>NC_062545.1:214654815-214972285 GCF_016906955.1 Phacochoerus africanus
CTACCCTTGTGTGATTCTCATTTTCTGGCACCTCTTGCTGGGGGCTGCTCTTGCAGGATGTAGCTTCATCACGTGGAGCTGCCTCTTTTAAGAAGTGTGATGTGCATCACCTACAGGCAGGTATCTCAGCTGGTTCAGTGAAAAGGCAAAGCAGTTTCATTTCCCGGCCTGAGCCCTCAGCTCCACAGACAGCCCTGCAAACTCTTTTGAATGCTCCAAGGTAACTTCCTAAGGACCAGAAAGTTCTGGTAAGTCTGGGATGATGATGAGGGTTCCTATTCAAGATCAACTGCCTGGCAAGCAGATTTGGTGTTACCTGGAAAGATTTCAAGACAACAGAAAGAAAGGAATAGTGGTGATAACAGAGTATCCAGCTACTTTGTGAAGGGAGCCTGTTATATGTTTTTATTATAATGGTTAATGAGAAATAGCCAAATAATTGCAGAGGGAATCCTAATCTATTACCTAGATCATTTGTAGGGTTTGTTCTCTTTTCCTATAAAGTGGCAGGGATTTGGTGGGAGGTCACATGGGTACTAGAGAAGTGAGTTGACTGCACAAAATGATGTGAGAGAATGGGGATATTATTTTCAAGAGTTAATGTAAGTAAAACTGGGCAGATCTTTCATAATCAGTCATTTGAAGCATTCTCAGAAAAATATAGCATCAATTATATAAAATCCCCTGAAGCATCAAAATATTTTGCATGCTTGAAATCCTGCAGATGGTACTCACAAGTAAAAATACATTGTATTTATTTGGAAAATTTCATAGACACATTAGTAATTTGTTGTGGATGGCATATGTGTCCCACTGCAGTGAGAATGATGAAGTAATCACTTTTGGGATAAAGAGTCAAATGGGGTTTTGTCTTTTCATTTATTCATTTTTAATCATGCATGAGGACAGAGAAAATTAGATCTTAATTTTAACTATTTTAAAAGGATGTTTAAGATTGCATTTAGTTTTTATTATTTCTCCTCTGAGCTAACTTAAAGGTAATTTTTTGGGGAGGGGGCAATTTAATATTTTAAAACCAAAACTCTTTAGAGAAGTAACCTGATTACTTGTATGTCTGGATATGATATTTTTTCCTGGCCTAGTTGGGCAATTTTATATTTTATGACATGATATTTTCTGATAGCTTCTGCTAGTTTCACACATCACAGCACTGTCACTCCATCAGTTTTTTCCAAGATAAAAGCTTTATCATAACCTCTCACTCTATTTAATTCTCCTGTGGGCACAAAACATGGCTTCCTTCAAAGATGATTTTGGCAGTTTTTAGTCAATCAAAAGGAAATCCTCTTCCTTCTGATGCTCAATATTCCATTTCTGCTGTCCAAACAGTGTCAGTGTTAGGACCTTTCAGTTCCATTTTTATTTCATCTCTGGTTTATTTGCTGTTTGGCAGAGTAATGATCTAGGTGGCTTGTTTAAAAATAAGTTTCCAAGCTTTATCTCCAAACTATATGAAATGTGAACCCCTTGACATGGAGTCTAGAAATCTGTAAATTTTCTTGGTGACTCTTATGCACACTATTTTTTTTTTGAGACCCAGATAGCCTAGCTTTTCAAATAATTTTACTATAATGAGTCAAATTACCTGGAATGATTTTATAAAACCTTCATTGAAATGGTAGCACATTTAGTTAGTATAGTTTTAGGGACAATTTCTATAAAGATTAAGTTTCAAGAGAGAAGAGCTGTGTATTTTCTATATCATCATGCTCAAACACTTATCTAGAGCCTGATTGTTTACCTTAACCTTCAGTCAACTTCCTGTAAACTTAAACCATTGGAGAAGATATTGAACAGTTTTTATTGTGAGTGCTTCTGGATATCAAGACCATAAAATACCCCTCTCTGCAGCACTTGTGTAAAGATTGGTGATCTAGGGATTATTTAGGTCTAGAGACCAAAATGTTGTTAAATTAAGAAACTAAATACCTTGCCTGGTGGGGAGGTGTGTTATCATCACTTTAACACTAAGATAATTTCCAACTAGCAAATATTAAGAAGATAAAATTAATTTCTGTGCCTAGCTACATAATTTATATAATGCCGGAAAGTATTCTTGACCTCAAGAGATACGTAGATTAATTTTCTGGTAGCCTTTGTTTCTCCCAGTTACTGGTGCTGAAGATCCTCAAGTTGTGGCTTCTGCCTCACTCTCCCTTGCTTTGCTTGAAATATATGATATACCCTACCCCTGTACAAGTGGAGTAGTGAGTAGTTGTATAGGTAGCAGTCTGCTTACTTAACTGCAGCCTTCTGCTAAATGCTTCCAGGTTTGCTTGGCCAACCCAGTGCATAACACCGGCTATACAACTTCCACTGTCTTTGCTTAGAAGTCTAGGGTTTTTTTGTTTTTTGTTTTTGTCTTATAAGGATGGAACCATAGCATATGGAGGTTCTCAGGATAGGGGTCTAATTGGAGTTATAGCTGCTATCCTACACCACAGCCACAGCAACGCAGCATCTGAGCTGCATCTGTGACCTACACCGCAGCCCTCAGTAACACCGGATCCTTAACCCACTGAGTGAGGCCAGGGATTGAACCCACATCCTCATGGATACTAGTTGCATTCGTTAACAACTGAGCCACAACAGAAACTCCTAAATGTCTAGATATTAAAACAAAAAATAAGTTATACCCTCTTGTTGAAGACTCTCTACTAACCACTCAAAGATTTTGTCTTTTACCTCAAGTTCATTTCTTGACCTGAGTCAATCCAACATATTGTAGAAAACAGGACATGTCTTTGAATATTCTCAGTAACTGCAGGACTCTTCCATTTGGACCCTTGATCCCTGTTAGAAGTCGTCTTTGGGTATTGAAAATAGCCCAAATTTAACTTAAATTTTCTCTCACCTGTACATTCTCATGAGATTCTATAATTTTTCCTAAGGTGGACACTCTGTAGGATGGAAAGCCCATTCTACCCACTGGTCCTTTCCTCCACATCTGGGGATGGATCTGCCACTAAATTTTCTTATGAACAAGATGGTTGGAAATGGCAGATAAGAGGAGTTCTCTCGTGGTGTAGTGGATTAAGGGTCTTGTGCTGTCCTGCAGCAGCTTGAGTCACTGCTGTGGAACGGTTCTGATCTCTGGCCTAGGAATGTTCACATGTCATGGGCGCAGCGAAAAAAGAAAAAGGGCAGATAATTAGTAATATGTATTTCTTTTCTCTTTAGAAATACTACAGTGTGATAAAGAGAATAGTCAGTGTCACCATTTATAGCTATAGATGGGAAAATAAAACATTTTAATGGATTATTAAATAATGTACTTAAAATTAACAACATGTAATTATATTCTAGCTATAGCATGATACCTGCACTATAGATTTTCTATGCTAACAAGCCTGGTTCATTTACTTTGTTTTTTTAAATAAATGCCTCAAATTCTGAAACTTTATTTTTTTAGCCTTGAACATCTCAGGTATTCAATTCAGGGATAGGTTTGAGTTTTATAAAAAATGCTAGATTTCTCCATCAGGAATTTGTATTTTAAGTAAATTATAGATTTATTTTTATGTATACGACATTTAAAATTAAAAGATAAATATTAGACAAAATAATGCAATATAACTATTAATTCTATTAATGAGTTATAGTTATGAGAGGGATTCCCTTTATTTTCACTTATTCCTTCCAATTATCAAATAATATCACTTCCTTTTATTTTTCATTTGTCCTATAAATAGTTATTAAGAACCTAATGTTTTCTAGGTACTCAGCTGGATATTAGAACTATAAAGAGAAATCCAGGGTCCTCCAATTAAGAACATATTTTCTGATGGACAGAATTCACAATTTTCAAAGAATCAAGTAAACATGGATAAAATGAAGCTTTTGACACCTGAACACTCAAATTTGAAGACATCCAAATCAAAACTAGGAAATGCGTTAAAGCTCTTTCTTAATTTGGATCTAAAGCCCACTATTTGGGCCCAGTCATCATGGTCTAATAGTGAGACTGCTGCCAAAACCCTGGCTAATGTCCATCAGTCACTTAATACCCATGAAACACAGCCAGTTTGTTTATACCTTTATTCATATTTCTACTCTCATTTTAATGTTATTTAATTAGTAATTTATAGGTATTTATACATTTATTGATTTTTTTTAGATATATAAATGGCACAAATTTTTGTGTGTGTGTGTATGTGGTCAAAGATTGATAAATACTGGGAGTTGCCGCTGTGGCACAGTGGGTTAAGAATCCAGCTGCAGCACTTTGGGTCTCTGGAGAGGCTTGGGAGTTCAATCCCAGACTGGGAATTTCCATATGCTGTGAGTGCGGCTGTTTAAGCAAAACAAACAAACAAAAAATGAGTTTCTTCAATAAATATTAAAAAAAAGATTGATAAATACTGATGTATTAGTGTTGCTTTATAGAGCCAAACATATCTGAGATATTTCCTATCAAAATATGTAAGAAAAGGAGTTCCTGTTGTGGCTTAGCAGTAATGAACATGACTAGTATCTATGAGGATGTGGGTTTGATCTCTAGCCTCGCTTGGTGGGTTAAGGATCTGGTGTTGCCATGAGCTATACTGCAATTTGCAGACATGGCTCAGATCCATGTTGGTGTGGCTGGTGGAGGCCGGCAGCTGCAGCTTCAATTCAACCCTAGCCTGGGAATATCCATATGCCAAAAGTGCTGCCCTTAAAAAAAAAAAAAATCTATCAATCAATACATAAAAGACGCAATTACCATTTTACTGAGGGGGGCTCAGTTCCCAAACATGGAGTACATGCTGGCATGACTATTTTGCAGGATCACATAAGATATTACAGTACTTAATTTTGTGTGTGTGCACATATGTATGTGTATATATGTGTGTGTGTGTGTAAACCTACACACACACACACACACACACACACACTCTCGTAGACCTAGGCTTAGATTGTGTAAGTACCTTTGCCAAGGTTTTGTGCCTTCTTTAACAGTTGGAGAAAGGCCTGATTTGGGGAAAGAGATGTAAAATTTACTTAACATTGGTTAAAAAAAGTGATACACTGGCACCTTTTTCCTGTTAGCTGAGAAAATTCTAAGGTGCAACAACTATTTATAAACTCTGGAAATCATGTCTCTAAGAGATACGAAGATTCTCTCCTTTCCCACAAGCATCTTTGACCTGAATTCTTGCAATTAAATTTGCTCAGGAGGACTGTAAAATTTTCTGTAAGTGGCCAGAAGAAAAAGTAAATGTATGCTCAGTAAGCCTTAAGATTTCTGTGGCAACCAGTTAATGCTTTCATGATAGTGCAAAAGCATTTAGAGACAGCGTGTGTATGTATGGCTGTGTTCCAATAAAACTCTGTTTAACAACAACAACAAAAATCATAGACATAATTGGCCTACTGGTTGAAATTTGCTAACCCCTTCTTGGCAGTTTAGACTAGTGATCTTTGAATAACTTTGATCATGTACAGTGTCAGTTAAAATTTCATGTGCATACCCTTGAAATATAATTTTAATTCTTTCTAGGACTTCACAAGTACTACTGTTCTAATATATTTTCTTCCATATGAAACATGCATAAAAGTATAGAATAAGGAACAGATATGATACTTAAGTAGAAAGTAGAAGTTTACTTAACATCACGTAGATTGACCTACGCACCTCCTGGTATGTGAAGCATTCCAAATATGAACACTGCTCTAGATACAGTGGATAAGATGATCTGAAAAAAAAAAAAAAAAGATTTTTTTTCAACCTTTGGTTAGCTTTTAGTTGGTGTGTTACTTAAAAAGATAGTTTCCTTCAAATGGAATATGAGATAATAACAACTATACTATTCTAAAATTAATACTGATGTCTAGCTTGTTTTTTTTGTTCCTAAATCTCTTTTCCTTCTTTCCTCCCTCCTTCCTCCTTGTCTTCTCCCTTTTTCCCTCCCCACATCCGTCCCTTCAAACCTGTTGAATTAAGGGTGTTGGCTAATAGCTATCAATCTTAACTTGGATATAATTCCCTTCTTACAAAGACTGAAATGAAGCAAATCTTCCTTTAGTGTTTCTACACAGCACCCTATTAGACTTTTGCTTCTTTATTTGCATACATAGAAAAAGTGCTCTGTTTTCTTTGATTTTAAACTCTGATTTTCCACACTTCGAACTACTGGCATTTAAAATTACTCCAAACAGACAACCATAGGTGTGTTGTTGCAAAAAAAAAAATAAAATAAAATAAAAATAAAGATTATATAAAAAGTCTTCTAACTCAAAATTCTTTTAAGAGTAACCTCTCTCAAAATCCTGCTTTATTTTCATTTGTGATTGAAAATATACATGGGTGTATAAATATGTACATGTTCATCTAAAAATAGCTTCCCTTAGCTATTTTAGAGGGAAAATAAACAATTTTTTCTATTATTAAACAGTCATAGTCTTTCATAAACATATTAAATATTTATCTCAGTTCCTTGTCCGAGCAAATATAAAGCATGAAATGTTTTTAGCATGAGTACTTATATGTATTATCCAACATATTTAAGTCATTAACAAATGTTAAAAAAATGCAACATACTTCTATTTAGATTTCATAAATGTATTCTAAATATTTATGTTAACAGGTAAACTAAGGTGCATGCATATCCTTTAGGCAAATATGTATAGAATATGTATTTATGTGTATATCTGAGAAGCAGTGAGACACACCAGACAGAGAAAAGACTCAGTTAAGCCTCATGAAAATTGGATTCCATTCCTAATTTTTGCCACTAAAACTCTATGGGACCTTAAGTAAGGACTTACTGTTTCCCAGTCCCTACTTCTTTATTTAGCGGTGGAGTTGGGGGTGAAAAAAGACGTACTTTGAAAGGGCCATTCCAATCACTGAGTCCATGATCTAACACATATTCTAATAGTCTTAGCATTATTTAAAAATAATAGCTAAAACTAATAAGGCACCTACTTTGTTCCAGGAACTGCGATACAGACTCTTAATGGATTATCTCATTTACTGCTTAACTCAGAGATACGTATTTATTTTGTTCATTTTAGCTTCAGGAACTGAGAGTACAGTGATGAAATACTCACTAGCACAAGTTCCATAGCTAGTAAGAGAAGAGAGGAGTAACTAATATTTAAACCCAAGATTCAGTGCTTCTTTTTTCTGTATTTTTAGGGCTGCATCTGCGGCATATGTAAGTTCCCAGGCTAGGGGTCAAATAGGAGCTGTAGCTGCTGGCCTACACCACAGCCACAACTACTCCAGAGCTAAGCTGTGTCTGTGACCTACACCACAGCTCACAGCAACGCCAGATCCTTAACCCAGTGAGGGATGCAAGGGATCAAACCTGCGTCCTCAGGGATACTAGTCAGATTCATTTCTGCTGAGCCACGATGGGAACTCCCTCAGTGTTTCTTAAGTGTATAGTGTTTCAACACTTCTCAGCAGATTCAAAGTTTATGTACTCACACTGTGCATCTTAATCATTCCTATTAACTCCCTTACAACTATGTCTACCTACCTTCCTACCTCTTAGTACAATGCCTGAAAAGCAAAATAATTTGGTTTTCTCTAGTAAATATTAATAAATATATTTAGTTCAAATGTAACAAGAAGAACACACAAAAACAGCTTTTGATGTACTGAGGTACCTTCTCTAAATTTGTCATAGCTGCAGCTTCCATCATAAACACTTGCTGCCAGAGCATGTCATTTAAGGTCCAGCTCTGGGGGCCTCCATTCACTGCCACTCATAGCTTAGTTTCCTTCTTTATCAGAGAAGACTGCAGTTCCCAGGACCTGCTGAATTTAAATTTATCTCCTTATATATTTCGCAGATGAAAATTGGAATAAATATAAATTAAAAGTATTTTATCTTCCACTGTGTTTTTCTTATCTCCTTTTCCAATTCACAGGAATTTTTCCTAATACTTAAAATCTCATAATTTCATTTTTTTGGCTCTCCCCTTCAATGAAGTGACTTAACTTTTGATGCAGAAATAAAATCAGGCATGCTTTGTCAGGTGATTTATATTTATTAAATTGCTACTGCTACTTTGTTTTTTTATTTCCTCTGAAAAAGTTAAACTTGTAGACAAAAGGAAAAAGTTCTTCTAGGGGAAAAAATTACTTTTTGAAGTAAATGTCAAAATTTGGCATATTTTGTGTTTTTGTTTGCCTCAATGTGAATGTATGCTTCTGAAAATTAAATAAAAAAATAATGAAGATCAATCACAAAATACTGTCACCTTGAGTTAGCCACTATTAGTATTTGAATATAGAGCTTTTCACAATTTTCTAGAAATATACACTTGTATTCTCCTTGTGTTGGTATATGTGTATATTTATATTTCTTGATAGCCAGCAGAAGAAAGAATATTGAAAAGTTCAAGATTGAGGCTTCTGAAAATAGGCAGCAATGGCAGGGAACCACACTGCCAAAGCCACTCCAATCTTATTAGGATGAAACCCTGGTATCATTCTTCCTCTTCTTGTGTTGCTGACACTGTGCAGATCTTTGACATTTTTGGATCTGCCTTGATTAAATTTTCTATGAAACTGGGTCTTTTTTGAGTTGATCAAAATTTACAAGAAATCAGATTGTTTAAACCTAAGATGTATACCTTTACCATCATCCATATTGGTATCCATACCCACACACTTAATCCAGGAAACTAAGATAGACATGTAGGAAAGTAAAAGAAAAAAAGTCAGTATTTAACATTATACTCATAACATTGTAGGGAAAAGAATATGGATAAAGTTACTATAGAATTCATTTCTGTAGCTGATTATGGGGAGACAATTGGTGCTTATTAATTTTTCCCACCACTTGCTATTGATGTTTTATCATCAGCTAAACGCCATTCATGGTTGAGGCTTTTTAGTAACTGGTGTGGCCCAAATATTTAATCCTGAAAGAGGTTTCACAATCACTTATCACAGTTTCCCATTAAGTTTGGGCCTTTAGATATGATAGTTTTCTAGTACTTTATTTAGCTATTACTTACATAGTGTTTACTACCTCTCAGTTAACTGTTTTAAATGCCTTACATGTTTTGTCATTTATCTTCTCAGAACAACTCTGATCCTCTACCTTATTTTACAGTTGAGGCAGCTAGTTTTAGACAAAGTTTATATGACTTGGCCAATTCAAATAGCTAGTAAGTAGAAGTCTATAGCATGTGAAAGAACACCCTACAGAATCACTTGGGTTTTATCAGCATTATTTTTTTTTTTACCATTGAAGAGAACCAGTGTGAATTCCCCTTGATAGGTTAAATGACCCGCAAACTATAGGCATTTTTTTCTCTTTCTATCAAGTGGCAAAAAAAGTCCCAGATCGCTGATGCTGGGTAACTAATTTATCTATCTGGTGTATACTCTGAATACTGGTACATACTATTGGCAAATCTGGCATTCATCAATGGCAACAATGAGGTGAGCTTTGTGAGAAACAGTTCAAGTTACTGAAGGACTGCATGACCTCTACTGCCTCTGTGATCATATGGTGAATGAGCCCATTCAGCAGACCCAACACAGGAAAGAATGAAGGTGACTGACAAACACTGAGAAGATTATCTTCTCTACCTGATGAAGGTTTTTTTGTTTGTTTGTTTTTTCCCACTCTTTAAGCATATTAAAATTATTCTAAAAAGAGCTAGCATTCAGATAGAACATACATATTCATGTATTCTGGGGCTATTACAGGAAGTCCTTCTATATCCTTCTTCACTAAACTGTCTTGTTACTAATCCTTAAGTCTTGTTTTTCCTACCTCTCAAATATCTGTCCAAACCATGTATTCATGAGAAAGTGTAGATTTTTACTTAAAGCCATCACTCTTTCCAGGAAGATGTGAACCATAAGAGATACTGCTTAATGTTCCTTATACCAAAAGGATTAGCCTCTTGCATAGTCTTTCAAGGGTCACTGGAAAGGGAGTACAATTCTGCAGCAGTGATTTCTAGCTGGTCCTAAAATATCATTCAGCACTTACTGCAAAACCAGCTCTGTTTCTTTCCTGCTACCTAACTGACCATTGACTATTCTCCATGAGATCAGAACTGAGTATTGAAGAAGAGATTACACCATGGTAGGAGAGTGGTATTGAACGTATATACACTGAACATGTGTACAGTTTGCTTAAACAATTGTTTCAGCTGATTTTATTTCTGCAACATAATAGAGTCTTGTATTAGTCACTCTGAACTTTGGAGTAAATAGATGAGACAATATGCATTTTTCTAAAGATACAGGACTACCTGTGTCAGATTTTTATCAAATTTAAATACAGAAAAAAAAATGTTTGTCAAAAGGAGATAAGCTATGTGCTGAAGAAGGCATGGATTTGTCCAAAAGCCCAGTGTTCTCTAGTGAGATTCTCAGTTGGTGGTCTTGTCCCATTCTGCATAGTCTGTCCCAATACACCAAAAACACTATGTATACTATTATACCTGCTTAGTAGCAGAGATTCTTGCACTGCTACCTTCACACATTAGAGAGCTTTCTTTTGTTGAGTCTTATCAAAAGTAACATCCTTTCAGGTAACTGAGCATTGTAAAAAAGATAGTTGTTATTGCATTCAAAACATGAAGCTCAAGTATTGTGCCTCTTAGCTATTGACAGGAGGCACAGGTATCCTTTACTTTCAAATGTATTATCCTACTGAGGCCAAGGTTATTGAATCCCTAGATACTTCACTGAAAGTTCATGTACCAGTATTTTGTACAAACAAAAATTTATTATACTGAGATATCCAGGATACCTTTTCCTTGCTATTTTGGTCCTAGCGATGTGTCATCAAATAATGGAACAGCATGTAGCCTGTGGAATGGTTATATAACTAAGGACCCCAGTTACTATTTTGTGGCATAGCATTGGGAGGCTAATATAACAATAAAAGAAGGTGGTGAAATTGGGCTCCTACGACCAGATAAAAAAAGATATCCTGGTCTTTTCTAAAGCTGTAGAAAAACAAAGTATTTATTAGATTAATATTTATATACTGTGATCCAGAGGTCAAAGTTATGGCTCCAGGAAGGGAACAGCATTCAGAATTGGAATAGAAATCCCTAATCAATGAAACATATTCTAATTTAATATCCTTCTTCACCATCTACTCATTTCTCTGCTGGCCAAACTGGAAAATGAGGATGAATTAGGAATCCCTATCCTATGTTTTTAAAATCTTGGATGGTACACTAATTGGTGGATTTCCTCAGAGAAATAATTCTAATTTTCAGGAACTGTTTGGATAGAGAGAAATGGCCCCAGAGGCTTTTAGTTGGTGTTCCTCCCAAAATAGCCCTTACTTCATAAACAAATGATGGGATAGTAAAAGGATTCTTTTTCTTTTTTTGGAAGACATTTTTGTAATGACTTTTATTTTTTCCACGATAGCTGGTTTACAGTGTTCTGTAAATTTTCTACTGCGCAGCAAGGTGACACAGTCACACATACATGTATACATTCTTTTTTCTCACATTATCATGCTCCATCACAAGTGACCAGACACAGTTCCCAGTGTTATACAGCAGGATCCCATTGCTTATCCATTCCAAAGGCAATAGTTTGCATCTATTAACCCCAAATTCCCAGTCCATCCCACTCTTCTTATGGCCGCTCAGTTATCTTTTCCAAATGCATACTTGGTAAATGATAGAATAAACATAGGATGGCTTAGAGGTTTCAGTGGGTTAATTATGAGGCACACTTGGAGCAAAACTGCATTATCTGATCCCTGCAAACCTCCTTATTGGTGAACCAGTGGTGCTCTGGGTCCTTGAGAGTTGCTGTCCAACAACAACTATCCATGGTAGATCTGGGCTTCCTCCTGTTCTCACAGCACAGAGGCTATGATAAACTACTGCAGGTCCTCCAGTGAAGCCTAGAAGGATTGACATGACATGTCCTTGTGTCTCTGACAGGTCCTTGCCTTGTCTTCATTATAGAGGTTCTATGTTTAACAAGGGATTGTTGGAGGGATTATGAATCTATAATATCTTGGCCCCGGTAAAACAGGCATCTGTACCCCAGACCTGGAATTATTTTTTTTTCAAAAGTATAAAACAGTATCAGTTAAACCTGTCAAAAACAACAAGTACTTTTTTTTTTTCTCTTTCCTGTAAGAAGAAATCCAGTAATAGCAGTCTTCACAATGAGTTAATTCAACTTCTCTAAAACCTCATTGAGAATTCATTATATTTTGAGCTCTAGTATCTTCAATATGTTAGCTTGGTCTGTAGACTAGTTTTCCATCATCACAGGGTGGCTGTTATGGCTCCAGGCATTACCCATAGAGGTTATAGTCTGGTGTCAAAAGTGGTTATCTCTTTCTGTATTTGTTTTTAAAAGCAGAATCCTTTTGAGGCAGCCCCTAGAAGTCTTCCATTTTGTTTAATAATTTTGTCACAGTCCTTCAGGTCTAAATCAGTCATTAGCAACATGAATGAAATAATTTACTTAGATATCAGAATGTATGCCTGAGTAAGACATAGGAAACATTTGTTTTGTTTTTTTTTTGTATGCAAATTGGACATTTGAATCTAATAAATGTGGTAATCCTCCCACTTCCCCAAGGAGTAGTTTTATTTTGTTACTATTTTTGTGAGTATTTATTTATTTTATGGCCATACTTGTGGCATATGGAATTTCTCAGGTCAGGGGTGGAATCAGAGCCTACACTACAGCTACAGCAACATGGGATCCAAGCCGCATCTGTGACCTGTGTTGCAGCTTGCAGCAATGCCAGATCCTTAACCCACTGAGTGACCCAAGGATCTAACCTGTATCCTCATGCTATGTCATGTTTTTAACCTCCTGAGCCACAGTGGAAACTCCAGGAATCAATTTTCATGACTGTTATGTACCCGAACAAAATTAGGACTGTATTAACATAGTAATCCAATAAATGATGGTTACAGAGGCCATTAAAAGTATCTGCTAAATTAAGAAAGGGAATGAATTGACAGATTTTGATAGCAAGGCTATAACTGAAAGAGTTGGTAATGGAGACACAACTAAAGACATGCTTTAAAGGTCTAATTAAGTCTGTACTGTTAATGCCACGTCACCAGATCTTACATTATGTCCATTACCAGACTTTCAAAACTGTACTTTGTGTATACTGCACTAATTTAGTTATGTCAGTCTCTCAACATTCAAAGATTATGAGGGAGTTGCCTGTGGCTCAGTGGATTAAAGATTTGGCATTGTCACTGCTGTGGCTTGGGTTCAATCCCTGGCCCCAGAACTTTTGAATGACCAAAAAAAAAAAAAATGCTGAAGAGGAAGCTCTGTCCCTTTAGCTTCCATGGATAGATGTAGACTCTTTTTTAGGAGATTAATAAAATTAAGAAATCTTTGCAGGGGTTCCCATTGTGGCTCAGTTGGTTATGAACCCGACTAGTATCCATGAGGATGTGACTTTGATCCTTAGCCTCAGTCATTGGGTTAAGGATCTGGCATTGCTGTGAACTGTGGTGTGTTTGGAGATGTGGCTTGGACCCAGCATTGCCATGGCTGTGGTGTGGGCTGGCAGTTGCAGCTCCTATTCAACTTGTAGCCTGGAAATGTCCATATTCCACAAGTGTAGCCCTAAAAAGCAAAAAGAAAAAAAAAATTAAGTTGTTACATATAGAAGATATTAGAATGTTAGCAATAAAAATAAGATAAAGTTACATTTGTTTATCAAAAATATTCACATTGTTATAAGCCCTTTGTTCCCCTTAACACATCAGACTTAATCCTATCACTAACAATAGCGATCTATATTATCATTTTCAAAACAAGATGTGTGCTCAGAAATTTTAAAAGACAAATATTCACAAAAATGACATGAAGTCATGAAGAAATTTATAAATGAAAAATAATATATGTCAAATTTATATATAAAAGTTACTTCCTATCAGTAGTAATGAAACTGTTTTTCAGTAATGACATTTCTTTGTTAATGGAAAAATGCATGAGACCTATTAAAGCTCTACAAATAGAAATTTAAAGTATTTTACTATTAATATTATCTAGTTAATCCTAATGATAGTCATATAAAGTGCTACCTTTTTTTATTCCCCTTTGGCCATACCCACAACATATGGAAATTTCCAGGCAAGGATTGTACCGTACCATAGCTGCAGTTCTGACCTAGGCCACAGCTTTGGCAGCTCTGTGCCACAGTTGGGAACTCCTAAGGTGCTATCTTACAGAATAGCACAAGCATAATGCAGGTGAAGTTTATTTCTTATACTTGGAATATTTTTTTTTCTGTGAATTCACAAAAGACGCAAAAATATATCCAAAGCTTTCAAGTGAAGAGGTGTATATGTGTTTTTTAAATGTAATTGTGACCCTGAATTTTACTTTTACATTATAATGCTGAGGGTTATTAAGTTTGAGGAAACATGGGAGGTTCACAGTTTATGTCATGTGGGACTAATAACAAATTGCAATTGTTTTATTGATAAGTATGTATAGGAACAGAGTTTACTTTATTGTGGATGCTTAAATTCTTGTTAAATGAATGATTATAACCACTATTAATTACTTCTTAAATACATATTTTTATATATGTAATGAAAATAGTAACAAGTCCATGAAAACAGATTAGTTTTGCAAGATATTGTGCAAAATGATAATGATAAATAATAATTATAATGTAGGTTTCTAGTGTTGAAATTTATTTCTAAGTCTGTGCTGTACAGTCTTATTTCTTGACCTAAAAAGAAAAAACAAAACAAAACAAAAAGACAGAATTGTAATTGTAACATGCTTGCTAAGTAAAGTAATATTTTGTTACTAAATCTTAGAACCTCAATTAGCATAGTGGGTTTGCTTAATGTTATTGTGTATATGGAGAAACACCACATAAATGATGGCTAATTTATGTCAAAAAGTAGCTAACATCCCACCAGAAAGCCTTTCATCTCTTAAAAATCAGGTTGTTGATGCATAGTTTACAAATCATATCTTAGAGATTTTCTCTAGGAACATCACTTGGCCACATTAAACAAGAAGAAATAAAATTTTAAAAGCAGAGCAAGATGAACTATATAGACTCACAGTTTTGTATATTTAATGTATAATTTATTGTGTATGATTAATATCACTAAATAAACATGGACTTGTTTTATTTCTTATATTTAGTGTAGTTCAGATATCAGAAGAAATCAATGGCTTGTGATTATTTTTACATTAGATGTAAATATTATGAAAAAGAATAGGCTATAGATATCCTTAAATGTTACTAGTTTATAGACTTATGTACTGTAGAAAATGTCAGCTCCACTTTGAATGTATCTTCCATAATTTTTAATACAATATTCTACACAATATTTTGTAGGGCTTCTAATCATAAAGAGGAAGGTCATAGATGAATGTAACATATTTTTAAAGGGCTATTCCCACTGTACCTTTTCCCTTTAAATATAACAACACATCAGTAGTAAAACACTCCAACAAATCTGCTCGATACTCTAATAACCTTATTAAGGGAAAAGAATTTGAAAAGGAATGGATGTATGTATATGTAAAACTAATTCACTTTGCTGCACACCTGAAACAAAATTATAATATTACTCCAATAAATTTTTTAAAAAATCTACAAGAAATTAGAAAAATTAAAAGAGTGTAAAGAACAACACTAATCAGCATTAGAGAATCTCAGAAATGCAGTGACAAAGTTTAAGGAAGTACTAGAAATAAAAGAATCATTTTAGAAATGAAGATTAAACCATAAACACAAGAACGAATAAACTTAGGAAGAGCATTAAGAAAAAGCTAAAGGAAGACACATTTAAGAAAATGTTAAAAAGATTTGAGACAAATTAATAAATAAATGAAAACACATGAAGAAGATTCTACATACAAGTCATAGGAGTCTCAGGAAAAGAAACACATACACAAAACTGTACTCAAGAAAACTCTCCTGCAGATATTTGAATCTGTATATGTATTTTTAATAAATTTTATTGGAGTGTAGTTAACTTACAATGTTGACTACTTTCAGGTGTACAGCAAAGTGAATCAGTTATACATATACATATGACCATTCTTTTATTCCATACAGGTTATTACAGAATATTTAGTAGATTTCCCTGAGCTATACAATAGATTCTTGTTAGTTATTTATTTTATGTATAGTAGTGTCTACATGTTAATCCCAGCTTCCCAATTTATCCCTCCGCTGAGTGGTTTTCCCTTTGGTAACCATAAATTTGTTTTCAAAATCTGTGAGTTTGTTTCTGTTTTATAAGTTTTTTTTATATATGTTTTTATTAGAGTCCACATATTAGTGATAACATATAACATGTCTTTCTCTGATTTACTTCATTTAGTATAATAATCTCTAAGTCCATTCCTGCTGCTGCAGATGGCATTATTTCATATTTTGTTATGTCTGAGTAATATTCCAATGTGTACATGTATCATATTGAATCTGTGTGTTGAAAGAGGTTATGTTTCTAAGGACACAAACCCAGAAATACCCAAAACAAGAAATATTCTATTAAAATAATGGACTATAAAGGAATAAAAACAACTCACAAATGTATTATGTGGACACCTGTGCTTAAAAATAAGGCAGATAAGAGAACAAAATCAGCTACCAAACAATACTACCTAATTCTAGAAGAAAATGTGGCAACATTTGTGTATGGGTCTATATTTATGATATGCAGGGAAGGAAAATGAGAGCTATTTGAGCCAAAGATCTTATATTTAGAAAAACTAACTTGAGTTAAAAAGGCTTATAAAACATATTAACATTGAAAATTCCGTTGTATCCTGAATCCTACCTTACAATCATCTATAGAGTATGCCTCAGACACCCAATTGACCAGAGATGAATGAAAGATTAGTGGTGAATATCACAAAGGTACTCACTCATAGAACTAAAGCTAAGTGATAGAGTGTCACAGGCAGTTTTTGTACACCCTGACTATAGTACAGATATGGAAAATGGAAATGATATGGGTATAGGGGATTTGGACATACATATGTTTATATTACACACAGGTAGAGCCTATTCAAATTTTAAAAACTGTATTACTTATGTTTGTGGTGATAATGTTAGTATTGTTATTCTGAGACTGTCCTCTATGTAAAGTAGATAAATGAGCAATTCTCATGAGATATTTTTATTCTATTGCCCTCTATATCTTGGAATCTGGATTTTTAATGTGGAAAAGAAGAGAACAGTGCAAGATGGAAGAGACTTAGTAAAAACTCTGTGATTCTGAATTTGCATTGAAAATATCAGTATATTTTTTACTGATTAAACTACATTTAAATGAGCTTGGGTATGTGTATATTTGGTGCATGTGTATACATGTATATGTAAGGACCAAGAAGCAATGATTGAACCAGAAGCAAGGAGTTCTATATAGTACCCAGATTGTGTTATTGAAATAGTATTTCCCACTAAAGAAAACCAAGGTTTCTTGAAGAAATGGCAAGTATAGGTAGGATAAGATGAATCTGGAATATCTTTTCAAACCAGATAGCAAGCAAGCTATAAAAAACTCCAGGGTAATGAATGTCAAAAGAATTCAGAAAGAAACCTGAAGAGTTCTCTGCTGAATTAATTTGCAACTAATAAATAGCATCATTGCAGTGAATTGAAATTGTCAAATACATGTAAATCCATGAGTATTAAATGGTGTGTTAAAAACTAGTTGATTTCCTTCAGAGAGTGTGGAACCCTTAAATCATTATCTTGAATACCAGTATATGAAATAAAAGAATCAAGAATTTATCATGCCTTTCCTATATATGTATTACCATTGGATAACAAAATAGCACACTAGGGGCATGTCCTGTTAAAAAGTATCCTACCAAATATAGAAATGATAGAATTAGACAACTACATTTTGCAGTTACATATTAATTTTAGAACTATTGATGGCTGCTAACAAATAAGGAAACTGAGGCTCAGATTGGTTAATGCAGTTTTATATATCATAGCTAATAAGTACCAGAGTAAGGATTCAAATTCACATCCTCTGATTCCAGAGCCCAATATAATCACTTTATTGTGTTCCTTCCACTTTTGGAAGGTATCGAATACCAGAACAGTTTGTATTTGTGATAAGCCTTGCTTTATCAGACAAGATTTTAAATGATCATTAAAGTTGCCTCCACTTGAGACATACAAAATCACCTCAATAAATTTATGTTTTTGTTGTTCTGTTTATTATTATTATTATTATTATTATTATTAGGGCCACACCTGTGGCATATGAAAGTTCCCAGGCTAGGGGTCGAATCAGAGTTACAGATGCTGTCTGAACCACAGCCACAGCAACGCAGGATCTGAGCTGTGTCTGCAACCTATACCACAGCTTATGGCAATACCAGCTCCTTAACCCACTGAGAAGGCCAGGGATAGAATCTGAGTTCTCATGGATGCTAGTCAGATTCATTTCTGCTGCACCATGACCAGAACTCCACCTCAATAAATTTAAACCACATATTGAGAAAGGTATTACCTTATTGTTTTCTTCTGATACTAAAAGAGAAATACTTATTTTTGTACTAGTGTATTCTCAACAAGCCAAGAATTTTCAATATTTTTTCTTATAATGATTTTTATTTTTTTCCATTACAGCTGGTTTACAGTGTTCTGTCAATTTTCCACTGTACAGCAAAGTGACCCAGTCACACACACAGACATGTATATACATATATATATACACATTCTTTTAATACATGTATACATTCTTTTTTCTCACATTATCATGCTCAATCATAAGTGACCAGACATAGTTCCCTATTCTACACAGCAGTATCTCATTGCTAATCCATTCCAAAGGCAATAGTCTGAATTTTGTTTTTAACAAAGAGAAGAGGTCTCGCACTCAAAGGCATCTCATACTCGAAGGCAAAGATAACTAATTAGATAACTAATAATAAGCTTTTGTTTTGACTGTATTTGTTTTTGTGGGTAACACAAGACAATGAAAAGTAGTATTGATTTCCATTATAGCAATAGTAAAAAGTTCCACTTATGTATTAAAGCAGCCAATTAAAACATCAGGTAAATTATAGTATGAATGGTAGTTATGTGATAGAACAAAATTATGCTTAGTTCTCAAGTATATGGCATTTAGAAAATGCTGCACTAAGTCAAATTCTAATTTGATACTCTGTAGTTAAGTTAAAGAGAAAGTTAAGTCATGAGTGATGAAGAAAGTGTTAATAGTATATTTGTGAATGAATGGAGGATAAATAATATGTATTTTGGGATCATCTTAAGTATTACAATGAATTTATATATGAGTAGTCATTTTTTAAAATATTTAATGAATTAGACCTTATTCTCAAGATTCTCAAATGTAAGTCATAAATCAAGGAGAATATGTACTCAAACACGCACATATTCATGGACATATACTGCTTTTATTTTTGGAATTGATGCGTGAAACTTGTGATTTATTCAAATATAAATTCCTGCTGTACTTCCTTCCAGCTATGTGATCTTGACCAATGTAATTACCTCTCAAAGTCGTCAATAAAATGAGAATAACATAAATATATTCAGAGAATTTTTGGTAATGATGCATTTAATAATGTATGTAAATCCATAAAAATGCATTTGGCTACTAATACCAGTGTTTTTTATGCCTAAAAAGAAAACGTAAGCAGAGAAATAGCCTGTGTATAACCATTACAGCATGGGCAATATATGTCTTTTCTTTAGTTTACCTGATTCTTCATACCAAACACGGTGATGTCTGTGATGTCTACAACCCTAAGAAATATTCCAGACAAGTTTCAAAAACCTCCCAAACACAATAGATGTGGTGGTTCAGGTTAGGCTATAAATTGACTAGAAGGAAACACATATATATGTGTGAGCAGATTCCTATAACCACCCCCACCTACCTCCACACCCACCTTTCATACAATAAAATTAACTACATTTGGATTGAATTGGGGAAAAATACCTTTTTAAAAAGAAATGGAAAACGCAATAGTACTACATATATACACGCAGCAGAAATTGGTAATCATTATGCCTAAGCTTTTAACCCAAAGGTAGAATTTGACAGAATCTGCAAAGTAGAGTTCTTACTAAACCTCAGTGTAAATTCACGTGGGGCTTCATCCCTCTTCTGGGGGAATTTATGTAAGCCTTTAAAAATAAAGTTATAGAGATCTGTTCTTATTCATTCTCCACCAGTATCAGCATCTGTAGAGATAATTCTCAAATTGGGGAAAAGATGCGAAAGCTGGGAGAGGGAGAGTAAGTGTCCAGGTGTTCCTTAGTAATACCTCTGCCCTCTGCCTCCCAGAGCCCCAGGAAGCTCCTGTGATCACAATGCGTTACTCCATGATTTAGCTGCTTATTACCTGCCAGGGCACATTCTGACACTCTCTCAGGGCTATGATGGGAAAGTTAGGTAATAAGTGATGGTGAAGCACTGTGCAGTTAAATGAGTATAGGCTGATCAATCTTTGTCAGTTACTACAAGCAAACAACCAAAAGACGCACCTACTAGCTATTTGTGTTTTAATTTGTATAATAATAATAATGTTTGTAGTTATTATTATAAAGGCAATTACAGTTGCAGTGTTGCCTTCCAAAATGGTCTGTCTTTTTGTCCTTTCCTCCCTCCTTATCTATCTATAGAGAGAAAGATGTCTCTGTCTATATTCATTCTGACAACATCAATAGTCTTAAATGAATAAATATTTCTAGATAACTGTATGTAAGAGGGAAAATAGACCTTCTAGGACTTGTGTTCTCTGACCTGCCATACGAGCTTGGTTAATGAGCAGGTGGAATTGAATGGCTTAAATGCTTACCTGTTAAGAGTGCTAACTTTTTTTATCAAGCTGTCATGAAGGCTGACTTTACATGTTGGCAGTTATGTCACATTGCATGGGATCTATAAAGCAGTGTACAGTACATATTACAATTCTACGCAGCCCGCTATTTAAAGATACATTTCTTGAAGTCTAAATAATGCTTTGGCATGGTCTCCATTAAAAATATATATTATTTTAAAATCTTTGTTATTCACTATGTGAGTGAGACTTGGAGAGCTACTAGATGAGGTTAACAACTAGGGATGAGGTTAGTCAAGTTGAGTCCCAAAACAAGCTGATAGGGCATTGTGAGAGAAGCAAAATTAACTGTAACACATTAACTCTTTGTCCCAAGGTCAGCCCTGTCCCCATATTGAAGGAAGTCTTCTGGGAGATCAAATTTAAACATCATTTCCAAAATACACATAGCATTCCCAAAGATGATAGTTTCTCCTTCCCACTGATCTTGTTACCTAGCTCCACAGTGGCTGACACAACTTCCCTGAGACATAGATGGCTAACTTTTAAGTTTGTTTAACCTTCAGGTGGAATCCTTAAATTTATTACATTGCTACAGAGACAAGTGTGATTTTAAGTTACCCTTGTATATGGACACTTTTCTTTTCTAAAATCTTTACATAAGTTCCCCTCACTCCTCAAACCATTCATTTTACTTTCTATGAATAATGGATGGACTACAATATTGTAAATAGATTAAATAAAACCAAAATTAAATATGTTTAACATTTTAGTTTTGCATTAGGAATACATCTGTGTAAATAGTAGATGGTACAAATTGGCAGGATGAGAAAATATATACCTTGCATATTTGGCCTCTAAAGACATCATTGAATTAATTTTTTTGGGTGTTTATAACAGTTCACTTCCAGTTCAGTGAATACATACAAATCACCATGTTGGTTTTATCTACAACTTTTCATAATGAAAATCACTTTTTAGTCTACCCTATGGGATAGCTATATGTACTAATTGATTTGATATTTTATGCTCATACTTATGTTAACTTAAAAGCAAAGAAAAGAGAGGTCATTGAAGAATATTTAATATGGCCTACAGGAGTCAGCTGTCTTCATGGTTACTTTTCTGATACAAAATTTAAAAATAAGTTTTAAAGTTTATTTTTCAAGTTCATATATACAGAAAGAATTAAAGTCTATTGCATTTATATGACTTGTCTCCCTAATGATTCATTTTTGAGCTGGCCTTCAGGCAAAAGCAATGTTAGCTTGCCTGGGGGAAACCCATTAAATTTGATAGTGATAATGTTTTTGACAATTGGTAATTTGCTTATTTACATCTTCCTGATTAGTTCTTCTGATGCAGCAGTGACTGATATAAACTAATAACCTGCAGTTAAAGAATCCTTATTTCTCATTAATTGTCCCACTAAGAGAAAATAAACTTTATTTTTTCAGTATTATCATTAATATTGTGGGGTTTTTCTCATCTTAATGTAATAGTGATCACTATTTCATGCATAGAATAGTGGAGATCTACCTTTTACACTGCACGATTCTTTTCCAATTACCCAGCTATTATTGTATATTTGCACCTTACAAACTGGTTAAATAGTAATGGTGCTTTAGCTACTAGTGATATCTCAGGATGAGATGTTCTAGAGAAGTTTAAGCAACATGTTATTCAGCTCCTTTAGAATATGCTAAACGTCTTATATTTTTTTTCCAGCTAATGACGTATTTTTGGGGAAATGGTCCTTTATGTTCATAGAAATATGTTCTTCAAATAGTGAGATATATAAATGTACTAAAGCACTTTAACAAATTATGATGCATTAGGGAGTTCATTTGTGGTAAAACATAAGGCTAATCATTAAATATGTAAAGTGGTTGTTTTGGATGAGGATGTCTCCAATAAAAGATAAATTTTGTTTGTTTTAATGTGGCAATATCCATTAACAAATCTTTTTGAAAAACAATTCCCTAAATTTAAATGTATTGATTTAGATTTCTCAGAAAAGAATTGTTTAGCATAAAACACGATGGATTATTAGAGATGAATTGGTCAGCTTCTCTCAGTCTTGCTGAGGAAACAAATATTTTACTCGTTTTATAGATAGTAATGATGCTTCTACAACAAAGATTATTCTTTAAAATATGTTGTTGTGGAGTCCGCATTGTGGTGCAGCAGAAGCAAATCCGACTAGTATCCTTGAGGATGTGGTTTCGATCCCTGGCCTTGCTCAGGGGGTCTAGGATCCGGCATTGCCATGAGCTGTGGTGTAGGTCACAGACGCAGCTGGGATCCCGAGTTGCTGTGGCTGTGGTGAAGGCTGGCAGCTGTAGCTCCAATTCGACCCTGAGCCTGGAAACCTTCATATGCCTTTGTTGTAGCCCTAAAGAGCAAATAATAAATAAATAAATAAGTAAAATAATTTGTCACCGTGTAAGAAGTGTTCTTAAAAGGTAGCAATTATATGAGAAACATAGATGTGAGTTAAGATCAGCATTGTTGTGTAACATCACGGCATCAACTTAGCAGTTTTGAACGCAATCTACTTACCATTTCCTGTGTTTCAACAATACGCCACTATTATATATATATATATATTTTCCAAAACTATTAAAATCCTGTAAAATAGAGGAAGAAGATAGTATCATTTTTGTTTTCATAAAAGGGTGATCAAGGGATTGAAATACTTATATATCTTCCCTGAGGCCAAAACCTGTTAAGTGGAATATCCAGAATTATAAAGTGATTTGTTTTATTTCAAAATTGGTTCTTTCTGCACAGTCCCATGTTCTGTCCCATGTACTGTTGTAAACTACTCCAGCCTAAAGAGGACAGACAAACTGGGGAGTGAGGGTGGTGTTAATAACCAAGTTGTGAGATCACTTGATCAGAATTGTTTCACTCAAATCATTCTTTCCAGGAATACACTGGTGAGCAAGGGTAGCCTGTTTCACTAGGGAGTATATCTATCCATAGAGTAAATAGAATTTTATTAATGTGTCATGAATACCAGTAATTACATGATGTAGAATGATTGATTAAGCATAAACTTTCTATGCTAGTATCTGAACAGCAAGTGGGACCATTAGTAGCTGAGGTTGTAGGTGGAAGTGAAAGGGACAAAGGATGTAACAGATAAAAGGGACAGCATGACCTTCCTTCTCAGTGTTTGAGGTCTCTAGAAATTCTTTTGGGAGCAATAGTCAACACTGCTATTTGTTCTCAATGGTTTCTTAAGATTGAGTGGTTCATCCACTGCAAATCACTCCTGATGATTCAGTTTCTATAGATATGACTATACTTGCTCATTAAGCAGCCACCTTCCATTGTCAAATCCAGTTTTCTATCTCTTTAGCTGACTTCTCCATTCAGCCTCCTAATGGTGAACATTACCAAAGCCCTTGACTACTCTCTTTTGACTGTTGGATTCACTCCCATGGTTTCATCCAATATTTCAAATCTGTTGAATTTTATAGTAATACCCCTATTTTTTTTATCTGCCCCTTGATAAAATGTCCAGCTTTCCAAAAACTCCATTACAATTGCAAACATATATCTAGCATCAGATTCATCATATCCCCTTATATTCTGTTACTGAAAATGGAATGATGAGCTTCTTGGGCAGACACATTTGGATGTGTGAACATTAGCTAACTACACAGTTTTCAGTCAATCTCTAACCTCCACTAACCCTAAACCATAAGGGTAACGGGGTATGCAATAGTCGTGAACAATTTTAAACTCTGCTTAAGAGTGGCTTGGAATAACCCTTGTGGTGCAGCGGAAATGAATCTGACTAGGAACCATGAGGTTGTGGGTTCGATCCCTGGCCTCACTCAGTGGGTTAAGGATCCGGCATTGCCTTGAGCTGTGGTATAGGTCACAGACGTGGCGTGGCATGGATATGGTGTTCCTGTGGCTGTGGCATAGGCTGTTAGACCCCTAGGCTGGGAACCTCCATATGCTGTGAGTACAGCCCTCAAAAAGATAAAAGACAAAAAAAAAAGTATGGTAAGGGTCTCAGTTCCCTCTAAAACCCACTTCTGGACAAGTTACTCCACTATTTGTTGCGTGAGTGTATTAATTTGTCTCACTTTAAGGTTCAGTAGGTTGTAATTTCTTTCCTACTTTGTCCTCTTCTTTTCCAGCTTCCTCTTTTCTCTTATAGGAGTCTACTGACGATGGTGTTCCTCAGCTCTGCTTTTCATTCAAGAGAAGCATTAATGTTCATGAGCAAGAGGCT
Organism: Phacochoerus africanus; assembly: GCF_016906955.1. Classification (NCBI taxonomy): domain Eukaryota; kingdom Metazoa; phylum Chordata; class Mammalia; order Artiodactyla; family Suidae; genus Phacochoerus; species Phacochoerus africanus. Next base: position 214,679,826 of record NC_062545.1, read on the forward strand.
GATAGACATATTTGAAAGGTCATTGTCCTTTGTGAATATAGTAATTAGGTACCATTTTAGCAAAATTACTTTTTAAGCTGAAAAAGTTAGTACCTTGTTTTCACTGACAAATAGCTTTTCTTGCACAAATAATGAATACAATGTGTAAAAGGGTACTTTAAGAAATCTCAATATGTATAAACCCTGAGTGATAATAGATGAAAAGGATTTTAAATATTCAAATTATACTATTTATTTTGTTAAGATTAACCTGAAAGTGTTTCTGCAGGTAACACTTTTACAGTTGACTGATTTCCACTTAAATGAGCTGGTAGAGTATTAGTCTGAAAGCAAAATCTGTCAAAGTCAGACTGCCTTAAATTCAAACTTCGTTTTTTGCTGTTCTACCTCTGATGCCTCTGTTCCACCACTGTTACTGCCTAGAAAATAAAAGCAGTCTAATCCCTTACTAATAGTGACGAGTACTGAAGCAATAATCACTCTATGATTACTGAGTGAAGAGTACTAGGCTAAGCACTTCATGCATTAACTCTTCCAATCTTAAGTGAATATTGTGGGGTTGGTCATATCATTCACCTAGGGCTTGGGGATGTTGAGTCATTTGCTCAAGATCACAAAGTAAATGGCAGAATTAAGGTGCATGACAAGGTAAGCCTGGCTCTCCAGCCTATGTTCCTAACTACTATGGTACTGCTCCTCATTAAATTGCCAGAGTGCATACTTAACTAAAAAGTCTCTGTGGTCAATGTAGGTATCACATGATGACACTGTATAAAGAATATCGTATTTTATGAATGTACAGTATTACTCTAATTCTTAAACATAATTTACGAACAATCATCATTTAAACTTTAGGATAGCTTTTTTTTTTTGTCTTTTTGCCTTTTCTGGGGTCACTCTCACAGCATATGGAGGTTCCCAGGCTAGGGGTCTAATCAGAACTGTAGCTGCCGGCCTACAACAGAGCCACAGCAATGCCAGATCCGAGCTGCCTCTGCGACCTGCACCACAGCTCAAGGCAACACCAGATCCTTAACCCACTGAGCAAGGGCAGGGATCGAACCCGCAACATCATGGTTCCTAATAGGATTTTTTAACTACTGAGCCATGATGGTAACTCCTAGGATAGCTATTTATAGAGGATGATAATTATCAATTTTTTTTTCTATGCAGTAAATACTTCACATGAGTATGTAAAATGTGGGTTAAACAAGGTTAAAAATTCTGTTGTCACCAAATATATTCAAACAATTTATATATACAAAATTCACCCTGCCTGTATCTTCCAAGTAGACAATGTGCTAAAGAAGAAAGCTTTCTGTTAACTCAACAAATCTTGTTTAGATTATGTGCCTTTTTATTTATGAGATTTTCTTAATGTAACTTCTTCCCCAAATCATTTGTAATTTGCATATTGACTAAACATTTACTGTGCCACTTACATCACTCTAAGTGCTGAGAGGAATAAAATTTTAGAGCTTTTTTTTTCTCAAAATAGAGACAAGAGACAGCCTCTACCTTTCTCATTGGTAAGTTGTAATGCCATTTAAATGCATCAAATTTTATACACTATAGGAATTTTAGAATACTTTAAAGAAATCATAATATCAGTAGATACCAAATTACCCTTTTTAAAATTTTTAGAAATCAATTACTTGTGTTGCAGATGATTTCATGTTTGGTTCTGTGGCTTTGGGATGCTGACTCACAGATAGGAATTAGATGTAGGGAATGAAGTACAGTGTACTGCCATATCATGAAATATTGCACAACTTCATAATTATCTTGTCCTGTTCTGGAGATGCAGCTTTTTCAGCTAAGAGAGTTCTGCAAGAGAGAGTTGACTCTAGAGAGCTGGGACTGAATGAAGATTATGGTACTTAATTTTTAATGAAAAAATAGTTCTGGGCTTACAAGCTGATCAAAAATAACTATCACATAAGATAAATTCTGTGCATTAAAAAACTACTAACGCTAATGGGGAGAGACTTACTATATGGCACAGAAAGGTCTACTCAATGTTCTGTAATAAGCTGCATGGGGAAAAAAAGATATATTTATGTATATATGTGTATATATACATATAAATAATCCATTTTACTTTAAAACCTAAAGCTAATTCAGTAGAAAAGACATGCCAAATATATCCCAATAAAAATAAATAAAAATAAAGAAGAAAAACACTGTATTTCTAAGTACGGAGTTTTTAACATTGGAATACAGGAACATTAGCAGGAATTTGTATGTGTGCTAGTCCTATTTCCATTGCTCAGATAAAATCTCAGTTAAGATAGGTCCCTGAAAACCACTTCTGAGATAGTAAAACACTGAATTAAACCTAAATCTCCTGTCTTCTCTAATTTATTGTAGAACTACTATGTCAAGCTCTTATGTCCCATTAAAATACTTCAAGCCTGCTATCAGAACACTCATGAACTTGCTTTAAATAATCAGTTTGTCTTTTTGATTTGCTGTGTATTTTCATCTTTAATAAGGGGGAAAAAAACACAGTCTTCCCAGAGAGCTCACCTACCAAAAAAAACCTGTGTTTATAAGTTAAAATTCTATTTCCCAATTTGCTATTGGCATACTGGGCAGAGATTCTAGAAATTAAGAAGGCACCTGTTATGTTTATTGAAAGCTTTTTAATTTAAATAGTGCTAACCTTGCTGCTTAGGAGGTTTTGTCTATACTGGAAAGTCACTATGAGGAGTGAAAATTGTATTGCTATATCTGAAATGATAAAAAAATGGAAAAACTATTGCTAACTATTGTTGGAGTTAATATCTCATTGATGCAAGGGACAAAAGATAATTATTTCTGAATTACAGATATTAGAAGGCAATCTAATGAAAACACAGTTTCTTGAGTTCTGCAATAATATTGTGATGAAATATGTATTTCTTGTAAAGAGTTTGACATTTTTTACAACCAATGAAGATTATCTCTTGACATTTTACTGACTGACTTGTTTATCAAAGAGCTCAGTTAAATGAGGGGGGTAGTAACATGAATATTTTCCCCAAATCACTTGCTTAATATCCCCCCAACATTTCAAGTGATTTGGCATGTCTTTTCTACTTGCGTAATCCTTACATATTTGCAACACATTTTCCTCATGATACATTCCAGAGTTTGTAATAATTAAACAGAAATGGATATGCAATAAGTATATCTTAGAAAGGATTTGCTTGATTGTATAAAAACTTGATGGATTCATGTTTTCTAAGTAAATTCCATGTAGTTTAATAATAGTATATTTGATTATCCAACCATGTTTATAATTAAATATGGGTATAGTATTTGGTAGCCCAAATTTTATAATATATACATATATCCTTATGTTATATATATGTGTGTACCCATATTTGTATATATAGATATATGTGTGATATATACATATACATATAGCACTGTAAATGTATCCACAAATATATTTGTGTATATATATATTTGTATAAATAGGTATATATATGTGTGCATATACATGTATATAGCATTGTATATATGTATTCACAAATATATATAAAAGAATGAGGATAAGAAATGAGTCTATAAGAAACTCTTTCTTGGGGGATATAGTTGGAAAATCCTAAGAGAAAATACAGTAAAAAAATAATGGGTATATTCATTAAAATATATATATATTGAAAAGCATCAATAAACTATACCCTGTCCAAGATGTTCGAGATGCTGAGTTGAAGAATCAATTCTTGAACTCTTAGGCTTTATATTTTAATGAGGTGAGTTACTATATGGTTAGACCTACCCACAATAAAGTTCCTAATCATCCTTATGTAAGAGATCTCTAGACTGTAGAGCAGAGATACAAATAAGTAGAGATGGCCCCACAATTAGAACATCAAGCTTTTCACAGCTGGAACCCAGGCATTAAGTTTGGGTTATGTGGTTATCCGAGGAGCATATTATTGATTTATGGGATGCAGGGAGTTGACTTCAGGGTAAGAAAGACTATTTTTCTTCACATCCATCAATTTCTTATTTTATGTTCTCACATTTTAAAAACTACCCAGGCTGACTTTATTCTCATGTAAATTTAACCATGACAACTAACTTATTATAGTCTTTTGATAATGGGTACTAAGTACTTGAGTTTTGTATCAAAATATATTCTGATGGAAATGCCATGAAAAGCATCTCTCTGATTTATAGGGAACCTTACAATAATAATTCATGCAATGACCTGGCCGATTTCTTGAGAGACAGTTGGCTTCTTTCTATTGGTGTGAGTTTAACTGTTAACAACCAGCAAGTTGACGTGTCTTCTCTAATAGGTGGATTTGTTAAACTTTGCAAAGTTAAAATAATCTCTGATAAATCAGTTAATACATTGGAACTTGGTCCTCAGAATCTCAAATTAAACTAATTTTCTTAATCCAACAAAGGTTTTGTTGATTTACTCTCCAGAAGCCACAAGGAAGCTTCCTTTATTTGAGAAACTCACCTTTCTACAGATTATTTAAAATTAACAACCAAAGGGATATAATAAGAGCCACAGTAAGATTAGTATGATTTTTAAGCTCAGAATAGGTTATAGAAGGAAAGCCTTTGACAAAAGAAAAATCCCTTTGGAATTTAAGTACATTGCATTTTCATTCCTCTTTAGTATTTGAGGAGACTTTTTCATCTTCTTCAGCTTGCTTGATGCAGCATAGAGAAAAAAAGATTGGCTTTATGCTGCTACTTTATCAGAAAGGGGACTTATGTGTATGAAAGCATTTTCCTAACTATGAATGTGTTCTGGGAACTCACCATTAAAAATAATTCTCATTTATATTAGTTACTAAAAAGACTTTTAAAACTCAGAGTTGTTAGATGATGGAAGTGCCTAATATTTGCTCTTGATCGAAGATGACTTTTAAATAAGTGATTCTTTATTCCTTCTCAAATGGAAAAAAAAAAATGAGTCAAGTTTCTCTTTCAGTTATAAATCTTTCTTATTTAAATGCATTCTAAACTCAGTATAGAACCAAGAGATTATGCTTGAGCAGTTGTCAAAAAGCTCTATTTATCATTTATCTCCTTGTATTAGAGATATAAATGCTGGTGTTGCACATCTCTTTAAGAAATGTTCCTTCAATTTTGAGTGACTCTTGCTGTGCAAACTTTATATTGATTGGTAAATGTTTCATTATCAGCTACAAATGTTGATGACCACATTTATTGACCCTTAAACTGTGAGTGTGATCTTTATGATATATTCATGGCCCTTTCAAGAGTACTTAAACTGGGCAAAGTATTATTAAGCACCTAATATCAATGAAGTATCACTCAATCAGCCAAAATTCATTTATTGAGTACTTACTATGTATTAGATTGAGCTACAAAAATCAAATAAATGGTTCGTGCATTCCAAAAACTCATGGTCTATAGGCAGTGATCCTTCATTCATCCATCTACTTTCAGATCATTCATTCTTACTTTACAGGGCCATATTTCATAGTTACAAATCATTTCAAGGTGCTTTGAAAATAATTAAGTGATCCTTGCTGTTACCTTTTTCCCTCGAGGAATCTGTGATTCTGGGGCAGTCTAGATTTTTTTTTTTCTTGCTTAAAATGGCTCTGAGTTCATGCAAGTTTAAGGAATGTTAAAAGTAAAGTGAATTATTTTTTTTCTTAACTCAGGGTATCTCAGACATTTTATAATACAAATGAGCTTTAAGATAATCCAAAAGGGATATAGTATGTAGGATTTCCCAAGTGTATTATAATCTGGAAATTTTACTCTATATATTTTAATAGATATTTTCTGCAATTAAATATTATATATTTTTTCTTAATGTGTAATTTAGAAATTTCAAGTAGCTGGTCCTGTTCAAAAGCAGTTGGGAAAGGACATTTCCAGACTACAAGAGGTTTCTATTTGTACTTCAGAGCAGGTTTAATTGATTTCTAAGTCTTCTTTCTTTTTCTTTTTTTTTTTTTGTCTTTGTAAATAGCAAACTTCAGTGAGTAGTCCTTGATCCAAACAATCTCTCTCTTAGGTTCAGTGCCCTTTAGTATAGTTTTTCTTTTTTTTACCTTGCTTTGTCCTTAGATTAAGGCCCTAAACTATCTTTGTACTTTGAACTTTTGGTTTACATTTATTGGGACATTACTCTCTCCCCAGGTACCTTCTTCATATATTGAACTTTATTTTACATAAGGTTTGTCTTCATCTATGGCCCTCCCTCTATTTTTTTTTTAATGGCAAATAGAACTGCTTGTTTTTCTTTCCTTCTTTTTTTTTAAAGATGCCTTTTATTTATCTGTTTATTTATTTTTCCCTGCAGCATATGGAACTTTGCAAGCTAGGCGTTGAATTCATGCTACAGCTGCTGGCCTATACCACAGTTCACCGCAACGCCGGATCCTTAACCCAATGAGCAGGGCCAGGGATCAAACCCGCATCCTCAAGGATACTAGTCAGAGTCATTACTGCTGAGCCACAACAAGAACTCCTGCTTGTTTTTAATGAATCTGATCTCAGTAATGTTGCTGAAACTTGGTCTCTGTCCACTGGTACTGAATAAAAATTCAGACAGAGTTTTGGGTGAAGGATAAAAAGGCAAAATTGCTTTGCCAGGCAAAGGAGGCTACAGCAAGCTAATAATGCCTTAAAGACTATAGGCTCCATTGGGAAGAACTGCAGGGAGGTGTGTCTTTTTTTTTTTTTTTTTTTTTGTTTTTGTCTTTTAGGGCTGCACTGGTGGTATATGGAGGTTCCCAGGCCAGGGGTCGAATTGAAGCTGTAGCTGCCGGCCTACACCAGAGCCACAGCAACTCAGGATCTGAGCCGCATCTGCGACCTACCACAGCTCACGGCAATGCCAGATCCTTAACCCACTGAGTGAGGCCAGGGATCGAACCCGTGTCCTCATGGATGCTAGTTGGGTTCTTTAACCACTGAGCCATGACAGGAACTCCAGCAGAAAGTTTTAGAGTGAAAAAAAGAAAACCAAAAAAGAAAAAAACCAACAAAAAACCAGGTTTTCAGATAGGAGTCAGGATTGGGACAAACATTCATTCTTCTTTCTTTTGGGGAATCTTAGTCACATCAAAGTTGGTGTCAGAAGATCTCAGCATGATCATGGTGGTGGTCTTCTTAGTTATTGCCTGGAATAACAGTACTTGCAAAAAGGGCATATTAATCAGAGATTAGAACAAAATAGGAAAGTTCCTGAAAAACATGTGCTACTCATCTTTAACCCACAGGCAATTGTGCTCAAGCAATTGTGTCTAATCTTTAGCTTATGGGCTTGTGTTTAGGGTGCAGTTAAGCTAGAGAGAAGGACAAGGAAAGACTCTACATTATCCATCTTTAAAGTATTCATTTCTAAAAGAAGCGTAAGGAAGATATCTTTTCTCCTATGTGTATAAGATGCCTATGTCATTAAGTGTATTCGTTGAGAGGGAACCAGGATTCTGCCCTGAGGCTGTGCCATTATTTTTTGACTATTACTCCTTTGTCTTTGTATCCCCTTCCTTCTCTGATCCTGTCTGAACCTGTCCCTAGGAACTCAGGGAATGTCATGGAGGCTGAATGAGGCCCATTTCCAAAAAATAAGAAGTGGGGTACACAGAAAGGCTTTTGTGCCAGGAATCCCCACAGTGCCATGCTCGGTTACAGTAATAGGTGGCTTTTTCTTGGTTCTCATTAATGTTTATGGAATATTGAACTGATAGTACATAATATGAGTCCTCCTCATTTGTAGCCTACAGAATATAATGAATCATTCTTTCAAAATTTACCCGTAACAATTTATAGATGGTTGTCTTCATTCTTGAAGATATTTGGTACTAGGTTTTTAATGTTACTTTGTAATATTAAGATTTCAAAAGATTGTGGGCAACTACAATATTCTCTGAATAATATTCTCTAGTTAAGATTTTCAAATTCTAATTGTCCTCATTTTTACTCTGTTGATTAACTCATAAAGATTTACATTCTATCATGGCTTTCTATATAAAATATTTAATTTTGAAAATTGACTCTTTATCCGAAAGTTTGTAATTCCACCTAATCTATTAGAGTTTAGCCGACACTTCAACATGACTGCAAGCCTTCTTTTGTAGAGAAAATGGAAAGATAATTAGTTTTCCTCTAGTATGGTTTGATCATTTTGCTCTGTCAGTGCCTTAGTTACTTGCTGTTTAGTCTAGAACCACCATATGTTGTTGGGGAAAGATGTGTCAAATGTCCTAAGACATCTGATAAAATGGGAAACATAAAACATGCAACTGAATAGACAGGCAGAATTGTTATTTGAAGTACTGCTGTAAGTTTCTGTCCTACAACACGAAATCATCAGTCAACCTCTTTTATTGGATTCCCACCAAAAAACAAGGAAAAGAGAGGATGACCTGTTTATAATTTTCTGTGACCTCTTACCTCACAAAGTATATTACTTTTTTAATAGCTCTTTTTCATTCAGTATAAATAAGAAGGCAATACTCTCCTTATAATTTACTTGTGTGATGATTCGAAAGTTTCCTCAGACTTGTTTCTGCTTCCAATTTTGTCTCCTCCATTATCCACACATTTCCTGTGCTGACTTCCAGAGGACCTCCATATTATGATCAGACCTCTGTCCTTATAGCTTCATGTCTTAAAGCTAAATGAATTGGCAGGAGAATATTCCTAAGAAGTTTTCTTATGATTGGATTGTTTTTCATAGCATGTTTATGCAAGGACGTTTTTGCAAACTTCATAAATAAACTCCACTGTCCCCAAGGTAAATATATGCCCGAAATATTTCTTTAGCCAGATTGCCAAATACACATGGCATCTCCAGTACCACCATGGGATAGGAACAAAATAAATGTGACAAATGTGAAGACAGCGTAGGAAGATGCAGCAGTCTTAATTACTTGTGGTTAATGCATTTGCAACCATGCCAAAGTTCCGTGACCATGTTAAGCCCTGCTGGGCCTCCTCCTAGGCCTTGGCTGTGGCCTGCACCAATGAGCACCCTGAAGTTCAAGCTTTTTGGCTTCAAGGTAAGACTGCTTCCCCTGCAGCCACTCCCTACATTGATTTAGACCTGTGGTATTTCTGGTTTAGATTATCGCAGCATCTTCTGCACTATTCTCTTTGGCTTTTAGGATTTCTTCTCTCTAATGTATTCTCTCTCAGTTCTGCCACTAAGGCCATTTTTTAAAACATCAGTCTGGTCAAGTTGGTGGTGGCAGAGTAAATGAGTAAGACCTTTACAGAGAAATCAGGGTTGAGTCACTACCTTGTTTGATTTCAGACAAAATATTTATCTTCTGTAAGCCTTGATTTAATTTTCTTTAAAATGAAGAACACAGTACTTATTTTTAAGGGCTACTGTGAATATCAGATTAGATATCACATGTAAAATAGGTGACAACTGCTATTAATTTTTTTTTTTGTCTTTTGTCTTTTTAGGGCCGCACCTGTGGCATATGGAGGTTCCCAGGCTAGGGGTTTAATCGGAGCTGTAGCCCCTGGCCTACGCCATAGTCACAGAAATGCCAGATTTGAGCCGCATCTGCAACCTACCCCACAGGTCACAGCAACACTGGATCCTTAACCCACTGAGCAAGGCCAGGGATCAAACCTGTAACCTCATGGTTCCTAGTCGGATTCGTTTCCACTGCACCATGACGGGAACTCCCTCAAGACACATTTCCTCCTTAAAAACTTCTAATTTTCCTTGTTGTCTGGTTAGCTTAGCATTTCAGGTCTCTTCTCTTAGCTTTCTGATTTTGCCTCTTATGTTGTCCCCATATGACTTCTTTGCCACAGCTACATGGGCAAGTTCACTATTTCTATTACCTGTCCGACAAATGCACCAACCTTCACGACTCCACAACTTTAACAATGCCTCTCTTGTTTGTTCAGAAATGCCTTCCCTTATCTTGAAAAGTTTAATCATCCTTTAAGGCCCAGTCCATATTTCATATGTCATTTCTTAGTCATCGCAGGAGTAATTATGAGGCCCCTAATCTATACTTTTGAAACACTGTATTCATACACTTTTCACACTGTTTAATAGATGTTCCCCTAACTCCCTTGATGAACACTAAATACCTACCTTAAGAGTAGGAAATATGCTAGGCACAATTATATTTTTAATCTAGCATAATGCTTGGCATAGAACATGAGATCAATACATCCCTTTTGGTTATTCTCTAGTTCTCCTTATTATCCATATTAGAAGTGATGGGTTGATTTCACAAAATATTACCAGTATCATGACTACAGAAGGTGAATGGTGTGAGTTTATTTGGGTTCATCTTGTTTGGGACCTTTCGTACTTCCTGTACCTGGATATCTGTTTCCTTCTTCAGATTTGGGAAATATTCCACCAGAATTACTTCAGATATGTTTTTGATTATCTTCTCTCTATCTTTTCCTTCTGGAACCCCTATTATGCAGAATTTGTCATGTTTTGTATTATCCCATAGACCTAGGGTGTTGCCTTTGTTTTTCATCATTTGGCTTTCTGTTTGTTGTTCTGATTAGGTGATTTCCATCATTCTGTCTTTCAGATCACTTTACATATTCTTCTGTATCATTTAGGTGGCTATTAATTGTCTTAGATTGCTTTTATCTCAGATATTGAGTTACCCAGTTTTGGTCAGTCATTTTCATATTTTCTAGATCCTTGTTAAAATAAGTTGTGTTTATATTGGTACTTTCTAAATTCAGTTAGCTTTTTTTTTTATGACCAGCTTATTGAATTCATTGTGCATTAGACTATCTCATTTTCATTATTTTTCCAGGGATTATGTTTTCAGTGATTTTTTTTTTCTTGTTTATTCTGCTGGGTTTCTCTGCCTTTTCATTTTACTTGACTTTCTCTGTAGCTATGAATTGAGGTGAAATAATTATAGTGTTTGTTTATTTGATCATTTTGTCTGCAGGGTTCGGTGGCTTAATGTGGGATTTCAATTCCCAGAACAGGATTGAACCTAGGCCTAGATTCAATGAAAGCAGTGAAAGTGTGAAATCCTAACCACTAGACTACAGGGAAATCCCTATTGTGATTTTAAAGGGGTGTTTTATGTGGAAGCATCCCTATGTAGAAGGCATGTGCCCTGTGTCTTTAGTTTGAGGGCTGGATTTGATGGAGACAGCAACCATAGCTTTGCTCAGGGTGTGCTGGCAGCTATCACTTTGAAAGGGGGTATGGTTGGTGTTGGAGAAACTAAAACCTGCTTAGGACATGGGTCAAGACTTCCTCTCTGTTCTTTGACTGCTGCCACCTGCTCAGGGGTGAGGTCTCTTTGACACTTGCTGTAGTCGAAGCCCTAAGGGTCCACCTCAAATAGACTTTATCCCCTTTAAGTGTATATTTCTTGTTCTCCCTGCACTGGGGTCTTTGCCTCAAAGGAGGGGAGTGTTAAAGTAAGTGAGGATCATGCGCTCACAAGAGTCTGATGCACTGCCTATGAAGGAATCTGCAAGTCTGCTCAGATGCAACCCAAGGTTGTGTCTTTTCTCTTGTTGTAGTCATCCCAATTCAGTGGATTGGGCAGGGCCAGAGCATTCACTAGACTGAGACTAAGGGTTTGGCATTGTGGTTGTGGGAATTGAAGCTGTGCTGCTTTCCTGGCAGTACCTGAGCAAGTGCCAACAGAAGCTGCCACCACCCTACCTTGTCCATACCCCTGGCTACTTTGTATCACTAGATTGAGTTTTCTCTGAGGACTTTGTTGTCCTAGATCCTGTGCCAAAATCTTGTTGTGCAGTGAATGGGAGTTTTCCCAGCTTGGATTGGTGAGTGCGACAAGGTAGCAGCCACTCATGTTGAGCTCTCTACGCCCTGTCCATTGCCAAGCCAGGAGCCACATACTTCTTGTGGGTGGAGTCCAGGCATCTCCAGCCTTTCTATCTGTCCCAACAATTCTCTCAGCAGCCAAGGGACTTGGATTTCCTGCATAGGACTTCAGGACTGGGATGTTTCGTCTGTCCCTTGGCCTATTGACTCTTCATGATGAGTGTGCACCCACATAGACTCTTTTTCCTCTTAGACCCCCCCAGGGGCACAAGTCCTAACCCAGTCCCTGTCCCCTCCCCCTCATCTTGACTGGTTAATGTGGGAATCTTTCTTGTAGCTTTGGTTGAATAGGAGTTCTTGTGACAGTTTCCAATGAGTTTTCCTTGAGAATTATTCCACAGGTAGATATATTTTTGATGTATGCATGGAGGGAGGTGAGTTCCATTTCCTCTTGCTCTGCCTTATTGACCTCCCTCCTTGGGTAATGTTTCTTAACAACATGAAAAAGACGTAGTAGAGGCAAATTTACAGTATATGTCTAGTTATGTTTTTAAAGTGTACATATATATGTGGATAATCCAATACATTTAGTTTAGCTATTTTTTTAATAATGAATACAAAGTCATGGATTTGACCTAGGTAAGAGTGTTTCTCTTTATTTGTGGGTATTGAAGACTCTGGTTATTTTTCCTGACAGTGAAAACAAAAACAAAATTCAAATGGGTCAAACAGCACATTTTATAAATAGAGATGTCTGTTTTATTCATAGGAATGTTATGGAATGGTAGAATATCCATTCAGTTGATATCTGCCTATCAACATAAGATAGCAGCAATTTTTGTGAATATAGGAGACTAAAAAGTAATTACTGACAGGAATATCAGGTGCCTACAGTTTAGTAAACAGAATAGTTATCAACCATCTGCGTATGGTACAATCTACATAAATGCACAATGTATCTAGCAGTTACAAGGTCATCTCTGTGCCCATGATAAATGGGCCAATTTTGCCATTTAAACTTGGCATATGCTCTCAGAGGTGTTGATTATTCAAAATACCTGTTTGCCCAAGTCTATTAAGCTTAAAAACTACATTTTAATGGCCCCTTATATTTAGACCCTGTTTAATATGGCAAATGCTTAGGAGCTACTTACAAACACCATTAAATTTCATCACTAATTACTAATAACAGGAATGAAATTAGCACCTGTCTCAGCTGCTTTAGATTTTGGATTGCACTTAATAAACAGTTTAGAAAATCCTCTGTTACTAAACATTTACTGTGGCCATTTGCATTCTGATTTTTCAATATATTTTTTTTATTCTCTCACACAGTCATCTGAAAAAGCATAGGACTTGAACATACTGTTTCTTATTTGAATGTAAAACAGTATTTGTAATATCTTACATTTTGAAATAAGGTTTCAGTGTGAGACTTCAATTTATCCTAAATATAAATCAATCATTTTTGTCTTAAAGGCAACTGAAAGAGTGCTAGTGGAGTGAATGGGGATTTTCACTGCAAAATATTAAAAATCATTAGAATCAACTAACACAGAAAAAAAAGTTCTTTTTTAATAATCCTTTAAAACACTAAAGTTGTTCTATAGGTGTGATAAATTCATTTGAGTAATAAAAACAAACAAACAAACCACAAAAGTTGTTAGAGATGTGAAATCCTGGTTTCTCTACCCATTCTTTTTTTTTTTTTTTTTCTGGTGAGGAAAAAAATGGCTTTATTGCTTTGCCAGGCAAAGGAGGGCACAGAAAGCTAATGCCTTATAGTCTGTGCCCCTCTCTAGCCATTCTTTGTGTGCTTTTGGCCCGTGCTACTACTAACTTTAAAGTAAAAACAAGGCAATTAAATTTGCAAAAATGTTCAGTGCTACCTGAAACACCATTAAATAGCATTGCTTATTTTTAATAATAGGAATTGTAGGTTTGGAAAAGTTTCAACTCAGTGAAACCACATTGAAAATGTGTGTGAAATTAAGTAAAAAATAGTATGATATAAAATGTCATGAAACCTTCTCATTAGTGTCTAAAGTAAATTATCCTGTTATAAAACTTTTTCTATTTTTGACCCATTCATTATTATAATTAATGCATGAGGCATTATCATTATCTTTGGGATTTCAGGCCAACTGAATTCTAGATACAAGGGCTCTAATCATTGAAATTGTTGTCTTTATTTCTCTGATATTTTAAAGTGCATCAAGAGGCATTTTTTAAATAAAGTTTATAAGCTTTAAAAAATTCTTACAAAATAACCAGAAGATGGCAGCATGGCAGCTATTTAGAAATTTGATAGGTTGTAAGTTCCATTAAGAGGAAACAGTTTCTTGATTTTCGTAAATAGTGTCCGCTTTCCAATCACAAAATTTTCTCAGCATAGGAAACATAATTAAGAAAAGACTGTTAGTAAGATCTAAATGATAGCTTGACCAAAGCAGAATTACAAAGGAATGAAAATGGGTACTTTACTGCAAATAAAGAATAAAGATGAAAGAGAGATAGTAGAGGGAAAATGTCAAGCATCTTAAAAATGTGCTTTCAGAACATTTTAAATAAGCTTGATAGAGACCATTATGGGAAAGAAGAGACACTTAAAATTCCAAACATGGTGAGCCCTGATATTGAAATAACCAATTAATTCCATCTAGGCCATTAGGAAAGAATTAAAGGTCGTTAATGTAATTGCACAGGTTCAAAACAAACTCCTTAAATTTACCATCTTTGAAGTCCATTTTGGCTTTTAAAAAATACACCTATCATTCTGTGATCTTATGGATCTCTTATAGACCAAATATGTGCACAGTTTACAAAGATCTCCAGTACACCTTTTTGTGTTTTTTTAAGGTGTAATCCCATTATAACTAACACAATTAATTGAAGTCTTGGTATAACTGTGGGGAAGTGTTTTATTTTATTTTTTTTGTATTTTTAGGGCCACACCCATGGCATATGGAGGTTCCCAGGCTAGGGGTTGAATCAGAGCAGTAGCTGCTGGCCTACGCCACAGCAACACAGGTTCCCAGCCCTGTCTGAGACCTATACCACAGCTCAAGGCAACTCCAGGTCCTTTAACCCACCGAGCAAGGCTAGTGATCGAACCTACATCCTCATGGATGCTAGTCAGATTCATTTCTATGTGGCTAGTCAGATTTAAGCCATGACGGGGGCTCCTTTGGGGGAAGCCTTTTAAACCTCAGTTGAGAATCTACAGACATATAGTAACATGGAACATAATAAAATGACAGTTCAAGAAAACATTTTCTATAGTCCGTGAAAAAAAAAAAATCTGTAATAAGATTTTACTATGCTAAAAACTTTGAGGAAAGCTCCTCAATATATTCTGCTCTGAACTGTTAAAAATAGAACTCAGCAATTCACCCATTACATTTTCCTATTCATTTTATAAATTTATGATATGTATTAAATCCTTACTCTTTCCAAAATACACTAGGACCTGTTCAAACTGAACTAGGTGCAGTGCTTGTTATGAAACTGGTTTGGGTTTTCACATGCATTAGTATATTAGTGTAGATCCATTTATTTATTTATTCAAAATTTATGCCCCATTCTAAGCAATGTCTGAAATGCTTTATGAGTTTTCAATAGGTACCTTAAATGATTATATCAGGAAGATAGATAATAGCGGCACTGAATAATGCCAAACGTTTTGTGGAAATGTATATCTAGTCATAATTAACAAAAAAAATGATTGTTAGTATGCATTGTTTAAATTCCTGTCACTTTCCTCAGTTTTGTATAGTGGATGTAGTAGTTAATCAAACTTATATATATATATGTTAAACTAGTATTGAGTTCCTAGGACAAAAATATTTGATAAACTGGATTCATCAAGTAATAAATTATGGAATAACAAACTAAACACAAAACATAAAGCCACATGAAAATCCAGGCAGAAGGGAGGTGATTTCTTCTCATTTCCTCCTGCAGTGGGCAGCAGAGCCTCAGTTAGGTTTGAAGATTTTTGAGAGAAAGAAAATATGAATAGCACAGCAAACAAGTGCTTAAACAGTAAACAGGTATCCTTCTCTGGGCTCACAGGTTTTGGGGTCAGGAAAAAGATGATGATGTTGATGATAACTATGATAGGATTATGTTGATAAGTATTTTATAAAATCTTACTTATAACCCCCCCCACACACACTTAAGTGTTCAGAGGCTGTAAAAGTTGTCACTTTTGTACATTCAAGTGACTTGAGACCCAGTTAAGGTAAATCTCAGGAGAGAGAACTAAGAAAATTAAAATCAGGATTCTGAGTGAGATAACCCTACCTCTTCATAAGAATTAGAGGGAAATTGGGTACAAATCAGAAAGACCTTGAGGCTGGCAAAGATAATGATTGTTTCTCTGGAGTTGAGATATTATTTGTATTTTTTCCATTAAGGCACAGATATAAATGAAATATTTGTTTAAAAGCAAAAATAGAATTGAAGATTATCCAGGGCATTTATGCTCCAAGAAAGATTTCAGTAGTAAGGATAATTAGTTCACCTTCACTTTGATTCTCACTTATCTTGGTAAATTCCAACTTATATTAAAATATTTTAATCCCAAAGATTAAGAGGTTGATTTTTTTTCCCCATTGGTAGAGGAACTTGGCCTTGTGGACAGAGATCATGATTCCAGGTAACAATTTATTACTTGGAACTTTCTACACCTTATGCACTTCATTTTGTATAATGTCCACTGCAGTCCCCATGTTAGTGTGCTGAAAACTTCACTGAGTGGCTGTAAAAAATAGAAACTTGAAAACAGGCTTAGTCAATTTTTTGAGTCTTACCTTATTTTTCTTTAAGAACTTTCTCCACGAGGGATAGAGGCCTGGTTCCAGAAATGTCCTCATAAGCAATTCCTTTTTAGAAAGAACTATACAGAACCGTTAAAAAAAAAAAAAAAAAGTTAACAATACAAAGTAGCCGTATTAAATGCTATATCATGTAAAGCAAGAAATGTTATAGGAAACAGCCAGCCAGCCAAAAGGTACACCTATGTGCTAAGTGCTTTCTTAGGTAAGGTAGTATAGTGATGTATTATATAGCAAAGGGATTTGAATCAATTTTTGAAAGCATTAGACATCAAAGCCTTTTGAGTAAATCCATGATTAAATCATTGGGTTCTTCTATTCATTCTCACTTTAGATAGAATTCCATTCCAGATGAAGAATATGTTAAGACAAATGGTTTTGTAAACACCTTACTCCTTATTGTTCATCAACCTCAGGTGGGCAAAATGCTTTTTAAAAATTTGGCCTTCTTTTAAAATGTTGTTGGAGTTTCCATTTCAGCTCATCAGTAACAAACTCTACTAGTATCCATGAGGATATGGGTTCGGTCCCTGACCTTGATCAATGGATTAAGAATCTGTCATTGCCGGGAGCTGTGGTGTAGACTACAGATGTGGCTCAGATCCTGTGTTGCTATAGTGTAGGCTAGCAGCTGCAACTCTGATTCAACCACTAGCCCGGGAACTTCCATATGCCACAGGAGCTGACGACAAAAGAAAATAATAGTAATAATAATAAATTAAAAAAAAACCCACGAGCTTAAGTAACTAGTTTGGTTCATGGTATATTGACTATGAAATTGGAGTAGTAATATATTCTCATCATTTTATCTGGAGGAAAAAGGACTTGTACAGTGATTACAAAATGTAGTGAAATGGTGACATTGGAATAATTTGGTAGCAAACAGGAAAGTTTTAAAATGTGTTGGCTTGATTTATGTCATTATCTGCCTGAATCTCTGTTATAATAACTATAATTTTTTTGAAATAATTTTAGATTAATGGAAAAGTTGAAAAAATGGTATGTTTATACCACCCCATCATCCAGCTTCCCCTAATATTAATCACTTGATGCAGTTATAACAATTCCTTTGTACAGTTGTACAGAAAATGTTGAAACAATAATATTCATTTAATCTACAGTCCTTATTGAGATTTCACCAGTTTCTCAACAGATACCTTTTATCCTGTTTCAGAATCCAAAGTAGGACCCCAGATTACATTTTGTAGCTCTTTCCTTTTGTTTCTGCTAATCTATGAGATTTGCTAAAATTTTCCTTTTCTTTCTTGACCTTTAAACACTTGCATATTGGTCAGTTTCTTTGAAGAATGCTTTTTACTCTGGGTTTTCATGTTTTTTCATGATTAGATCAAGGTGAAGTACTTTTAGCCATGCTACAGAAGTAATATTGTATTCTTCTCAGTACATCATATCAGGAGGTATGTGGTACATTTTATTTTTCAGGGTGTATTTGATTAAGATAGCATATCCTGGGTCTTTCCACTTGAAATGTACTATTTTTCCCTTTGAACTAATAAATAGATTGGGAGAGATACTTTGAGGCTATCTGAATATCCCACTTCACCCAATTATTTTAGCATCCCAGTGAATTTTGCTTGCAGCCATATTACTGTGGGATTTACTTTATTGTATTTATTACTTTTTGCTATTTCCTTTATTATTTCTCTATTTATTATTATATAATAAACTTTTTGTCACTTATTACTTACTATCAATACTAAGCAAAAACAAAAATACTGTTTCATATTTTTGTTCCTATTTATATTAATAAATATAGTCCTAATTATAGGACTCTTATTCCTTTTATAGACTTTAGCTAATTTAGAGTTTCTTCTCCTAAGTCTGTTTTTAGCTAAATTTTGCTGGTGCAGTTAGTTGTATTTACCCCAAACTGCCAACAGCAAACATTGTCTATATGTATAATGCTAGTAATATTCATGGGCAAATCCATATTCACATTGTGATTTTGAAGTTTCAAGCTAGCACAGCTCTATTAAAGAGACAATGCTTTGTAATTGTTTTGAATGACTCAGTATGCTCTCAATTATATCATTGATAAGCTAATTAAAATTTTTTAAAATAAGTGCCAGGGTGATTTAATGATGGTAAATTATCTGACTTAAGAGGTCTTTTATTAAAGTTTACCATAGCTTTGGAAAAAAAAGTTGTATAACAAGGACAAAGCAAGCTGTAAGATGATTTATAATTCTACATGAGATTTGATCTTAAAGATTCATTTTTCCTTAAATATAAATTATAGATACCATGGTTGAAAGTTTGTTAATACCAAATACATGATAAAAAGCATGCAAATTTAATTGAAATTTATATCATTAATTTTTCCAGTATATTCTTTAAAATTTTCCACAGTATATACTATAAATTCTAGAATTTTTTTTTTCTGATATGTGAATCCTTCAGAGATGGCAAGAATATTTTCTAGATATGTTAGCTTCCAGTTCTATACAACTCTTCCTCTAGTATGACCCTGAAACTTTATTGTGTGTCCAAAAATAAGAAATTTTACTTTTAGATACATCATAAACAAATATGGCTTAGGTCATCCTACAGGAAACCTTTTGTACTCTTTTAAGCTGTCTGTGAATCAGCCTGATGACATATTAATGCAAATTGCATTGTCTTATTTTGTGACTTCGGCAATTATTCAGCATTTTCAGGCACTCACCAAAAAAATTTTTCCCCCACTATTTAAAATCACTAATGGATTTGCAGCTAACCTCTGGCTTCAGTCTCGGTTACTTGCCTTCAGTATCACTTGTGTATGCATTGAGCTGATAAGTACTGCGGACCCTTTTACTCTTGAGCAAACTAGGTTTAAGGAAAAAAGAAAACAGAAAAAAAATTTCAAACTCCAGACCAGTAATTACGTTAGCTTGAGATGAAGGTGGTAAAAAATAATTTGATTGCTTCCTAATTCTTGGCAAATTATAATGAAATAAGTCTGTGGAAGGTGAGAGGAGGGCCCCTCAGCAGAAGGTAGGAGGATAGCAAGGGGGATGGGATAGCTTTCTTGTGCTCTTTATTGTGGTGTCCTTGGATTCTTTCAAACCGTGTTTTATTCTGTATCATCACTTCGATAAAATTATAATTAAAGTGTATGTCTTGGTTTAATTATGGATCCCTTCCCACATCAATGGCTATTCCTCAATGTTCCCAGTGTCATCATTTCACATTACATTTTAATTTGTTAGTTCATCAGGGAGAACAGTGTACCCTAGCATGTAAAAGATTACTCGTCATGACTCAGTAGGCTAAAAAAGCTTTCGCTGAAAGGGGATCGCTAATGGAAAGAAAAATATTCTAGTCCTTCTAGGTCACATTTTCACCTCAGATGTTTCATCCAAGAGAGAAATTGAAGATTTATTTTCTCACTTTACTGTACAATATACTTTAAAAAACTAAAGATATATAAAATGGACATCTCCTATAATGGAGCAAGACAATATCATTTGAGAATATAATACACAATATCTAAAGCAACTGTACTTTTTGAAATAACTCTTAAGATTTACTGTTGCATGAAAGCTTTTATTTTTTTAATTTAAAAATAATAGAAATCATACCTGGTAACCTAGGAGGCATTTAAACAAAACAATTAAATAAAAATATAAAGGTGGAATAACAAATTCCATGGTAATTTGGTTATGTACCTTCATGTATTTAAATTATACTACTTTATATTTTGGGCTCGTCTACTCAGATATCTTGAAACAAACACAATATATTTATAGTTACCTTGAGGTTGACATTAAATTAGCAAATTCTATGAGATATACCAACCACAAAATTATGAAATTTCCTTTTATTTTGAAGATTTCCTGAGTATTCGATATAAAAATTTGGCTTCAAATTGAGAATTACCTATTAAACAATGAGTTTTATAACAATTTTGAGGACTTGATAAAGTAGCACAATTAATGAGGTAAAACTCCTGAATCAACCTTTGGTGTCCCTTATTTTATTTGCAAAATAGGTAAATAACTCAGAGCTATTTATGGCCATTGTAGTTCTTTTCCAAAAACAGTATTTACTGGAAAGAAAGTTCAGAGTTTAGGAGTTCAATTTTAGTTCTGCCACTAGTTACATTAGACTGGACAAGTTCCTTAACTTCTCTGAAACTAGGTTTCATGTTCTGTCAAATGAGAGTTTTAGAAAAGATTCTTTCAGTTTCCCTCAATTAATAAATTTGTAACTTTCCTCAATTTTGAAAGGTCTATGCTTTTTAATGACTAAGTATGCAAATATTTTCCTTCACTCAATGAATCTGAAGAAGTTAGGAATTTTTAGAAGAATTTAATTTTATATGTTTTTTCAATGGTAACTTTAATGTTAGTGTCATAATATTTTAATGTGCTATCTATGACTATAGACTATGCATCTAGCATGTGTTTACCGAGAAACTGCCATGTTCATTTGTATACACTCATACATATACCCATTCTGGGGTATATTTCTGCAGAAAGATTATCTAAGTTGAGAAAGGACAAAGAATAGATGTTAGCCAATAAATAATAAAGGGAAGTAGTATTTTAGAAAAAGGAAGGGTGTCAAAACCAATTGAACAGAGGGAATAATCCTTTTGAGAAATTCTAACAGTTCATTAAGGATAAATTTCATAGTAGTTTGTGGAAAAGAAACTAATATTTGTAAAACAGCTTATGTGTTTCAGACAGTATTTGGAAGGTTAGACTGGTTCTGTTACTTGATAGGTTATATATTTCCATGGAACTCTACATAGGGCCTCACATGTACCACTTCAATCAGGCAACATTTTATTGTCAATGTGATCCAATTTAAGCCAATTTATGATTATGGCAATATCCATTTATTAAGAAATCACAGCTAGTCGCTCTTCCTGCCCTTGGAATATCTTTTTTGTCTAGTTTTTCCTATTATCTCCCTACTAATATTCAGATAGTATTTTAGACAGTGGCTCATGTACAAACCCCTTTGGGCTAATTCTGTTGAGTGTGATTTTTTTCCCCCCAGTGGAATTATAATTCTTTTTGTGGACACTTGCAACTTATTCATTTCACTTATTATTTAGACATTTTACATTTAACAAAGAACATTAAAATTATCTTTAAAATTAAGGTAAAATGTTGATGCTATAAAATTATATTTATATTCGGAAGGTATATTTATTTTCTGATAACCGTTCCTTTAGCCGTGTGTTTGTGCACAGGCATATATGTGTTTGTAAGTATGTTGGGGATATGTTAGAGGAAAGCGGTACCAGACACGGAGGATTTTTTTTCTCTTGTCAAGTAGGAATTCTAAACTTCATTGAAAAAAAAGTCTATTTTGATCATCTTGTTTTAGAGTATAAATGTGAGACCCAGAGATAAGAGTGTATCTAGTTTACTTTCAGTATCAGTTCTCTTAATATAATACAGTTTAGCCATGCATGACAGCCTGTCCATTTCAAAATGTGATGTTGTATATGGTAAGGTACACATTTTTTAAAACTACTCTTGAGTGGTGACCAGAATATCCTCACATGGATGCTCAACTTAAAAAGTATTTTTAGAGGATGACTAGAAAATTGATTCTCTGAATTTAAGCCTTTCAACCCAGAGATTAGCAGAAAGTACGTTCTATTTGGAAAACGTGTGCATAAAATTAGCTGACTATTATCTAGTTAACGAATAAATTCTGCTGTCTGGTGTGCTCTGAAGTGGAAGTGAACGGCTGTTACAAAGAGGACGTAAATGGTGCTTTACAAGGCTATATTGATTTTTCTTTTTATTTTCACTTTAAGATTTTGAAAAAAGTAATTCTAAAGATAAGGAAAAGTCTAGTGAAAGTCACCATCTGTATTCTAGCATGCTATAGCTGATTAGGTTATTAAAACTAGCATGTAGAATATTCTTTTGTAAAGTAAAAGGATTAGACTATTTTGGATTTATTTTTCACGCATGCCAAAAAGGCAAGTAACAATAAATTCTGTGAAACATGGTTAATTTTTCATGCTTTCATTCAGCAAGTATTTGCTTAGTGCTTATTATATGCCAAGCATTGTACTTGGTACTAAATAAGATAAATCAATAAAGCCAAGTCCCTTCTGTTTAGGAACTGATAAGTATTTTGGAAGAGACTCACATTTATTTATTTATTTATTTATTTATTTATTTATTTATTTATTTTTTAGGGCTGCACCCATGGCATATGAAATTTCACAGGCTAGGGGCCGAATCGGAGCTACAGCTGCCAGCCTACACCAGAGCCACAGCCACAGCAATGCTGGATCCAAGCTGCATCTGTGGCCTACACTGTAGCTCACAGCAACACTGGATCCTTAACCCACTGAGCGAGGCCAGGGATAGAACCCATCATTCTCATGTATACTAGTTGGATTCTTTTCCACTGTGCCACAACGGGAACTGCCAGAAGAGACTCACCTTTAAAGTAAAAATTGCAGGACAGGGTTATGGTACAAGAATGTAAGACACATAAGAGATACACATTTTAGGGTCACATAAATAAACCCAAGAAATGGATGAGAAAGGGGATGTTGTGCGCTGAGCTATGAAGGATTCAACCTGAATAGGGACTTAGCTAAAAGGGAAACAGGAAAAGAGTTTTCAGAGAATAAGGAATAGAATATGAAAAACACAAGTGGAAGAACATAACATAGTCAGGGAATATCTGGTGACTTGCTTTTTTTTGTTTGTTTTATTTATTTATTTTATTTTTTCTGGCGAAGAAGGGTGATAGGCCTGAGAAGGGTGATTTTCTATGAGAGAAGCAAGGCAGGAACTACTTACTTCATGAAATGCCAAAACAAAGAAGTCTCTATATTGTCTTAAGTGATGAAAAACTCTTTGAGGATGTTAGTGGGAAAAGGACACAAAAAGAATCCACTCTTTGTATAATCTCCCTATTATGGAATGCAAGATAGATTAAATGAGGAAAGAATTAAAGACAGAAAGATTAATTAGAAAAGTCTAGCTTCTGGATGTTATATGAAACTCCCACCTACCACTGTTGTTCCCCAAAGAAAGTTTAGTTATAGAACCATAAACAGTCAAAAATGAGCAGATCCTCATGTTGGAATTCTATGATTTTATTCTACAATACAGAAGACAAGGTCAAAGAGTTAAAATGACTTGCCCAAAGCCATAGAGTTTCTGACAAAGTTGGAATTTAGGATGCTGATCTACTCTTTCTCAAAAAAAAAAATGGATTAAAATTCACAAGGAAACTTTCAGTTTCACAGAAATATTTTAACTGAAGTATTAATGATGATATGTCTGTGTTAGCAATACCATAAAACAAGTGACCTTCATGGACAAAACTCTCTGTGGTTAAAATTAAAAAGACAAAGGAAAATGAGATCTGATTATTAGTGTAATTAGTTGATGATCCAGTGGGGTATCAGATCCATAAATGCCAGTTATTGACTGATGATAATGGAACATTCAAATCTTCAAACTGGTGCTCAAGTCCTGCTCTCAGAAATAATGAGGGACCTGCTCCCTCCATCCTTCCTCCTTGCAAGGTGCTAATGCTACATGCTGAATAATGATGTGCAAACCCAGCAAACCAGTATAGCTGTTCTTGCTACACATTAAATCCACTGTTTTATTTTTCTTGCTGTATGTTCTGAGTTTTTTAAAACTGGGTATTTTTAAAGTGCTCTCATGAATATTATGGGGGAAATATTATAATTAATCCTTCTTAAAAATTGCCAGATTTACAACATGTTCACAAAAGTCAAAAGAAATCTGTTGTTTAACCCACCATAGTGCTTGGCACTTATGTAGAATCTTTTTTCTAATAACAACTGTGGGTATTGTATCGATGCCTTAATCACATTAAAAGTATAATTTGGCACCCATGTTGCTACTGTCTTCTTCAGACTAAAGATTTCAGTGTCTGATAGATAGAATTAGTTTTTTTTATGTTGAGAACAACCACTTTATAGGTATGTATCTTTATTCAGGTAAATGGCTTTAGTTGGCTATTAAACTTGGTAGTGTTCGCTATGAGAGTATTCAGACAGTTATCATCCCTAGAGAGGATAAATGATTTTCCCAAGAATGTAGGTTAATAATTAGTAGAACTGGTACTTGAATCCTATGACCCTGACACCATGCCATCTCTGTATCCACAGAGCTTAAAGGAATTTGTGCTTTTCCAGTGCACTAAGTAGTGAAATATTTCTTAAGCAGGATCAGTTTCCTGATATTTGTGCTTAATCAGTATTCTCATAGCCCCAAAGCTTGTAAATTTAGGAAGTTCGAATTTTAGAGTCCTCTAGGAGGTGAAATGGAAAGTAGTCTTCAAGTGTGTCAATGATCATGGAGAGCCAAGTGGCAGGTGAAAGTTCAGAGTTGCTTGTTATGGGGCAGACTGTGGCCTGGTGCTCCTGATAGCCATAGTATTACCAGCTCCAGCCATTCAGAACACTGTGGCCCAGGAAAGCAGATTTTAATGCATTGGTGGTGTCGCTGCTCACTTATCTGGGTGGGTCCAGCCTCTTTCTCATGTTTGAAGAATAGGTAGAATAGGAGATCAATGTATTGTTTTCTGGAATAAAATGTTGGCTTTGCTTCTAAAGGAGATAGATGGTCATGGTAGGAAAAATCAGAAAATATTGAAAGGTATATAGAAAGTCACCACTCACAGATAACCCCAACAGTGTTTTCAAATATCTTCTTCCATGCTTTTCTTTGTATATACTACACCAGTAGGGCTCTACACATATCTGTTTACATTTTATAGAAAGAACTGGGTGGTAGAATGTTCCAGGAGCTCTGGTAACTGTCTTGCCTCAGTAGGATGCATTGGTATTTATGACCATGTGCCATTTACAATATTTTATTTTTTAAAAAAACAGATTTGCTAAATTTTCCCTTGGCAATCATGGCACAATAAAGATTAAACTGTCCCATCCCAATTAAAAAAATACACATACCTCATAACAAAGGGGACTGATCAAAGTATGGAATATTCTTTAGTCTTTATATCATGAGATACTTTGCAATACCTCTTTTAGAGAATGAAGGAAGATACTTGATCCTCCAAGTGAGAAAGGAAAGTTGTAATTAGTTGTCATCACTGCCAATAATTCTGGCTCTAAAAGAGAGAGGAAACTCATTTCAAGAGTGCAGCCATTGCCAGTTTGTAGCCACAGATTCTAACTGTGGAAACCTCTTCTTCCCTGTTCCTTGAGAGGTGATGGAGGACTCTGCTGTAAAATCCTTGTGGCCTAAGACTACCTCTTGGAATTCTGAGTGTTTTCAGTAATTTACAAAAGGAGACTCTTAATTTTGGGGTGAAGAAAATGAAAAGGCGGTTGGAAGACTAAAAATTCCTGATTTGGGGAGTTTAGTTTTACATAATGAAATCTTATTGTATCCTGATGTATTGACCAAAAATTGTAAAATTTACTTTATATTCATATGATATTAAATTGGTTTTTAAACTATGGTTATAAGTGAAAGCACAGTATTTTTCTTTTTTTTTTTTTTGCTTTTTTTTTGCTTTTTGGGGCCATACCTGCGGCATATGAAAGTTCCCAGGCAAGGGTGGCAAATCAGAGCTACAACTGCAGGCCTATGCCACAGCCACAGCAATGAGCCATCTGAGCCATGTCTGTGACCTCCACCACAGCTCATGGCAATGCTGGATCCTTAACCCCCTGAGTAAGACCAGAGATCGAACCCACATCCTCAAGTATACTAGTCGGATTCATTTCTGCTTCACCACAATGGGAACTCCAGCACAGTATTTTCTTATCTGTGGAAGCAATTCAGTTTCTATAATCTATTTTAAGACATTTAGCATGTTTCCATTTTGCAGGGAAAGGGGCTAGTATAAATAATAGTGACATGGATTCTTAGCATACATACATGTTGGCATTTGTTGATATGTGCTTTTGAGAGCTTCCTGGAAGTGAACTAACTGGGTGAAAGGGAACAAATTTTTTTTAAGACTTTTATACATGCTGGAAATTTTTTTCCAATCTATACTAACACCAGCAATGAGTGAAGATGCTTACTTTATCACACCTGCTCATTACTAACAGAACAAAATATCACAGAAGGCTTGCTTTATAAAAATGGCATTATTTAGTTTTTGCAGACAAAAATACCATTGGAGATAAATACAGACCAAGCTGTTCTCAGTAATTAAATCTCTGTGATAGAGTCATTCTCGAGGTCGGGAAAGATTCCCTTTGAGAGTATGTCTGGGGTGTCAGGGAAGGGAAGCTGTGTCCACTGACAGACAAGCCCTTGAAAGCTGGGAACATCAGGAGAGCACTGGTTTTGCAAGAAGCCCATGAAAGAGAAAGAAAGGTATTAAATGGAAAGTAAAACATTGAAGATAAAATTTACCTCTGTTATATGCGCATGTATCTGCAATCCACCTTTGGAAATTACATTTGCACTCATTTTCTGGGGCTGCCAGAACATAGCATATCTATTGAACTTTCTCGTGAAATTGGGTCTTATATCAGTAGGGAAATGAAAATGAGGTGAAAATTTTCCCTGATATAGGTTGAAAAGTTAAGTCATTTTAAGGACCTAACATTTAAATAAGGTAATGTGGAGTAACTCTGCCCCTACCTTTATGATCTTCTGACAGTTTTGACAGAGAGAAATGAGGTAGCCTGGAGAAAGCCTTTCATGATAAAGTCCATGGCATGTGCTTACAAACTTGACATATGTAACACAGAAATGGAGACATCCAGTTTTGACCATAAATGACGTAGTTATTCTGTACTTCACGATATGAATAAGACGTAGGAAAAAAATTAGGTGCCACATTTAAATGCATGCACTGACTCATGCATACATTACAACTGTTTACTTGAGACTGTTGAAGATATAGAGATAAAAAATGTATAAAATATTGACTGTGTGTATCTGAAAATTACCTCTATACATTGTATAGTCATATTTATATAGTCATATTAAGCAGATACATATATTTATAGTCATATTTAGTAGATACTTGTAGTTAATAAAGGTAGGAGAAATGACATCTCAACCAACTCTAAAATATTCTTACTTGTATAAGGGCCATAAATCACTTTGATGCTCATTTGATTTATTTCAGAGTAAAATAGTGTTTGTGTTCTGGTGAAGTAATTATTGGCTTAGATCTACTTTGCTAAGAACACCTCTTGTGCTCAAAACAGGAAGGGTGTGTTGATCCCATGGCATAGCCTTGCTATTGTATATTTGACCATTTCCAAGTTTGCTCTAAATATGGTCTTCTCTTTTGATTCACCAAAAAAAAAAAAAAAAACATAAACGAAATTCCGCTATTCTTTCCCTCCTCCTTTCCCAAATACATTGCTGCACAAATGCATCTATAGTTAATGAGTGGCTTTAATGAATTTCCCCCCTGGGACTTTTAGCCTTTGCAGAGAAGATCTTTGACAGCAACCTACAAATTTAAACATGATATTTTTTTAGATTGTACATACCACTAAATCACTATCAAGGAAACATTATAATTCATAGATTAAACACTCAGCAACATGATAGTAAAAGATGCTCTCAAATGAGCAAAATGAAAATATTGCAAAATTACACTTTAGTTTATCTAAAATAGTAACAAGTGCTTTCAAAATTTAGTTTTACCCCAAGTCACTGTATATATTGTGTATATAATCAATAAGCAGTTCTTATTTTTAAGTAAATTAAAAAACAAAATAGTAATATTGTACTATCTTATTTTGACTGTTTCCTATTGAATTATGATGTATTATCAATAAGCCAAATAACATAATTCTTAAACTAAATTATTTCAAGCAGGATAATATATGGTCTTTAATTTAGCATATTTAAAAGAATAAAATTAAAAAATGATAATCCACTAAAATATTTTCTAACCTTGAAAATCATTTGAGAAATATGGGGAGAATACAGTTACCTATAGGGTTCAGATTGGTGTAGTTTAAAAAAATTTGTGACTAGTTAGTATCTGATCAACCTGGATTTAAAGCATGGCTTCATTAAGTTCTGGATGATCACTGTTGAAGTAGAATTCTGGACCAATCTTAGTACTTTTTTTTTTTTTTTTTCACGAAGCTTCATTCTATGTAAATGATGTAATCTTATAGTTTGGGAGGGTTTCTGGAGAGCTGAGGTAGCGGCAGGCTCCCACATGCCTTGCCAATTCAATTATGGCTTCTCTACCTTAGCAAATGATTGATATTTTAAATTGATGTCCCCCCCCCCTTTTTTGTGAGGACCTGTCCTTTAAATTGTAGAATGTTTGGCAGCATTTGGACTCTACTCACCAGATGCTTATATCATCCCACGGCCAATTGTAACAACCAAAAATGTTTCTGGGAATTGCTAAATGTCCCTGTCCTTGGGGGCAGAGGGAGGAAATTAGGCCTGGTAGAAAAGTCCTGGGTTAAAATAATTAAATGAGGAGCTCCCATTGTGCTGGCTCAGCACTAATGAACCCTACTAGTATCCATGAGGATGCAGGTTTGATCCCTTGTCTCGCTTAGTTGGTTAAGGATCCAGCGTTGCCATGAGCTGTGGTGTAGGTCATAGACGTGGCTCAGAACTGGAGTCACTGTGGCTCTGGTGTAGGACAGCAGCTACAGCTCCAAATTGACCCCTAGCCTGAAAATTTCCATATGCTACAAGTGTGGCCCTAAAGAGACCAAAAAAATAAAATAAAAAAATAAAAATAAAATAAAACAGTTAAATGATGCCAATGAAATAATAGGTCACCACTTCCCCTTCACCACCATCATCAGATCTATAAAACAGCTGCTGGTCAATACATAGTTTATCAGTATATTGTCCCTCAGGTTTTACATTTAGAATTTCCTTATTGAGCCTATAGGTGTTTCTAGGTGTTTCATTCTTTTTTTTTCATTCTTCCCTTTGTTATTTTTTTTCTCAGTTTCTCATTTCTTTTTCCAAAACCTCCTAATTCTAGCCTATACTAAATTCAATTAAACCACTATTTAAAAAAAAAAGTCTGTTCACTTTCCTCTTGCAGTTTATTTCCGTTTATAGGAGTGGAGGTTGCTGTCAGAAAAATCAGAGCAAGCACCCTTAATCCTATCTTTAAAATCCCAACTATTCCTCCTGGCCATAAATATGGATATTTTAGAATCTAGAAATTTTTTCTGTGAATTCAACCCTGACTCTCTGGATATCATATTTTTCTGTGATGAATTCATTATAGCCTGGCTCTAATGCTGCTATCCAGAGGTTTGCACTTTCTCTTCACCTTATACTTCTACTCTCATGAATATTAGACAACTGGATTCTTGCTTGGGTGGTAGAAAACTTTAAACGCCTCCCTGTCGTTCAGAGATTTTCTGTTGCTCTAGTCATGCCAGACCACAAGTAAAACACAGAACATAGAATTACAGTTATTAAATACTATTTAAAATGCCTCATTCTGCTGCCAAAAAAAGGAACTTTGACACTTTTATTTTGATTTCCTTGATTGTCTTCCATGAATAAAATGTTATCCACATAATTAAAATTGTGCAAATATAATTGTAATTACAGTAAAATGTAAGAAATACAGCCTTTTTCACACTGAGAGATGAATAGACCAGAAAGCTGAGTTAAAATATTTTTAGATATCCAAATAATTTAATATTTTGAACTACTTTTAATTTTCAAGCATTTTATAGTTTTTAACAGTTAATATTTGTTGCCCACTTCCTATGTCCTGGGAAAAGTTTGAAGAAATTTATCTGTATTAACTCATTTAATTTTTAAAACTTCACTGTAAGTGAAAACCTGGTGCAGAGAGAAGGCTCTGTAAGTTCTCTAAAGTCCAAGCCGTCTAATAATCCAAGAGACCTAAGTTCAGATCCAGAAAGTGTGAAACTTTAAGTTACAAAATTTAAAAGATGGTCTAACTTTGTGTGTATGTGTGTTTGTAGTTTTTGAAGCAATATGCTCTTGTCACTAAACATTACTTTATGTAGACTTGTGAGAGAAAGTGTGTGTGTTCTTGTACACGCCTATTCTACTTGAATAACAGCTGAGAGAACATTATAGGTGATTAGGAGCATTTGTTTCTTCTCTTCGCCCAGGAACTCCTGAAGCATTTCCATATAAAAATGAGAACCCTTTAATTCAGAGTTTGAATCCAGTTTACCTGGTTACCACTCAGGTGTCTTCTAGAGCTAAAATCATTTGGGTTGATAAACTTTAAATATGGGGGAAAATATTATATTTATTTCAACTTTTGGGATGCTATTTGTTATTCATGGTTAAACTTTTATTCCAAAATACTGGTAGAGATGTCAAAGGAATTTTGTTTCTCTGATTTTTTTCCCCCAACATCTGTAAATTTAAACCTGATAGAATGCCAAAAAACATGAATGAAATGGATGGTTCTTTCATTCTGCATTTAATTGAAGCCCTTGTAATTAGTATTATCACATTTGCAAGGAGAGTTATTAGATTTAGACCTTTGCTTTTATGTGAGTGTGTTTCTAAACATATTTGGAAATGTGTCGCCACACCAATAGAATAATAAAATAGACAGAAATGATGGAACTATTGGGCCTTAGTGCAGCAATATGATTCTGTTTCCTCTTTTAATTCTTAAAGTACTCAAATTCATATAAACATACTTAAATCTATTATCTGTACATATTTGTTTCACTGTCTGAAAGTTTGAAACATTATTACTGTGAAAATGATTCTCTGTTAATTGGTGCTCTGCTGCCACTTTTTGATCAACAAATATTCTAAGGCTTTTTTTTTATTATAAAACCTATTTAATTTGCTCCTTCATCTTCCTGTTTTGAACATAATAATTCATTTGGTATTTTTGAAAAATGATGCCTAAATTTTTTCTTGAAATTGACTTTTGATGTGTTGAGAACTAAATTTGCTTCTGTATTTCTTTCTGGAAAAAAAAGTTTATTCTAAGACATAAAAGAATAGAACTCCTTTGGAACTTTTGATTGAGAGGTATATAAGAGTATTTATCTCTGGTCTTTTATTTTCTTTTTTCCTTAATGAAGCTCATCTAAAGAAGACAAAAGATAGACCATTTTTTTGGTCTTTTTGCCATTTCTTGGGCCGCTCCTGCAGCATATGGAGGTTCCCAGGCTAGGGGTCTAATCTGAGCTGTAGCTGCCGGCCTACACCAGAGCCACAACAACACGGGATCTGAGCCGCGTCTGCAAGCCATGTCTGTGACCTACACCACAGCTCACGGCAACGCTGGATCTTTAACCCACTGAGCAAGGCCAGTGACTGAACCTGCCACCTCATGGTTCCTAGTCAGATTCGTTAACCACTGCGCCACGATGGGAACTCCAGACCATCTTTTTTAAGTTAATGGGCAGATACCCATTTTGAGCAATGGTTGAGATTTAAACCATGCTTTTATGTTTTGGCATTTCTTAATCTGTTTATAATACTAAGTATATTAAGAATATATATTTTTTTCCGTAATAGGTTCCTATCCTGAGACCTCAGCAGGATGTGCCTTGGACAAAGGTATGTACATTTAAAATGTATTCCAAATTTTCTTCATGATTAAAGTATAGAAAATGTTGTAAGGCATGACCTTGTAAATCAACTATACTTTAATAAAACAAAAAAGAAAAAATATAATAATTACATTATTGTCATAGACTTAGATATACAGAATTATAGTACATATTTATGTATATGATATACACTCTTTCACCTGGCAAATGATACTAGTGAGAAGATATTAGAATAAAAAATCTGACTGTTAAATATATATCATTGCCTGGGCACAGAATGCCTCAATTCACACAAACTGTATTCAAAAGACTGCTATCATAGTGCTTTTGCAATTAAAATGGAACTATTCTAAGGTTGATGGGAAATGATTTACATAGTATTTATTGATGCTGATGATTACATTATTGAAACAAGATAGAGATCAGTTAAATTATTAGTCAAGAACTACTTAAGGGTGTCTAGGTTTGGGAGAGTCAAAAAGTGAAATCAGCTTAAAGTTAAAATCAACCAGAAAAAAGAAAGCAAACAGGAAAATAAACACACATGGCTTAGTAGGATGTATATAAATGTGCTACCTGAAAGATAAGGGGGACAGTATAGGCTGATGTAGGATGCCTATGATTTCAAATTTTATATTCTGCTGTAAAAAGAAGGAACAAAGAACATTATAAAGAGCATGAATTGTAATAACCTTAAATCCTATGAAGGAACAGAAAGGAAAATATATACAATGAACAAAAAGCACTTGGTGGGAATGCTGAGTTAGGACCCAAGAAACTAAGGTTCAGGGATTGTAGTGGACAAAAGTGAAGACTGATAAAAATGAATTTCACATATAGGAGCTATTAAAACCAGTCCTTTACTATGGAGAAAGTAACATGAGATTTGCTTGAACTAGCACACACAAGGACTTGAAGTGAGCTCTAGGATAAAGCATTGATAGAAGGTTGATGTCATTTCTTTGGAAGTATTTAAATATCAAATAGATCCACCAATGCCTCATTGCAATTTCTCTAAAGCTTCTCTAGATCCTTTACTCTATTTTGGGTCCTTCTAATGCTACACAGAAATTGTTGAGGCAGTTCTTTTTATTTTTCTGCATGATAAATTAACCTCATATTGAAAGGCAAGTTGGAAGTTGGTCCGTGGTATAAAATAATGTGGCCGTATATGCCATCATGGGTAATCATTGACGGCTGTTTTATTTTATAAAAACATAGTATTTGGGGAAATGCACTTATTTATACATCTTTCTATTTTAAATTTGGATCAAAACATACTGTATGTGTTCTGTATCTTATGCTACATGAAAGAATAAGCTATTCACCTGCATATATGAATAATTTTCTGAGATCTTAAAATTTAAACATATTCTTCATTGTTTTTTTTTTCTTTGACTCTTTTCCATATATTTTCTTTCTTGCTCTTTCTCAGTCCCTACTCAGACTGGTGTGATTTTAAAATATCAAGGAAAATATGCCAGCCGCTGTGCTCTGCCAGGCAGGGAATGAATGGCTCCAGGCACAAATCTCTGTTGTGTCAAAGCTTTGGCCTGACATTTGGCAGGGAACTAAATCAAACACAGCACAGTGCAAATAATCTCTGTTTCCCATAGATGTACAGCCTCAACCTCAAATCTGCTGTTAGTCATTACTTCTCTTTCCCCCTGGATATTCCAGGGAGTAAGATTTCTGGTAATGAACTGTAAACTAGGTGTTCTCATAGCATGAGGAATTGGGAGGATTATGGCTTTGAAATTGGATCATCCTGGGTTCGTAATGCCACTCTGCTGCTTACTAGCTGTGGAATCCTGGGCAGTTTATCTCAGATATAAAATGAAATTAGTTAATAATTATCTCAGGTGTTGCATGACTATTAAAATGACATAACTGCTCTAAAGCACCTCTTAATACGTGCTACATAATAGACATTTAGTAAGTGCTGTTTTCCTCCTTTCCATTTCTGTAATGAGTTCAGTTTTGTGCTAAACTTCTAAATAAACATCTCAATCATTCTGTAAATAGAAAAGAAACGACACTAATAGATATTAGGCATTTTTAGGTTATGTAAGCATGTGAAATATTTGTCTTTTTCTTTGAATGGATATTCTTGTTGCATACAGACGTATTGTGAACTTCTTGATCATTTTTTATATTAAGTTCTTTTTTCAAAGGTTACATCTGATACAAAGGGTCTTTAGGTTGTACACAAGTGGGTTGCATGTTTTTTATTTAATTTTGGCCTGGTTAGTATACTCACATATTTTAAACTGGAATACTATTCGGCCACAAAAAGTTTTTTTTTTTTTTTTTCTCTTCACTAGGGACAAACATAGATACCTTTATTTGTTGTAGTTTTATGTATTTTTATCATGGTTGATTTACAGTGTTGTGTCAGTTTCTGCTGTACAGTGACTCAGTTATACATATGTATTCCAGGAGTTTGGATATAGTTCCCTGTGATATACAGTAGAACATTGTTGTTTATCCATTCTAAATGTAATAGTTTGCATCTACTAACCCCAAAATCTAAGTCCTTTTTACTCTCTCTACCCTCCCCCTTGGCAACTGTAAGTATGTTGTCCTTGCCTGTGACTCTGTTTTGGTTTTGTATATAGGTTAGTGCATATTTTAGATTCCACATGTAAGTGATAGCATATGGGATTTTACTCTCTGATTTAGTATGATAATCTCAAGTTGTATCCATGTTTATGCCAATGGAATTATTTTATTATTTTTAATTGCTGAATTATATTCCACAGTACACCTAAAATATAGTAGTTTACCTTAATACTTCCCTTCAACTCCCTTAATGATAAATTGCCCTGTTTTATATACCGTGTTGGGTGTTAAGGGTGAAAAGAAGAATGGAATATGTGTTCTCTGCCTTGAGAGGAATTGTAATCTTAGAAGAAAGGAGATTTGGAAACATGTATTTTTAAAATGATGTGGTAACATAATATAGGGATGAAGTGCCAATGAGGGGGCCTTATGAAAAAATCATTCTAATCAATCTGGCTCCCTGCAGGGTTTGACACTCAGACATCTTGAAAGGTGATGATGGGCTGGTGGGATATCAGTTGAACATAGAGGCAAAAGAATGAGAAAATATCAAGAAGAAAGGCAGGAAAATCAGTTAGTAATCTGTTGTCTGAACTAAAATAGAGATGGTAATAATAAAATTATAATTTGGAATTTGGAAAACCTCCTTCCTTGTTCTTAAAGGTATAGATTTAAGATATAATTGAAGGTTACTTTTTAAGGAGTAAAGTGTTTATTGTGTTATTTATAACATAATAATATGAATAAAATTAACAATTAATTAATAGGGAAACTGCCAAATAAATTGTAATATTTAAGATATTTTACACCTTCTAAAATTCATTATTTTGAAGATTATTTAAGGCTGTGTTCTTAAAAATCAGACTGAACTCTGAAATACTATTATAGACCATATCTCTTTTATATACATTCTTCTATATACATATTCATATAAAACACAGATACACAGATGCTCAAAATTTTATATATATGCATGTATATATGTGTATTTACATATGAGATGTTCTTTTGTTAGGGGATACAATTCAAGGAGAGCATGCAGAAAAAGACTGCAGAGAGGCACATTCAGCATAATTGGCAGTGATTATTTCTATGTGATAGCTGTATATGTGACTTTAATTTTTCCTGAAACTTTGTTATGGTTTACATTTTATGTAATAAACATGTTGAGCACATTCTGTTGTGATTCCCATGAGTCCTGCCTCCTGATGTACATAGCTTTATGTAATCTCCTCCCACTGAGGGTGGGCAGAACCTCTGACTTTCTTCTAACCAATGGAGTATGAGAAGATGACAGGGTACCACTCCCATGATAATGTTATATGATAATGGTAATGGGATGCCTGTCCTATGTGTACATTACATTATGTAAAACTACCTTTCCTTAGAATACTGGTTCTTGCTTTTCTGCTAGCCTTGAAGTAAGCTCCTATGGTAGGAGAGGGCCAAATGGCAAGAAACCATGAAACTTCTAGAACTGACAGTGGTCTCTGGCTGGCAGCCAGCAAGAAGTCAATGATGATGTTCCTTCAATCACTAAGAAAATAAATTCTTCCAACAACCTCATTATACTTGTATGAAATAATTTATATATATATAAATTCTGTGCTGTTTCCGGCACAGAATTCCTAAAATCCCTGTAATTTCCAAAGAGTTTTAGGACCATATTTTGTTTGAATATTTAATCTTTGACCCAGTTACTGATGCAGAGTTTCAAAAACCCTTTGGAATATCCTGGGAGACAGGAATGTTTTGTATTCTAGTGACGTGACTCCTAGATCGCTTAAACATAGGGGCTGTTCACCGAAAAGACCAAGCCATGATGAGAAGTTTAGAGCTTCCTGTCCCTCTTCCCACTTTTTAAAGGGGCTAGAGACTGAGTGTGATGGATATACCTATATGATGAAGTCTCAAAAAAATCCCCCAAATAAGGGGTTTGGAGAACTTATGGGCTGGTGAATACATCCACATGCTGAGATGGTGATGCACCTCAACTCCATGGGGACAGAAGTTCCTGCTTTCAGGACCCTTCCAGGCCTCCC
This sequence comes from Phacochoerus africanus, assembly GCF_016906955.1. NCBI lineage: Eukaryota > Metazoa > Chordata > Mammalia > Artiodactyla > Suidae > Phacochoerus > Phacochoerus africanus. Next base: position 214,716,495 of record NC_062545.1, read on the forward strand.
TGTCGCTATCTCTTCATCTTGCTATTCTTTCATACCCTTTAATACACTTGTAATAAGCCAGTAATCTAGTAAGTAAACTGAGTTCTGTGAGCCACACTTGCAAATTAATCAAACCTGAGGATGTAGGTCATGGGGAGCTCTGATTTATAGCCTCTTGGTTGGAAGCACAGATAACAACTTGGACTTGAGATTGGCATCTAAATTGTGCATGTGTGAGTGATGCGGACAGTCATGGAACTGAGCCCTTAAACCGTGGGATCTTTGCTAAGCTAACTCTGGTTACTTTCAGAAATGGATTGGATTGTAGAATCCGCAGTTGTTATCTGATAAATGCTTAATGTGAAAAATACACACATATGATGTTAGAAGTATTGTAGTGAGAGTAAAGGACAACACTGGCATGATTTTTTCATACAAGTTGAAAGTAGATATGTTGACAGTGGAGCTGCTTGATAAGAACCCAGCCTCACCTGACCTCTAGATTGCAGACGTGAAAAGGACCAAGCCAAATCATTCATGAAGCTGTGCTCAGAAACCAAAAAATAATAAATATGCGTTTTAAGCTGCTAAATTTGTGGTAATTTGTTATATAGCAGAGGAAACTAATTTCTATGGAGTGAATCGTGTCCTCAAATTTAGAAATAAGGGTTTTAGGAGACAAATGAGTTTACGATATAGGGTGAGTTCTTGACCTTGATAGCATTGGTGGTCTTAAAAGAAGAGAACTATACCCTTCACAAAGAATTCATGTGAGCACAAAACAAGAGAAGCTCAAAACATGGTGGCAGCGTACAAGCCAAGAGTAGAGGTTTATTTTATTTTTTTTTTTGTCTTTTAGGTCTGCTCCCACAGCATATAGAGGTTCCCAGGCTAGGGGTCCAGTCGGAGCTGTAGCCACCGGCCTACACCAGAGCCACAGCAATGCAGGATCCGAGTCGCGTCTGCAACCTATACCACAGCTCACGGCAACACCGGATCCTTAGCCCACTGAGCAAGGCCAGGGATCAAACCTGCAAACTCATGGTTCCTAGTCAGATTTGTTAACCACTGCGCCACGGCGGGAACTCCATGAGTAGAGTTTCAAAGTGACGTGTACCTTTCTTCTCTGCATCCCTGCCAACACTTGCTGTTGTCATTGTTTTTTATTTTAGCCATTCTAGTAGGTATATAGTCATATCTCACTATAGTTTAATTTTTACTTCTCTAACGGCTAATGATTTTGAACATCTTTTCATGTGCTTATATGGCATCTGTGCATTTCTCAATGAAATATCTATTCATGTAGTTTTTCTGGTTCATAATTAGATTGCTGTTTTCTAATTGTTGAGGTTTAAGAGCTCTTATGATTGAGGAATATGTATAATGGCTGAGTAGAAATGGTGGAGCAAATGAAGAGGTATTATCTAGCAGTCCACACAGAGAAATAAAAAGTAGTTGTACATTTAAGTCTGAAGCCCTGGGAAAATATCAAGTATATAAGTAAAGATAATAAGAATGTGAGTCAAAGATACTGGAGCAGATCTTGGAGGACAACAAACTTCAAGCCCTTGTGTTTCCCTGAAACATAGATTGTTCCCTTACCCTCAAAAATTTTTACTGTATGCTAATAAAGAAAGGCTCTTCCTTTCCCTAAATTCAAAATTTTACATTAAACTATATGATTTTATCACCATAGATCTTCAGTACTACCAGCATTTGAGTAATTTAGATAAGATTGATGAATTTTCTTTGGTGGAAAAAAATGGATTTATGTTTTGTTGTGTGGCAGATACAGGGAGACAGGAGGTATATACAATTAGGAACTCAGTCTGGAATTACAGACAGAAATATGGTAGATATTTTTTAAGGAGATCTTTCTCAAGACACTATAAACTTAGTTCAGAGAGCAACTCCATTATCTGGGAAGTCTGGTGATAAAATGTGGCAGATCAGTAAAGCAGTCAACGAAGGGAGTTTAACATAAGCAAATGTACAACATCAGAGGGTAAGAAAATGAAGCAATATCTGAAAGTCTAGAAAGACTAGGCATGTTTGCCAATAGAGGTGTCCACTGGCAAGGTAATAATTGACCATTTGAGAGAGATACTTGTTTGAAGATACCTACCTCATTTTCTGATCTTTGTATTTAAGGCTGGGTTGTTTATATTCAAAATGTAAAATATATCATCAGTGGCACTCAAATAGAAGTCCCCTTAATGGAGCAGGGACCAAGAGACTTCCCTATAGTACTACACTAGCATTTTAACCCTTTTTTCTTTAAGATTTGGAAATTCCTGGAGGGGAGGCCAAGTCTGCAGTGGCAGTGGGAGAAAGGGGATTTAAGCTAGTGCCTCTTTACCAACTATATTTATACGAGGTACTTGAACATTTTAATACCCAGTGCAGCCAATATCAATACACATCGGTCAAATCCAAATATGAACCATATGTCTATTACTAGTGGGTCTCAGTGGAACTGGCTAGGAATAGAATGACTAAGCAGAAGGAGCAAAAGGCATACTTGGTTGCAGGTAAAAAACTGGGGGAAGGATTATATTTGGAAAGTATGTGACAATGGAAATTAACAAAATTAGTTTGGTAGAAGAGCCTGAAATACTGAAGATATAAATGATATCTTTTTATTAAACACTCCCTGCTGTGCTCTGGAAGACCCATTTTCCTACTGGGTAGTGTGCTCGCCCCCTTAGTCACAGCCGGAGATCCTGTAGCTTTTCAGTTAAAATATATTGATTTTATTGTTAAGAAATTGTTTTTATGTTCTTAAGTTTCAACCTCATATTAGATTCAGAGATCTTCCCCTTCCCTTGGTAGAGGCTAGACTGATGTCCTAGTGGGTCTCTGTGTTTTGGGGGCAGTGGGTAATGGTGAGGGTGAGTGGTAATCAAGGAATAGGGAGATGGTGCAGAGTACCCTGCTTTCTCACATTTCTTCCTCCTTCCCTGTTTCTTGTTTGGGTTGGGACAGAGAAGGGAGAAGGAGTACTGTATTTCCATGTGTAACTTCCCCTGGCAAATGGCTATCTAATCTCTTTTGGTTGTCAGTGTTGGCCCATTTCTGGCTTTCAGTGGTTTCTACAAACCTGGAGCCCACATGCTCCCAAATCATGGTTTTGGTAGTTCTCCAGGGTACTGCTGAAGAGTTACTCTGATATAGTTGCCAATGTCCCAGACATGGGTGAGGTTTGGTCTCTTTCTTCTCTTCTCACCTCTCATCAGCCTCTATTATGGGTGGCCACATTACAGACTTCACCTCTGATAACATATGTGATTCCCTGTTTCTCTCAGTAAGATAAGAATTGACTTAAAATAAAAGTCAACATGAATAAAAATACATACAGGTTCATTCTATGGAAGATCCTGTGCTGAATAATGTCTGTTTTCTTAAGATAAATGGTATTGTCGTCTTTTGATAGAAAAAAATAAATAAGTCTGATGTGGGAGAATGTATATATTGATGTGATGTTTATATTGATATCTCTATCTATTTATCTCTCTATCTATTGGCCACTTTAACTCTTGAGATATGAGAGCTGAGTAGTCCAAATATGGCCTAAGGATATTAGGATGTATTTGCAATGCACCCGATCAGGATTATTCGGGGATGTTGCCCCAGCAATGCAAATGTTCGCAAGAGGAAATATCAATGGTACATATCTAAATATAAGCATTACTGAGTTATTAATTCGTCAACTTAAAGAAATCGTGATTGTATGGTGCTATTAAAAACCTCCAGGAACTGGCTTCTCATCATGGTCCGCAGACTGTAAGAAGGGAAGGGAAGCTGAAGTAATGATGATGATCTTGTGGAAAATAGAGGAGTCAGGATTACTGGTTATGATGAGTGGGATAGTCAAGTGTGCATACATATTTTTGGAAGGATAAGTTAACATCTATATCCTATGTACTTTTCATTAAAATTCTGCAAGGTAGGACTATCCAGGTTTAGATGGTGAAACTGACAGATAAAATTTGACAGGCAAACTCAGTACTGAGTCTAAATCCCATGTCATTTCTATGAATAGAATAGAAAAAGGTTATAAACTGGTTTTGATTAAAAAGTAAATACTTAATTTAACAATCAACCATTGCTCTTAATTTCCCACTGCTTTAACTCTTGCTTAAATGGTGTTCCTTTCTGAGAAAAATAACAACAAAATCCCACAAAATTTATATAAAAACATTTTTTCAAGTGTAGACTGTTAATGTTTTCAGTCGCTTATGAAAGACTTACTTTAGCCTGGAAGCAGCTGTGGTAAAAATTAGAGGGTACTGAATCTACACCTCCCTACATACCTTGTTTTATCATAAAATTTAAATAGTTTTATGTGCACATAGCAGAGCTACCATTTGCATGAAACTTAACTAAAAAATAAATATTAAACGTTGTCAAATTGCATATAAAAGATGTAATTGCTTAGGTTCCTTTGCTCTTTTACTCTTTCTATTATGAATAAGTGCTAAGGAAATGGTCATAAAGGGAATTCCAGTAAACTGCCCTGTCTTTATTATAGTGCCTGAATTCCTGTGAAGTTTCCTAATACACTAAGTAGACTATCCAAGTGAAAATAATTCTGTAATAAACATTCTTTCCAGAGCTTTGAAGAAAACAGTGATTCCATAAAGGTGTTTTATGAAACACATTCTTGTAGAAATGCCCCAGATAAAATGGGTTCCATGGAAAAAGTAATTCGAGAAACACTATTTACTGCATTTTATATGCCACATCACCCTTTGGGAGGTTTAGCATGTTTATCATCAGGATGAAGACATTGAAAATTTCTGCAGTAAAAAGTTAATAGTTTCCTGGTGGAAAATCTTGGAGTTGATATAAGAGACAGTATTTTGTTATGGTTTAGAATGTAGTCTTTGGAGTCAGACTGGATTTGATTCCCTAAGCTACTGTTTTTTTTTTAATTGAGGTAAATTGATATAAAGTTGACCATTTAATGTGACCAATTCAGTGGCATGTATTGTATTAGAAATATATTCATATCTACGTAGTTCCAAAATATTTGTATCACCCCCACAGGAACTCAGTTCAAATTAAGTAACTGCTCCCCACTCCTCTATCTCCCACCTTCTCCAAGATGACAAATTGTATGGACATTCTACTTACCCTTCTTGAGAATCAGTTTTCATCTTTATTTCTATAAAGATAGGAATGTCTTTCATCATACATGGTGGTCTGAAGAATTAAGTAAAATAATTCACACAGTGCACTTAGAACATTGTAGGTATTAAATACCCATTAAATGAAATGTTAAGCATAGTTGGTCCTTTTCAGCATCCAAGGGAGTAACTCTGAAAAATATGGATACAAGTCAACAAAATAGGAAAAGACAGGCAGATGTTGTAGACCTGCTCATTAAATGCTGAGTCTCACTGATACCCTGGTGCTCCAGAAAACTGGCATTAAACAACCATGTTATCTTTCTTTATGTGTAATGGTTTAGAGGTAGAAGTTAGGGCAGAGAGTTGTTGAGGGAAAGAAGGAATTTGCCAGGTATCCCTGATCTGAAAATAAGGAAAATATAGAGGGTTTTTTGAGAGGCAGCACTTTTCTCCAAGAAATGAATGAAGCAGATGAAACAACTAACAGTAGCTCCAAACTAGGTCTAATTATTTACAAGTTAAAATGAAAAGTACTCATGATAATGACATTTTTTTCAAGTGTCAATCGCATGGAAATCAACATGTAAAAATATAATATAAAATTACATATGTGTATGTTTATATTTACATATGTACATGCATATAAATTTTATTATAGGTATAATTTTATATAATGGAATCTTATCCTATTGGCGAACAGCTCTAGAATTTTCACAAAAATGAGAGGAGTAATTGCCACACTGTATCAGAACTTCAGGTGTTTTTCATTTGCTTCTGTATTATTTTCTGTAATTGTTTAAAGTGTGACTGTGTGCTATCTTGTGAACAAAAACAAAATAATGAAGCTGTGTCCATTTAATAATAGTCACATTATAACTGTACTTTGTTTTGATATTAGCCAGTTTGTCTTTACCCAAGAGCAAATCCTTAAAAAAATGTATCAAAACATGTGAGAACCTGAAGCAAGTTGGCTTGCTTTCAGGACTTTACAGAGAAAAAAGAATGAAAGAGTTTGTGGAGCCCTTCTTTTCCCCATAAATACCAGTCACTGTTGAATCCTGATAACACACAGCAACTGGAGGTCAGTTCTTTCTCCCCTTTTTAGTTCAGTCTACTCAAGTTTTCCTCAAACCCTTTTTCCCCCTAAAAGAGTATTATACCATTAATTTCCAAATATGTTTACAAATTCCACAAAAGATAACATCGTCAATGATTTTAAAGGGAAAATTCAAAAGGAAAATTCAGCTCCCTGAGCCTGATCTGCAATCTGTACTTTCTTCACTGGCCTCCTGGATGAGTGAAGTGTACACTTCATTGTAGTGGTTTGCACACCTGAATACCTTCAAGGAAATCACCTGGAGACCTTGCTTAACATACACATTCTTTGATTCCACCCCAAATCTCTTTACTCTTTATATGTAGAATGAGGTCTGGGCATTTCCAGATTATGCTGAGGCATAAGACCCATGGATGATACTTTACTGGAAGGTTTATTGCCCACAAATTTTAATCTGTCTGCAAAACCTTAAGGTAAAAAACAAAACAAAACAGGTTTCTTAATTTTTAATTCTAAAAGTATCTGTAATTCTATTTAGCTTCTCTCCTTGAAAATTTATTTGGTACTTCAGCTATAACATGACAGTTTATCCATCATCACAATTACAAAGGCCATCCCCAAATGCCAATGCGGAATTGATTGAACAATCTACTTTTTATTCTATTTCTTCGTAGAATAGATACAGTCCAACTGCTCAAGACATGTGGAGAAATGAAATCTCCCAGCTACATTTCATGACTAGGTTAATGTGATTTTATCAGATAGTCCTATTTGCAGAAAATCAGTATTTAGGACATAATATGTAATGTCAATGTAGCAATATTTAACTTATATAATATATGTATTTGACTTTTTTTCTATAAACTCTCTCATATGTACTAACAAATTTTCCTCCAAACATCCCTGAGAAGCAGACAAGAATGGTTATCACCATTTGTAGATAGATTGAATCACTGAGCTATTAAGTAACTTGAAGAGGGTCACTAAGTCAGTGACTAAGTCAGAAAAACACTTAATCTCCTAGCTCCTTGTTTAGTAATTTTCTGAACAAGTCCTTTTGCATGTATTTCTTCCTGTAAGAATTTACAAATCACTGACTTTTCTGGGAGATTCTTCATTGTGGGGAATGTGAGAATTTGTACCCTCTGGAAGGTGAAAACTGGAAGTAGAAAATTATATTAAAGACAGTCATTACTTTTCAAAAATAACTCTATCCTTCAAGTACCCTTGTCACTATTCCTATTTTATAGAAACCTTATTTCATTCATTCATTCAGTAAGATAACCAATATTTACTGAGCATACTTAATATGTCTAGTGCTCTGCAAATAAACAGGACATAATCCTTGTTTTCAATTTGTGCAGTCTAATAAAGAAACAGAGACACAGGAGTTCCCATTGTGGCTCACTGGAAATGAATCCAGCTATTAACCGTGAGGTTGTGGGTTTGATCCCTGGCCATGTTCAGTAGGTTAAGGACCAGCCATTGCTGTGAGCTGCGGTGTAGTTTCCATACATGGCTTGGATCCCACTTTACTGTGCCTGTGGTGTTGGCTTGCAGCTATATCTCTGATTCAACCCCTAGCTTGGAAACTTCCATATGCTGTGTGTATGGCCCCAAAAAGAAAAAAAAAGGCAAAAAAAAAGAAACAGAGACGCAGAAATGGTATCATGTGGTAATTGCTATATTAGAGCTAAGACCTATGTACAAAGTGTCTTAAAGTGTCTTAAAGAAAGAATCTCTGAGTCTGAGGGATTTGGGGAAGTCTCAGAAATTAGAAAATTTGAGCTGAATTTTGAAGGAAGAGTGAAATTTAAAAGGATTCATGGTAATGATTAGGAGGATGGAAAGGGAGGATAGAGGAAAATCCTAAACATAATGTAGTCATATCCCATTCGAGATATAAATGGAAATGCCTGGAAATGCCTGGATTTAGAATTTAGAGGCTTAATAATTAGACATGAAATTTGTGGAGGGAGGGCATTTTCACCACATTGGAATCCTCAGTGTTGGAGCCTTGGCATCCTCCATCACAACAATGTGGATCATACCTAGAGGTGGGAACTTAGGCACCATGACCTCACTCCCATTGAAACATCATCAGTCTGGCAGCCATGATGATTTAGAAAATCAGACCTCTCCTCATCATGCGTATAAGCAAACACAAAGGAGAGCGAGGGTTGTTAAATAGTAAAACTAGACAAAAGGAGCACTCACTTTCTAGGCTGCCCTTGTATGCTTAAGCCTGAAGGGTGTTTTTTCAGCCAAGTAAGAAGCCCACAAAATATAATGGAAACACTGACAGATACTTAACTATACCAGCTCTGGTGAGTACAGCAATAATTCACTTCATAATACAAATTGATATGTTGTCCAGAGGGGTCCCTGCATTGGTATTATTGAGTGTCTTTTGAAAACTTCTGGTTGTGGGCTATGAAGCCACAAAGTAAAACTGGATGATTCTCTCTGGAATAGATTCTGAACTGGGTCCCTCAATTACAGTACTGATATCCTTAGGGTAGGCGAAATGGAAATGTCCTATAAAGACTGGAAATATAAAATAATAAACCAAAGGAAAAAAGCAAACAGTGGAAAAAAAAACAAAGTTTATTATTGAACGTCTGATATTTCTTCCTACAAGGTCTACTTAAAAGCTGAGTATGCCATAGGTGAAAGAGGGCAGCTTGCTTTAATTTAAGTTGGGTTAGTTGTTAAGCAGGTTTTAAGCATTCCCTATATTTGCAAAATCATGTGGTGGGGCAAAGTTCAGCCATCCCAGTGATCTTGATGACCAAAGTGTCCTATGTGTTTATAATATAATGCAAATGACTTCAATCTTAGGTAGCCACATTTCCAAATACCATTTAGAGCTTTAATGACTTGTCCTAGAAAGGTCCTGTCAAACCTTTTCAAACCTATTTAATGGATCTTCTAAACAATGTAAAAAAGCTTTCTCTAAATGTTTATACAGCTTATAATTTTAGTGTAAAAATCATTGTCCTCTGTCCCCACTACTGCTCTCTTCACCAAATGCAAATTTTGAAGCTTCTTTGTTGAAAATGTTACAATGTCACCTTCCTCTCTCAGGATCTGATTTTCTGCAATGTGGTCTTAAGATTCAACAAGCAAAGTTGGGGTTCCGACAATTGGAAAATTTCCATAGAGTTTGAAGATAATACTCAGAATCCTGGAAGGCACACTCAATTTTCAACAGGAAATTAGGAAACAGAGATTTTAGTGTCTGTTTTTCCAGGGTAAACTATATAACCTTGAGTTCATTATACCCTCTATGAGCCCTGATTTGCTCGTCTCTAAAATGAATGTCACACACTGCCTCTTCTGTCTTATAATGTTGTTCCATGACACCATTTAAGCCTGCTAATGAATTACTTAAATATCGAAGTCCACATTAAGCCTTATGGAAAAGCATAACTGGCAAGATTTTCCTCTCAATTACTTGTGCTAATAGGGGCCAAAATGGCATGGATACTTTAAATTCACAGATAATCCCCAAACTTCAATTTAGCTAAGTGTTCCAACCTCCACTCCTGCCAAACCATTTACAGGGGATTCAAACAATTAGCACATACTGGCATGAGAATTTTCTCTTTATAATTCCTGCCTTCCTTACTGCTTATGACTAGAATATTTCAATATCTAAATTTCTAAAAATAGAAATAAAGACTAAATCAAGTATAGCTGTTGCATAATCTTCCAATTGGTTTTGTTGCAAGAATATTCCAAAACTGCTGTTAATAATAATAATTTATTAAGGGCTTATTTTACAGCAGTGTCCTTTACAAGTCATTTAAATCTCATAATCACCTTATTAGGTAGTGTGTTGGTTTCCAGGGCTGCCATAACCAAGTATCACAAACAGTGACTTTACCAAGAAAGATTTATTGTCTCACAGTTCTGGAGTCTAGATGTCTGAAATCGAGGTGTCCAGCAGGATGGTTCTTTCTGAGGACTATGGTGGAAAATTAATTTCATGCCTCTTTCTTGGCTTCAGATTTTTTTCCCTTCCTTTTTGAAATTGTTGGCACCACTTGACTTGTAGATATGTTATTCCAATCTCTGCCTTCATCCTCACATGGTGTTCTTTGTGTCTTTTTACATGGTGCTGTTTTCATGAGGACATTAGTCATGTTGGACTGGTGGGGGGAGTCTATCCTAATTCAATATGACTTTATTTTGGCTTGGTTATTTCCGTAAAATACCCTGTTTCCAAATATGGTTACATTCTGAGATACTGGTGATTAATACTTAAAATATATCCTTTGAGACGGAGGCACAATTCACTTCATTAGAGGTAGGTGATATTCCCATTTTATACATGGGTTAACTAAGGTTACAATATTGAATTAATTTTCCTAAGGTCACAAATCCAGTCAGTGGCAGAGCTGGGATTCACATGAACATTTTGATGACCTCATTCATTATTTAGCAAATAATTTCAGTACTCAAAAAGAAAATAAGATATATATGTCTCCCAGGACTAAGAGTATTGATCATATACTTTCTAGTAGCTTTAGTAATATAGAAGATTCAGCAACACTGACCAACATCAAGGTTTCATTGATGGTACCTGAGCTAAATTTGTGTTTGTCAGAACTTAGTTCTCCATTAATTCTCCAAGCCTGAGCAAGGATAGGGGAAAAAAAAAAAAAGGCCTGGACCTCCAGTCATCTTGAAGTAACTCTCTCTATATAATAACCCTGCAGAGTCTAATAATAGACTGTCCATGTAAAAAGATTTTTAAATGTTCATTATCTACTTAATGGGGAACTGATAAACAGCAATTAGGAGAATTTTTCTGTTTTATTGTGTATGTGGTTTTATATTCAAGATGGTGTCAGAAAATGAAGAGAAAACCTTCCACAGTCATATAGGGGGTTGCACTGGAAGGTCAAAGTTAACGAGCATCATATCTCTGATTCTTTTTCCCAGTTATACTCTAATGTTTATAAATGATTGGCATTTAGAAACTAACTGGCTGCCCATTAATCTGGCTCTGCCCTGAGCACCTCTATTTAATACCCTCTTTAGAAATGATTAAGACAAGCAGAACCTTGGGCCTTTGAAAGAAGCAGATGGGCTTCAGGATGGGGAGAGAGTACTTAAATTGATAAACTGGGGTAAACTGGAATATTTCCATTAGGCCCTTGAATCCCTGGAATACTCCGTTTCCTCCAATAAATAACCCCTATTATACCAATAGTTTGGTAAAATAAAACCTCATCACAAGCTATCCTGACAGTGGTTAGAAATGTCATTCTTTCAGAGTTCCCACTGTGGCTCAGTGGAAAAAAACCTGAGTGGTATCTATGAGGACTCAGGGTTGATCCCTGGCCTCACTCAGTGGGTTAATGGTTCAGCATTGCCATGAGCTGTGGTTTAGTTCATGGCTTTGATCTGTCATGGCTCTGGCTGTGGTGTAGGCCGGATGTGTACCTCCAGTTTGACCCTAGCCTTGGAAAAAGAAGAAAATGTCAACTCTTTCAAGATTCCTGATATTATAATAAATAGGGGATTACTTTCATTAATAAACATAATTTTTCAAAAAAATACAAGTCTTTGGGAAGTTACAGGACATTAGCCATTTACAACGTAATGGAATCCATTAAGTTCCTTCTGCTTTAAAGAGCACTCATTGTAGCTGGTTACAGTGAAAAAGTGGAAATCTTGATGTAGGTCTGGGTCAAAAAAAAGAAGTAAGTAGTTTAGTGCTCAGTAAAGAGAATTTATGATAGAGGTGTCTTGGTTTGTGTGTGTGTAAGCCAGGAGGGTCTATATTCCTTATGCTAGTGCTATAGACCAGAAGTTTAATCTATTTATTTACAGCCATATTTTGATTTGCTTTATTATTGAAGAAAAAATAGATTATTTCCCCTGAGTGCCATAACATTACTTTGTTTATGAGCATTTCAATAATAGATACTTGGAGTATACAATTGTTAGAATAAATTTAAATAACTAAATAATTATCACCTTTGATTACACTTAAGATATGCATTGGGGACATGAATAAAGGAGTTGATATAATAGCAAAACCTCTGCAATTTGTATTAGTAATTGTTGGTAAACCAGGGAGGTAATAGTACATAAAACAGATTTATGTTAATTACACAAAAGTTAATTTTTCCACAGTTGTTATCATTTAAAATACACGTTTTCAAAATTCCAAAGGTATTTCTTATGAAGTAGTTTCACAAATACACATCAAACAACATGTGAACATCCTTTGTTTAGGTACTAAGAAAATGTTGCTAATTATTTGAAGTGAATTTAGCTGACTTCAACTTTAAACTGAATCCAATTTTTTTTTTTTAATGGATGAAAGGGAATAGAAGCAGGAAGGTTTCCTAAGTTAGAGCTGTCCTGATTAACTATACCCCTATTTCTGCCTATGAAGTTTCCAAATGATCTGCTAGAGTTTTAATAAAAATTTCTTCCTAAGGCTTTCCATCCTTAAAAAAAATTAGAATACACAAAATAATTTATTATTAAAAAGGCATACTTCCTTTACTATTAATAAAAAGGCATACTTCCTTCACTGACCCTGGGGTATATATACTCTGTGTATTCTATACAGAATAATGTCTTGTTATGGAGTCTTAAAAGGAATTAAAACTGTTAAACAATGATTGATCCTGACAATAATAAATATCTCATGATAAAATGCTCTCCAGTGTTTTATTATATTCATTGCTATTAGGGTTTTAGGGGATCAATAAATAATACCCTGTTTTTCCCTTCCTGAGCTTAGAATCAATTCAGAATTAAGGCCCAGGAGACAGTGAAATAGAGGTCAAATGGCCAATTTTATAAAGATGATTGGAAAATGTAGTTTTAAAAGTATAGGTAGATAGACTTAATACCCCATCACTGAGTTAAGCAGCAGACTTTCCAACTTAGTTATTGGCACAGCTGAATACCTGAAGACTTTCCTGGTAGGACTGAGTTGTCCCCTCTCGCTTATCACAGAGGATCAAAGAAATCAAAGGGTTCCCATTGTGGCTCCCTGGGTTAAGAACCAGAGATAGTGTCCTTAAGAATGCAGGTTCCATTCCTGCCCTCCCTCAGTGGGTTAGGGATCCAGGGTTGCCTCAAACTATGGCTTGGATTTGGCATTGCTGTGGCTGTGGTGTAGGCCAGCTGCAGCTCCAAGTCAACCCCTAGCCCGGGAATTAACATATGCTGCTGGTGCAGCTAAAGAAAATTTAGATGTGAGGATCAACAGGCATTGAATGAAGCCATAGCCATTTGCAGTAACATGGATGGAACTAGAGACTCTGTACTGAGTGAATTAAGTCAGAAAGAGAAAGACAAATACCATGTGATATCACTCATATCTGGTATCTAATATACAGCACAAATGAACCTTCCCACAGAATAGAAAATCATGGACTTGGAGAATAGACTTGTGGTTGCCCCAGGGGAGGGGGAGGGAGTAGAAGGGATTGGGAGCTTGGGGTTAATGGACACAAACTATTGCTTTTGGAATGGACTAACAATGAGATCCTGCTATGTAGCACTGAGAAATGTGTCTAGATACAATGCAGCATGACAATGGGAGGAAAAAATTATGTATACATGAATGTGTAACTGGGTCCCCATGCTGTACAGAGGAAAAAAAAAAGTGTGTTGGGAGAAATAACAATAAAAAAATAAATAAATAAATAAAAAAGAAAGAAAGAAAGGAGCCATAGTCCACAGAGGGCTGAGCTGTATATGCTCAGTACTTTCTGACTACTTTAGGGATCAGAGGAGTTGGGGAGAAGGCCAAGTGGGTTGTTCTAATGGATACCCTCATGAAAACAAGAAGCATGGGGAAGAAAGATTTTTCCCATCTTCCATCTAGGTTCTCTCAGTTTATGGGTTTTCGCACATCTCAAAATATTTCCCATCATGTTTTTAATTATACATTGAAATATTGAAAAATAAATGCATTATCATTATGCAGACTATAAAGCCAGAAATACAGCGTAATTCTTCCATTATGAAATTCCTAGAGATTGACTAAGGTTCCCTAATTGCCTGACCTTGCTATGTAAAACTCCAAGCAAGTCAAATGCCCAAATTCTTCATTTAAAGTCCAAAGAAATTAACATCTAAAAGCAGTGGCAACTCCTCTGATTCCTGAATAGTGCAGGTAACCTCACTGCTGTCATTCACTAAAATTTGTTCCAGTTCCTTGAGCACTTCAGAAATAGTCCACACTCCAGTAACCACATCCTGATTTTCTCTGTAGTTTTTAAGTATATATTCCTTACAGTTAGTTTTGTATGTTTTTGAAATTTAAATACATTAAATCATGCTGAGTATAATCCTGTCTTTCTTTTGCTACCCTGCGTTTTGAATCATCTATGTTAATGTGCATGGCTGTTGTTCACTGATAGGATAGGCCACAATTTATCACTTCCAATGGGCATAGGCCACAATTCCAGTGGATTGTTATTCCTTTTTATTGTTTCGTCTATTAAGAACAACACTGGTGTGGACACTGATGCAAATATGGAAGGATTCCTTTAGTGTGGGGTCTTCATTTTTCACAGTGAGTAAATAGATTATTACAGCACAAGCTTTATATTTACCAGGTTTTAAAAACATGTAATTCATATCCTATACCAATGAACCAGATACTTAGTGGTAACTGGTAGAAAGAAGATATTAGCTGTGAATCTCATTTGGATCAGCCTTGCCATTCAGCTCTCTGGTTTCCAAAACCTGTGAACTCCTACAAGATCTCCTCTGTCATTAGCTTAATCATGACACCACAATGACCAAGTCTTGGAGGAAATTTCCCTGCAGATACAAGTCTGCACAAAGAAACCATCTTGCTAAATTTAAAAACTTGTAAAGATGGCAGACTCAGACATTGAGTATAAACTGAGTTGACTTTCTCTCCCAAAGGATATATTCAAAACGTTTTCATTTACCTTTCTTACTTGAGTGCTGGATCTCTGGAGCCCCAGTGCTATAATGAATTTGTGGTCTGTCTTATGACATGTCTCACATACTTTCTTGTGAGCAGGATACTCTTTAGTGCTGTACCAACTGCTAGATATGGAAATGCTTAAGCCTATGAAATATGCTTTCTTAGGAGGGTTCATTGTTTAATCTGACATATATTTCATCTGGAAAATCAAGCTTTATTTGAAACTATTAACAGTCCCAAATTATGTGCCTCCTGGTTGGTCTGGTGAAGCCCAATGTTCCTCTAGGAACTATTGCCCAGAATGATCCCTTCCTTTTTTCCCAGACCTTGGAAAATATCTACTCCTTTGGAGACATGAGAAATTTCTTTATTTGCATAATATTTTTTCTGTGTTGCAATGGAGATGTCAGTAATGTTCAATTTCCTGCTTCTCTTCCTTTATGAGTTTCTTGGAGGGTCAGCTAAGTTTTTAACTCGTCAGCTTGTTAAACCTTTTCATACACATCTAGACCTGACACTATTTACAGGTTCAAAATGTTCTGTTTCTTTTTTCTTCCACTTTTCTTTGTGGTATAGGCATTTGTTTGGGCAGTATACTTCTCTAGCTTTTGTTTATGACAGTTAAAAAAAAATAAATGAGTACTGCGTCTCTCAGAAGGAAGTACTTTTCAAAGACATCTTATACAATTTCACCTCCTAACACTGAATAGCCTTGCCCAAGATGTGCATTTCTGTAGAGCATGTAACTCAGACTTGGGTTCAGTATGTTACTGCTACTTCACCACACTATATATAAAGGCATTGTGGAGGTGATGGAATGTAATGAATTTTAGAAATGGAAAAAATTGCAATATGGATAGAGTACAAAGATGGAGGTTATAAAGGTAGGCAAAGGGCTGGGCCATACAAAGTCCTACAGACTGTGGGAAGAATTATGAGCAATAAGGGTTACTCTGCTCCTGAATTTTGAGTCCTTAGAAGGTTTGTGAGGAAGAATAAAACAGCTAAAATCGGAGAAGTATTGTGATATGTAAATGAATGTAAATCATGGCTAAAGGAAATAATAATTTGCTCTGATATGTTGAGGACATTAAAACAGTAACCTCTAGCTAAAGGAAGTCCATTTTTACTGGGCTGAGTTGCTTCCTCTTACTGTTTATGTGCATTTTCCATCACCTTGTAGCCTTTTATCCCAAGACAGTCCAGAAAGCTAAATCCAACCAAAATCATTTAGGTAGCGATGGTGATTGAAGAAAGGGGAATGGAATGGAGTGATGGTTTCCAAATTCTGATCTCATTTTGTGAGTCATTTTGGAGAGGAAAGAGAAAAGACAATTTTTCTTTTTCTTTTTTTTCTCTGCTTATCTCTCCAGGTGGGACTGATTTTAGTTCCAGGAAACAGCTTATCAATAGAATTACTGAATTCATCCACAGAAAAAGTTTATATTTATCATAGCAGAAGACATAAAGCTGTTTAATTACCACATTGCATCTAAGAAATAGGCATACAATCTCTATCCAGTTAAAATAATCACTCAAGAAAAGGTACAGACATGATGAACTTTTGTTCCTTCCAAATGTCTGCGTTTTAGTCTGAGTCTGCAGTTGGTCCATGAACAATGTGGGAGTTAAGAGCACCAAACCCCCTTCAGTCAAAAAAGCTGCCTATAAATTTACATTTGGCCCTTCTTTTACACCACTAGATATCTTCAGATTCAGCCAACCACACAGGTTGTGCATAAATATGCAGTAAAAAAGATCCTCATAAATGGACTCCTGCAGTTCAAACCCATGTTGTTCCAGAATCAACTGTACTTTTTTTTGGCTTGCTATTTTTATATTATAATATTTGAGAATTAACTATTTTTCATCTTCGCCATTCATTACCTCTCCACTTGGCTTTGGACATTAAAACACATTTTAATCAAAACCATTTTTTTTGCCTTTTTTTCGGGCCATACCGTGGCATAAGAACGTTCCCAGGCTCAGTGTCAAATTGGAGTTGCAGCAGCTGGCCTACTCCACAGCCACAACTACACCAGATCCAAGCCACATCTGTAACCTACACCACAGCTCATGGTAACGCCAGACCCTTAACCCACTGAGCGAGGTCAGGGATCAAACCCACATCCTCATGAATACTAATCGAGTTATTAACATGCTGAGCCACAACAGGCACTCCTCAAAGCCATTTCTTTATCCTACATAAATTTTAATTAGCTTGTTATCTCGGGAATCAACTTCAAAGGAATTTTTTAAATTGATTTGATATATTGACAGTGTTTCAGTTCTACATTAGGACTGTATGCAAATGATATTTTCAAGCATTTTTACAGTTTCCAAACTTCTGGTTTGGAATTTCAGCATTAAAATTGCTGAAGATCTCACATAAAAGCTATACTATGAATTAGATTATGCTCCAGTAGTATTGATAATTTCTATTTATTGAGCACTTACTAATTGTCAAGCACTTTAGACTATCATTTATTGATTTACATTTTAATCCTTTCATTCAATGTACTGAATGATCTATTATGTGTCAAGCATTATTTATAGCTGTTCAGTGAGTCAAATCATCAGTGTCTCTACTTTCAGCATGTTAGATCATTAGTGTAAGGACAAATTAGTATCAAACCTCTTTACAGCTAAATAAGGCATCCTATAAGTCTTGCCAGTGCTAAGAAGGAGAGGTGTAGATGCTTCAGAAGGAAAATATAGAGTTGATTGAGGGATGTCCAAGGAGGTGTTTCTCATTCAATTCTCAGTATGACTCAATGAGCTTGCCCTCTGGTATTGGACTGCCTGAATGGGAAACGTGACTCTTCCACCATTGCTATGTAACTTTGGGCAAGTCACTAAATTTTTCTGTGGCTCAGTTTTATAATATGTAAATGGATATAAAGATAGTACCTGGTTGACTAGGTTGCAGTGAGTACTAATTGTTTATAGGAATAACTTGTTTAGTGATAGTAAGATGAAGAGTTAAGATCTGAAACCTAGTTTGACTGACATCGGAAGGCAAGTTTTAATCACTGTTTGATTTTTGCCTGGTGGTTGAGAGAGGCAGACTTTGAAGGAGAGCTGTTCTTTTTTTGGTAATCCAGGTGTAAGTTATAATACTATTGAACATATTAATCTTTTCAAAGTGTGTATGTGGGGGGAGTGCTTCTGAACTCATCTCACTAGGAGATGAGGAGATGCCTCTGCCTACTTCATTGTGGTTACATTGCAGAAGCTTGCTTTCTTTCAGACATATTCCCATATTTGGCATAGGGCACAATGTTTCATTTGTTACTTTTTATTAAGCCATTTGAGTAACAGTATAATAAAATGGTTAAAGGTACAGACTGTGGATCTGGACTCCTGGAGTTCAAATGCTGGCTCTATTACTTACTAGCAGTGTGACCAGGGCTAGGTGTTCATCTCTGGGCCTTAGTGTCTTTTCTATGAGATGGAGACGGTGAGGATAATATGTACCTCCTTAGGCTGTTAGAAGTATCCAGTGAATTAATATGTCTAATGGAGCAGGGCCTGGCCCATAGTGAGCCTTACATGTGTCAAATAACCAACAACAAAAATGCACCCAATTCTTTGATGCAAATTCCATTATTTGAATGTCGTTATCATAAAATCCAGTTCCTGAAGCCACTCTTCAAAACAGCATAAGTGATTTGAAACTTAAGAGTCAGGTTCCCATTAAAAAAACAAAACAAACAAACAAACAAAACCCTTGTCTTAAAATCCAAAACAACCTAATGCCTAGATGTGGACATGGCAAAATAAAGGATGCTAAGCAAGCAAAATGCAGGGTTTTTTTTTTTTTTCCTGTCTCAAGATTGGTGTGATAATTTCACTCCCATGAGAAATCTATAAAAACAAAACAAAAGAAAAATACACTCATAGATATATAGAATCGATTAGTAGTTACTAGAGGGGAAGGGATTTGGGGTGTGTGGGCAAAATAGATAAAGGGGGTCAACTGTATGATGGTAACTAGGCTTGTGGTGGTGATCACTTTGTAGTATATACAGATCTTGAACTATAAATGCTGTACACAATAAATATATATAAATAATAAAATAATTGGTCTGAAGTCTTTCCACATTATTTTTTAATCTACCATGAATAAGGTAAAATTACAACAAATAGAACAGGTTTACCATCCTATCCCCTTGTTGAAAACAGGAACTAAAACATTATCTCCTCAGAAATCACTCAAGAAAACAGGAGGTTAATGTTGCAAATGTAAAATATTCTTTAAAACAACTTCATGCTTCATCACCTGCCATCTGAGTCACAGTGAATACCAACTAGCTGGAAACTGTTTCTAGCTCTTTTAGGTATTTATGAATCACTTTGTATAACACTGTCTACAGGAATAGCTGTGAACACCAAGAACTTCAGTGATTTTTCTCCATGGTATCTAGTTTCTCCAAACACTTGCCTTTATACTTTGTAGAAATAAAAAATATTCTATTTCCAAGAAAATACTTTACAGGAAGGGAAAAAAAGGATATTTATCTTCAAAATGTATCCTCAATCAAACATGTAAAGCAAACACACAAATAGGGTTTTTCTATATATTTTTTTATAAAGCATGATTTCAAGCAGGTGCAAAACCACTCTGGAAATCCAAACATCAGGCTGTAATAGGTCTCAGGGTGCTATAAAGACATGCAGGAGCACATGAGCCAACCAGCAGAAGGATGAAAAACTAGCAGAAGATGGTGTCACCTAGTGAAACTTGCCATGCAACTAAATTTTTAAGGGATTCATTATGGCATCTTCACCGAAGAGAACCAAATGTAGCATGGGGCCAGGCAAGTGGAGTAGATCATTGGAGAATTTGGTAATGAGGAAACAGACTGGGACGAATGGGACACTAAAGGTATGGTAATCAGAGATTAAGTTTCTAGAAAATGGTATTTAACAAATACAGCTTTGGCAGAGCCTAAATAATCAAGAATCAGTTTATTGGCAGAATGATTAAACTTGGTAAGATATTCTGCATACACTGAGGATGAAGGATATTGTTTTGAGACATTGCTCACTGGTTCTACCCCTCCTTCTAGGTTAGAAAATGTGATAGGGTTTTAGTAATTGTTAACATTATGGGGCTAGTTTGGAGAGGTTATGTCTCTTCCACAGTGCTGTGATTAAAGTTGGAATTTTGAGACATCAAGTGCCCAAAGTATAAAGGTGACAGGTACATGAGTAGACGTCATTGGTACCATGAGTAACAAAAAATGAACATATGAAAAGAAGTTGATTCAGTTGATATTTATGTAGTACATTTCAAGCACTAAATTCTAGATTCTAGGCACAGGTATGCAGTGGTAAGTATGACAGGCAAAATGAATGCAGTAGCCCTTCTAGTGGGAGATGGAAACTGATTTTTACAAAAAGTACACAATATCCAAGGGCAATTTTCTATGGAAAACCCTTCCACTTCTTCCTCTCAGTTGCTTACTTTTTGGGATTGCCTAAGGACAGGGAGAGCAATGAGCGTATTGCTATCATTAATCCCTCTGAGCAAAAGGATTTGGGAAAGAAGAGCTGTATCAGCCCTGAAAAGGATGTTGATTTTGACAGTTTGGAGAACTGGTATCTATAGAACTAGCATCTCAAAGCACTTTTATGTAATTAGTTTGTGATTCTATGTATAAACTCTTATAATATTTACCAAACCTGGCAGATATTTTTTTAATGTTTTTTTTTTTCTGCTGTACAGCATGGGGACCAAGTTATTCTTACATGTATACATTTTTTTCCCACCCTTTGTTCTGTTGCAATATAAGTATTTAGACATCGTTCTTGATGCTACTTAGCAGGATCTCCTTGTAAATCCATTCCCAGTTGTATACAATAAAATATTTATTTATTGCAGTTTTCACTAACTAACATGAACCTTTTAAAAGCAGGGATTGAGTATCACTCATATTTGTTTATGATTAATATTTTTTTCCCGAAAGCATGAGGAATATATAAAATTGTAACATAGAGGAAAAAGATGATGTTTTCGAAATGTGGTAGAATCAATTATTCCTATATCAGACTACATTTAATATTATAGGTAGGCGCATTCACATACAATGTGACCAACGTTCATTTATAGAGTTGTAAGATTTATGTGGGAAGAAAAAAACTTAACATTATTTAATAAGTTTGCTGGAATTTAAGTTATCTTAGGCCAAATTAAATCACTCCCTCTTGAGGGCCATGTAATAGCTCTTCATTTGGTAATGTGTATTGTGAATACTAAGAGGATTATATAGTAATAAGTATATTTTTCATAAATTATCTTTGAAAGAAACACCTTGATTCAAAGCAACATTTAGAAAGCATCAATTTACATCAATAGTGAAATAGTTGCTGTAATAGAAAAGGTTTTGTGTATTGGAATAGATAACCTATATTTAATAAATTAGAGCCATTTAAACTAAACCAGGATAATAATATGGAAAATATGTCAACTCATTATCAATTCCTTGCATTCAGTCTGGGGGATTTTTAAATAATTAATAAAGTTGATAAAAATATATCTGGCCCTCAATGTCTATATCCAAGGTCTATAGAACATACTTGCTTTTACTGGAATCTTTTGCTTTCATTAGACCTGCTCTCCTTTCTCCTTCTAAAAATAGATGTAGTTTCCCTTAAAAAAAAGAAAAAAAAATGTAAAAATATGTTCATCCATCAGAAGTTGTAGATAATGGCATGAATCTCTTATAATTCATCATTATGTTATTATTTGAGGAGTGCAATAATTTGGAAAGTTGAATTAATTCACCCCAACTGAGTTAAAATTCAAATTGAGAATGGTAGAAATCAGTACTATATGTGCAGAAGAATTCTTGTGGCTTACAAAATTTTCTGTTATCTATTAAGTCAAATAAATGTATACAGAAATTTAAATAGTACACTTCAACAAGATATTACCCAATCAGATAAATTATGAAGGACATATAAACATTAAAATAGAAGAATGTTGGTTATTAATGTGACTCTTCATACATAAGGCTGTCTTTGTCTTCTTGGATACAAATTCAAAGAAAAATGGAGACCTAAAGAGAACTCATCAAACCTAGTTTTAATTTTTCCCATGCCAATCTATTCAGTCATAAAAATTCTAGAACATACCTTTATTTTATATAAAGTAGATTTTGGATAGAAAGTGCCAAGACTTGGGGTTTGGGATAGCATGTGTGTTGTTTTAATCTCTTTTTCCTGTTAAAGATCATGAAATGGACTGTGAGCAGCTAACTACAGAGATGATATTGAAGAATGAATCATTGTTTACAGTACCTAAAAAATGGGCTCTTAGGAAGGTCAGATCCAAGTTTATCTAAACTTATGGACCCTCATTCATGCACAAGAACCATCTTAGGCATCTTCATAGAGATAACTTAATTCTTGTAACAATTCTCTAAGAACTATTATTAAGATATCCTATTTACAGATAATAATTATCTAAACTAATAAAACTCAAAAGAAGTAGTCAAAACACAAAACACAAACTCTAGTATGCTTAGATTTATTATAATATGGCTGCTTCCTCTGAAGGATCTGAAGTATGCATTGGCAGGTGACTTTCCATTTATATAAAACAGTTGTATTCATTTTGCATTCACTTTTTTTTTCTTCCTTTTTATTTATGTAATACCTTCTGAGAATCTGTGAGCATGATACTGAGCAGAGAAGATGCAGAATTAAGCGTACATGGGAACAGAGT
The DNA here is from genome assembly GCF_016906955.1 of Phacochoerus africanus. NCBI lineage: Eukaryota > Metazoa > Chordata > Mammalia > Artiodactyla > Suidae > Phacochoerus > Phacochoerus africanus. The sequence goes on from NC_062545.1 coordinate 214,739,336, forward strand.
GGTCTAAAGGGCTTAACTGAAAGAAAAAGATAAATTATTTAAATAAGAATATACAAATGGACACAATATAGAATAATTGGAAGGATATATAAGTGCAATTATGTTTAGTAATTTTCAGACAGAAACTAAAGAAAGATAGATGTAGTAGAATTGGGTTTTTTTTGTCTTCGTATATCAGTGTAAAGAGTATGTATAACATAAAAAGGGGATTTGAAATTTCAGTGAATATAATTGAATATAATTCCATAAGTACCAGTGAAAATGACTTGAAGCATATAGCTACATCAAAATAAGCTAATAAAAGGAGTGAAAATAGTTGATGCTTTTAAGATATACATCCAAATGGAAACCCAGGGGTCTAAACATGAAAACTCTGTTACATATTTATCTGATAAGGAAAGGAGAAACAAGTATAGTATCCCTAAGATTCTGCCAGATATTTTTAAGGCAGATTAAGAATATACATGGGATGCTCTGATGACCCCAATTTTTTTTAACATGGCTTGTACATAAATAAGAGCTACCTTTCCTTGGCTCCATCACCACCCTCCAACCTTGATGCTGTCCTTTTCTTGCCTTCAAAAAAAAAATCATACATTCAATGAAGTATATGTCTTAAAGTTACCATTTATCACTCAAAGTGTTTTTAATCTCAACATTCTGCTTAAAATTCTCTTACTGTGTATCAAATGCCTGATAATGAGGACCAACATTTTGTTGTCATCTTGTAGTGCTCTGAAGAACATTTTATATTGCTGACACCCCTTGGCGCCTCAGTCCTTCTACTTCTCTTAAGTTTCTCAGCCAACATTTTTTTTTTTACTATTTTATAACAATTGCTTAGAATAATGCCTGATGAAAAGGATACAAGCAATGTACCTATGGTAAATAAATGATTGACTAAAGGAACTAATTTATAATCTAATTTATAAAATATATTTATGGATACATTTTATATAATATTATAAAATATATACTGAAATAATAAGCAGCAACTTTAGGATGATCATTGCTCCAAAAGGGAGAAGAAAGAGCCAACTTTGCTTTTTACATTTTTGCTGCCTACTCTAGTAATGTTTATGTTCCCCTAAGTATCCATTATTGGTCCCTACTTTTGTGTTCTTCTTTTCTCCCATGTTTCATTTATCACTAAAACACTGATAAATCCCAAATATACATATCCAGTTTATAATTTTCTCCTAAACCCCAAATCTTAATTTCTAGTAGATGACTAGAGCTTCCCAATAAGAGAGTCTACAGGATTCTAAAACTCACTTAAAATTTAGTCTTGTTATTTTTCTACCATTACACAGAATGCATTGCCATCCATGTATTTGGATATGTGTTTCCTATTTGGAATACGTATTTACTACAGTTATACAGTATGTGTGTACAGTTATACAGTATATGTGTACAGTTATACACATGTACTATACACAGTTATACAGAATACAGTATATGTGTATATGTGCAATGTCTATATGTATATATGTCTGTGTGTATACACACAGACAGTGACAGACCAAGCTGTGGGCCTCTATGTGTTAGTTGTGTTCTAGTTCTTTATCTGATGGGTGATTACATGAGATTTCATTTTGTGGTATTTTATTGAACTATATATATTTTGCAAGTTTCTTGCATGGTTTATAACTTACATTAAAGAGATAACTTAAAATGTGAAAATGAAAGAAAATAAACCAAACACTTTTTATGGCTCTCATGAGCAGAATTAAGATACAAGGACACCAATGGAAAAATGGGCAAAAGACCTGAATAGACATTTCTCCAAGCAAGATATACATATGGCTAGCAAACACATGAAAAAATGCTCAGCATCCCTGATTATAAGAGAAATGCAAATCAAAACAACCATGAAATACCACCTCACACCAGTCAGAATGGCCATCATTAATAAGTCCACAAATAACAAGTGCTGGGGGGGGGGGGAAGGGAACCCTCCTGCACTGTTGGTGGGAATGTAAACTGGTACAGCCATTATGGAGAACAGTTAGGAGATACCTTAGAAATCTATACATAGAACTTCCATATGACCCTGCGATCCCACTCTTGGGCATCTATCCAGACAAAACTCTACTTAAAAGAGACACATGCACCCGCATGTTCATTGCAGCACTATTCACAATAGCCAGGACATGGAAGCAACCCAAATGTCCATCAGCAGATGATTGGATTCGGAAGAGGTGGTATATATACACAATGGAATACTACTCAGCCATAAAAAAAGAATGACATAATGCCATTTGCAGCAACATGGATGGAACTAGAGAATCTCCTACTGAGTGAAATGAGTCAGAAAGACAAAGACAAATACCATATGATATCACTTATAACTGGAATCTAATATCCAGCACAAATGAACATCTCCTCAGAAAAGAAAATCATGGACTTGGAGAAGAGACTTGTGGATGCCTGATGGGAGAAGGAGGGAGTGGGAGGGATTGGGAGCTTGGGCTTATCAGATACAACTTGGAATAGGTTTACAAGGAGATCCTGCTGAGTAGCATTGAGAGCTTTGTCTAGATACTCATATTGCAACAGAACAAAGGGTGGGGGAAAAAAAAGTGTACATGTAAGGATAACTTGATCCCCTTGCTGTACAGTGGGAAAAAAAATAAATTATAAAAAAAATTTTTCCTTGTTAAGCTTTTTAAAAGAATAAAGATAACAACAACAACAACAACAACAAAAATCCAAGGACAGAAGCTTCCAGGGGTCAGGACATCCACTGTGCACTTTTGAAGCCAGGCCAGGGAATTCAAAGAGCAGTCTCAACCCACTAGTTGTTCCTTTCGAGTGAACCACTGATCTTAAGTGATTCTAAGCCCTAGAGAAGGAACTTTAATAGATTCATTCTGGGCAGTTTGTTACCAATTAGTGGTCTAGCATTATGTATGTAATTCTGGCCAGATAGCCTAATTTAAATGTTGTAACAATAAGGTGAAGACACCTATTTATAGACACAGAAAACCATATATACATAGTGCGAACTTCTTTTCACATCTATTGTATTCTTCATTTTCTTTTATGGAAAGGTAGGTTTTTTCAGTACATGTACAATATATACTTTCAAACTTAATTCCCAAGTCAAAAGGAAAGGCGATCATCATATGTTTAAAAAATAATCTCCTTTACTTTATAGTAATAATGGTTAGAAGTTCAATAGTTTTCCTCAAACACAGAGGCAGGCAAGCATATTTACAAAAGGCCTCACAGTGTTTGCCATCACCTTTACACAAGACAACATTTATAAAACCTTTGCATCCCACAGCAGGTGCTAGGCCTTCTCTTGGGAATATTGCCTTTCATTTGAACTTCAAATACCTTTAAAAAGTAGAGGCTGCATTTTAATATAATTTGGAAATCAAAACTCTTTTATTTTTGTCATTATAATATCTTCCATGGATTTACTTTTCAAAAATGAATCAAAGTCAAAACTAATTACTGTCTGGTAGCCAGCAAAAGCAGAAAAATAGGGGAAATATTTTAAAAAATGAAGTTTGATTTCCTTACCCATAAGAAAAATAAATTTATGTGATATATATTAGGAAGTTTCAAGTACATTTAGTGATAATATACCTTCTTTTGAGAATTTAGAGAATTAAACTTAGTAATTATTATGGTCACCTGAATAGTTAGAAACATATTTTCAAGATCAAGACAATATTTTCTTAGCTTAAATGGGACATATGGGATTAAATAAACACTTCAGTTTAAGAGAAAACACATTTTGTCCTAGAAAAAATAAAAGATTTCCTAAGGTGTTTTCATTAGTCTATAATATTTATAAATATAATAATGTTATAGAACTATAAAATTTATGAAATTTGTTGTGTATCGATTTTTTTTGGTCTTTTTGCCATTTTTTGGGTCGGTCCCGCGGCATATGGAGGTTCTCAGGCTAGGGGTCCAATCGGAGCTGTAGCCGCCAGCCTACACCAGAGCCACAGCAATGTGGGATAGAGCTGTGTCTGCAACCTACACTGCAGCTCATGGCGATGCCGGATCCTTAACCCACTGAGCAAGATCAGGGATCAAACCCGCAACCTCACGGTCACGTTCGTTTACCATTGAGCCACAATGGGAACTCCTGTGTATTGATTTTAAAGCAAAAAACTAATTTTTTTTTTTTCTAATTAGGCTTGGACTCCTGAATCATCTGGTGACTTCAAGATTCTGGTAAGACTCCTTTTCCCCTGTAATACTGTCAATATTTTCATTTCCTTTGCCACAAAATTTTGGAGGTTGTCGTTCTTCCCATTTCAAGCTCAATCCCTTTTCCTTAGCTCTCCCTTCATTTCCATTTTCTGTGATTGAATCTTCTAATGGCAATAGAAGAAGGTCAATTACATCTTAATCCATATTGGATGATCTATTAAGTCCAGATACTTGAAGATTCAACTTCATGGGTCAGGAGAATATTCCAAAGAGGGGTAGCATGTGTTTCTTAAAGAAATAAAAATCACCACTGAGAGAGTCTGAAAAAAGGAAAGAGGATTATTCAGGTAAAATGCAAAAAGTTTCCATTTGAAAATATGTTCTTTTTAAAGAGATCAAAAGCAACAGTGAAGTAAAATCCTCAGAGGAGCAGCATATGACGAGTGCATTTTTCAAAAGGTTTTCATTGCTACAGTGTTCATATTATAGTTTACATGTTATTACAAGTAGACATACACTGAAGGCACTCTTCTTTTCAGTATGAAAACTGTTAAATTCTTACGGCCTTTGTATGGACCATCCATTATAGGCTTAGGGAAGATGGACCATTTAATTAAAATGATGACTAGTTGAGGTAGAAGCTTTTCTATAAGTTTCAGTTTTCCAAACAGAACTCACACTCCACCTGGTCTTTTTTTTTCCCTCCAAATATTATAGAAATATTGCTCACATTCAAATTCATGTATCGGGATTTTATTATGTTTTGAATCTATGTAACATTATAAAACATAGTTGATCTCTATTCTATCTTACATTTTTTTCAATAATACTCTGTCTTGGATTCTTGTGTATTTTGGAAGTCAACAACTTTCCTGATTTCTAGTAACCCTTTCTATAATATTCAGTTAAGAGTACTATGAAATTCCACCTATCTACATTGCCGGGGTATGGTCTTATACACCATTCTTTGCTAGTAACTGACCGTAGCTCAGTTAGAGTGTATGGGTGGTGAGAATGCCCCATGTCTTTATTATTGTGAATTGCCTGTTGATCCAAATTACTTCCCTGGCTTTCCAAACTAGTATCTTTTGGTCATTTTATCATGACTTTACTGTGCTGCATCAGGCCATATGCAGTCTACAGCTTCTGCCAAACAGTATCATTCTCAGGATGAGGATGAGGGTCAACCTCCTACTCCTTTCAACACTTTCAGCATCGACAAAGCATTTGATGTATTATCATGAAAATGGGGAGACAAACATAATATTAATGTTTCCTGGATTTTTTTCCCCATCCTAAACCTTTTTGTTGCATTTGTTGGATCTGGACTTTGCTCCTCTAATTATCCTTTTTCTCTGAATTCTACCTTCCCATTTCATTTTAAGCTGACAGTGTGTTTTTGCAATTCTGCTTATCGCAATCATCATCTGGGTCTTCCACCATACTCTAATGCCTTTTATTTATTTATTTATTTATTTATTTATTTATTTATTTATTTTTGGCTATTTTAGGTCTGCGCTCACAGCATATGGAGGTTTCTAGGCTAGGGGTCCAATTGGAGCTGTAGCCTCCGGCCTATGCCACAGCCACAGCAATGCAGGATCTGTGCTGTGTCTTCAACCTTTACCATAGCTCAGGGCAACACCAGATCCTTAACCCACTGAGCGAGGCCAGGGATCGAACTCACATCCTCATGGATCCTAATCGTGTTCGTTAACCGCTGAGCCACGAAGGGAAATCCAATTTATGCCATTTCTAATCCATTTCATGAATAGACAGATGATTCATTTAAAACAACATTTATTTTTGTACTTACATAACCTGCTGTATTTCCTATAGGGATTTTTCCCCCTAATCTAAGGATTCTCCCCCTAACTTGTTCAATAAGAGTTAATTGAGTACTGCCACATTCACTCAAAAGTGATCTTCCTTGAGTACATAACAAGGAACTCAAAGCCAATTACAACAGTAAGTTCTTTCCTCTCACAGCCCCATGTCACTATTTTTGCTTCTGTGAACAGGGTAATCTTCCTTGTCTGCCTGTACACTGATTTGCTATTCTTCTCTCCAGGCCAAGTTCAACCCTCATTTTCTCATGGAATTCTGCACTGTTTTAAACATGGTGGTTGATTCCCCATCTCCCTGACCTCTTAATTTTCATAAGGAAAATAAAGGTCACAAAGTTTAGCACTTTAGCTTATATGTTCTAAGGGTTTGTATTGTGTGCTTATTTCCTGCTGAGCAATTTTGCAGCCTTATTAAATGAGTTAGCAATGCCCTCTTGTGCCACTTACCTTAGCATACCTTACATGTAGCCCTGTGTTTAGTAGTTCACCAAGAAATAATTTCAAGTGACTAATTTATTTATAATCTCATCTATATACTATACTATAAAGCTCAAAGTTAACATTTGATTTCTATCTTGTTTGCTTCTATCCAATAATGATTTTTAGTAGGAAAAAATGACATGAACATGAGGACTGATTAATATATAATTCTGAATTTGTTTTAGGTAATACTGATACAGTCTAGAAAATGTTTTTAGAGTGTAATTCAGGAAAAAGAAAATAAATGTAAAATTCAAACCAAAATCTTATTGAAAGGTAAAATGAACAATAATATGTAAAGCACTAAAATTAAATTAAAATATATTCTATTCATCATATAATTTTTATACTATAAAAGTAATAGTTACTACATGCTAGCAATACAAATTTACTTCCATACAAACAGCTAACATTGCCTACACTGAAGTTGAAAATATTTACACAAAGTCTTATTGCAGCATTTTTTCACTTATATAAAACAATGTCTTTAATGTTTATGACTCACTGATTTTTGTATATGTGTGTGCAATTGCCACAATCTGTTCCAGTTCATAAATTTTATTTTCTGCACCTGGAGTTTCGACATTTTAAGAGGTCAAAATAATAACACATGCACAATTATGTACAGTTGAAGGGAATCACTTCAGTTGAAGAATTCACTGTGTATCAGGTGGTTTGCTAAGTGCTTTTTAAAATATTCACAGTCTCAATTCAAACTTCTAGTCACACTGAGGCATGCATTTTGGTCACTATTTTAGATCTGAGGAGACAAATGCTCAAAGAATTTAATTCATCTCCAATCACTTAATCAAGATTCTGAGATTTAAATCTATTCCTAGGATGATAAAGACCATTTTCCCAAGGAAAAAATAAGCTTTTCCTATTAAGCTTTTAATAAAATCCAATTCTACACATATTAGAGTACCAATCCTGCTTTGTGTTCTTTAAGAAAACAGATAAATAAGTGATGAAAATAAGATCTATTTTTTTGTACTTTACAGTTATTTGAAAAGATGAAAAGCCAGTTTACTTTAAATTCAGGAGGGAAAAATTGTCAGTCTTTGCACAAATTGTGTATTTTATATCATATATATACATACACATTCATGTTACTAATAACCAAAACAGACTCTACATAACAGAAACCCACATGATTCTTGTGTAGTTAGACTATGGTGTAATTAATGGATGTCCCATTTACTTATTTGCGTTTTCAATTTTTTAATACAAATTTTATGTAAATTTGACCTCCTTGATTTTTTAAACATTATTACAGACAACCTGCAGATTAAATTCATGTGCTTAATATTAGTCATGAAATTTCTTTCAAATAGTATAAATTATTCAACTGAGTATTGCCTTTTCCAAGAACTGAGTGCTATCTCCAATGGAGAGGGTTTAAAATTATTTTTGGAAATAAACCAAAAAAAATCCTTATGTTGTAAAGTATTCCCCACTCATGAATTAAATGCTTGGTGTTAAAATATTATGTGCTTTCTAAGGCTCTTAAGCTGGGTGTAAAAATCAAAGGGAGCAAGCCTCATACATATGCCTACCTCACAGTTTTGATTTGGAAAACATGTATGCAGATATAAGTACTTTGTTATACTCCACTTAAAGTTATTATAAAATATCTGCTATATTCCCTATGTTGTACCATATATCCTTGTAACTTAGTTTATGTATAATTGTACCTCTTAATCTTCTACCCCTATATTGTCCCTCCCCTTTCCCTCTCCTCACTGGTGACCACTAACCTGTTTTTTTTTTTTTTTTTTTTTAATCTTTTTATGGCTGCACCTGCAGCTTATAGAAGTTCCCAGGCTAGGGGTTGAATCAGAGCTGCAGCTGCTGGCCTATGCCACAGCCACAGCAATATGGCATCCAAGCCACATCCATGACCTATACCATAGCTCACAGCAATGCCAGATCCTTAAACCAGTGAGCAGGTCCAGGGATCACAGCCGCATCCTCATGGGTACTAGTCAGGTTTGTTACCACTGAGCCACGATAGGGACTCCTAGCCTGTTCTTTATATCAGCAAGTCTGCTTCTTTTTTGTTCTATTCATGCATTCATTATATATTTTAGATTCCACATATAAATGATATCATACAGTATTTGTCTTTCTTTGACTTATTTCACTTAGCATAATATCCTCTAAATCCATTCATGTTAGTACAAATGGCAGAATTTCATTCCTTTTTATGGCTGAGTATTATTCCTTTGTCTAAATACACCTCAACCTTTGAGAAACTGTTAGTTTTTAAACATACTTTCTTAGTGTTGAGCAAAGATTTTGTTGTATTAGTAGTTTATTTCTCAGAGTGATTTAGGACTCGCATATTTGCTTTTCCTTTTTTTTTTTTTAAGGCCACGCCTACGGCATATGGGGTTTCCCAGGCTACGGGATCAAATCAGAACTGTAGCTGCTGGCCTGCCCACAGCCACAACAGCGCTGGATCAGAGCCATGTCTGCGACCTACACCACAGCTCATGGCAATGCTAGATCTTTAACCCACTGAGCGAGGTCAGGGATTGAACCTCCAGCCTCATGGATACTAGTCAGGTTCATGCCTATGAGCCACGATGGGAACTCCTAGGACTCACATATTTGCTAACAACAATACTTAGCTGAATTCTACTAGTGTCAGTAATTGGACTACATGAAGAAGTGTCCTTTTAGTGGAAAGGTGAATTACCTACTTTTTTATTTAAGCCACTCTTATCTGACATGTATTAATATGTATGTTTATGAAAACAATTTAAATAGGGATTCTAATAAATCAACTGACATTATCTACCTTGCTACTAATATATTGAAAGAATATTTTGTGGTTAATTAAGCATGGCATCCCATGCTTGATTTCTTGCCTGCTGTCCTAAGTCAAGCAGCACTTTTCCAGGTGTTCTTCAAAATAGAAATACTACCTTAATAGTTTTTATTAATTTTTTAAACTGCCTGTTTATTGTTCTATTTGTTCTTATATGTTACTTCCTCTATTCTGGGTACCTATACACCAGACTTACTGCCCAGTAAGTATCAAGTGATACCAGGAAAACTAAAATTGCCAACCAATGCCCATCCCCTTCTCATCCCTCTCCCTTTGTGTATGAGAGAGACTTTTAGACATCATTTCCACTTTGTCTCAGACTGAAAACCACTCCAGCAATAAAAACTCTAGTGTCAAAAAAGATAAGTGCCTTAAAAAGTTGCCCATTAACATGTTGAGGCATATGAAAATGTCTTTCCATGTATCATTTCTATTTTCTAGTTGATGCTTATTTGACTATATTTTATTAGTGGGGTATATATGGTAGAAGACTTTTTAACAATTTTAGAAATAAAGAAGGAACAGGAGACACAAAAAACGATTGAGGTTGAAGAAAGGCAATACTACACAATATGTTTATTTTTTCCGAAAAATAATAACAATCATATATTTTATCATCTTTCTCAAATATTGATTCACTGTTAAAGTTATTTCTCTATTCTATTTTATCATTGGTACTGAATATGCTGTTTTGTCTTTATTTATTTCTCTCTCTCTCTCTCTTTTTTTTTTTTTAAATCTTTTTAGGGCTTGCTGTACCTATGGCATATGGAGGTTCCCAGGCTAAGGTTCTAATTGGAGCTGTAGTTGCTGGCCTATGCCACAGCAGTGAGGGATCTGAGCTGCATCTACGACCCACACCACAGTCCAGGTCAATGCCAAATCCTTAACCCACTGAGCAAGACCAGGGATTGAACTTGTGTTCTCATGGATGCTAGTCAGATTTCCTTTCCACTGAGCCACAATGGGAACTCCTATATCTATTTCTAATTAACCTAATTAGTCCTCAAATATTTACATTTTATTTATTATGTATTTATTTATTTGTCTTTTTAGGGCCACACTTGCGGCATATGGAGGTTCCTAGGCTAGGGGTCTAATCAGAGATGTAGCTACTGGTCTATGCCAGAGCCACAGCAACGTGGATCTGAGCCATGTGTGCGACCTACACCACAGCTTACAGCAATACCAGATCCTTAACCCACTGAGCAAGGCCAGGGATAGAACCCACTACCTTATGGTTCCTAGTCGGATTCGTTTCCACTGCACCATGACGATAATGCCTATGTTTTATTTATTCATTTAATTCTTATTTCTATTTAATAATGTAGTTCTAGTAATAACACTTTGAAGGTAATATTCTCAAAATGACCACTAATTTTCAGGCATGTATGACAATTATGCATATGTAATTGTATTTTTGTCATGCATTTAATTTTTTTTACCATAACTACCAAAATTGCTTTGAATTATTATGTTATATTGTTTCATATGCTTATTGTTAAGTAAAATTTTACAGTAGCCCTATAGATGCTTAGTATTTTTTTATTTTATTTTATTTTTTTGTCTTTTTTTTGCCATTTTCTTGGCTCTCGCGGCATATGGAGGTTCCCAGGCTAGGGGTCGAATCTGAGCTGTAGCCCCTGGCCTACGCCAGAGCCACAGCAACCCTGGATCTGAGCCGCGTCTGCAACCTACACCACAGCTCATGGCAACGCCGGATCGTCAACCCACTGAGCAAGCGCAGGGACCGAACCTGAAACCGCATGGTTCCTAGTCGGGTTTGTTAACCAGTGCGCCACGACGGGAACTCTAGTTTTTTTTTTTTTTTTTTTTTAAAGCATAGTTAAAGAAAATCATAGCATCTTGGGAAAGGTACTGAGCAATGGCAAGTGGCAAGGTGAGTGGGCTTTAGGGGAGTGGGGTTATGCGAATAGGGCTAAATACAGAGGATTTTATATGTCCTGCCAATGATTACCCACCCCAGCTTCTATCCTATTTTCTGAGATTCTGTTTTTAACTTGGATATGTATACTGATTCCTAGATATTGAAGACATGCTATTATCATTCAGATCCCTCGGAGTAAGGACTTTTTTGATGTAGGACAGAATGGAGATAACCCAGGAGATTTCTGAGAAAGAACATAATAGAAAATTAATTCTGGTATAATGTTCTCTTGGTATTTATGACATGTCAATGCTCTGTTAAGTAGATGTGCAAGTAGTTCATAAACCATAGCATAGGATTTATTTTTCTTACCTCAAATTTTAACAAGTCATATAAATCACATTTTATACTTAGGTGGCTATGTAGTTGCTATAGGACTTATAACACTGGACTCATTGGGTACTGTCCCTGTTCTTGTCTGATTCTCCTGAAGTTGTCTAAAATTATCTCCTGCTAGAAAAGACTTAAAATAAAACTTTTGGTTTGTTCACATATGATTTTGTTTTATGTCATTTTAACATAATAATTATTTTATATAAAAAGATTCCTGGAATCCTGCAATCTGTCATTAATTTTCACAAAAGCATTTGCCACAGAAAATTTTTTCGAATAGGTTTTTCTTCTTGGAATAAAAGAAAATGTGGGTATTTTCTTCTACCAATGTGTATCTGAGTAATTGTAAATACTCTCTCTCCTGAAAAGGAAATCCAGAAGCCTGGGTAAAGGGACTACATTACAACTTAAGAAGATGACTGTATTGGCAAGCCTCCCTCATCAACACTCACCTCACCTGAGAAATAAGCAAAATTACTTTTTAAATTATACATGCAAAAGCCTTGTTTAGTATTGCAACTGAGATTTTTATATAGGATCTTATATTTTGTTTTCTGTGCTTTTGTTGATGACTTTCCATTTTACATTCTAGTGCATTAAAATGATGCACTATTGGAGTTCCTGTCATGGCTCAGTGGTTAATTAATCCGACTAGGAACCATGAGGTTGCAGGTTCAATCCCTGGCCTCACTCAGTGGGTTAAGGATTCAGCATTGCTGTGAGTTGTGGTGTAGGTCACAGACATGACTCAGATCTTGCATTGCTGTGGCTGTAGCATAGGCCAGCAACTACAGCTCCAATTAGACACCTAGCCTGGTAACCTCCATATGCTGCAGGTGTGGCCCTAATAAAAAAGACCAAAAAAATGCATCATTTACATACGGTAAATGCATCATTTACTATAATTCTAGCTGCTAACTTGATTAATATTCCCTTCATATGAGTGCAGAAAAGATCTGAGTGGCAAACAGTTGAGGTTTTGGCAAGAAGCCATGACACCCCAGTGATCAACTCTTTAAAAAACTCTACTGGGGAGAATTGAAATGCATAACATAATCATTCCAGAATCCTAAAGTCAGGCTTAAAGAGACATTAGTGAAATTTCCATACTAGTATCGCTGCCTTCTTTCAAAATGTACTCTTTCCATATTTTCTTGCCAAGTTTAGAATATTGAGGTCAAATGCTGCTCCAGTTGTGAAAGATCAAATTTGTAGTGATTGGACATGTGTTCCTTATAGGATAAAGATACACAAAGTTTTATTGTGACATGAATTTGTTCTAATTGATTCCTATTAAGAAGTAAGACTTTTTTTCCTCATTAAAAATAGTGTCATCCTTAATCATCTCTTCTCCTCTTGTCACATTTAGGAACATTATTTTAGGGGATTTATTTTATGTTATCATTATTTTACAGTGTTTATTTCTGACCATGTGGCAGTACTTTTAGCATATACTCTATTATTTTAAAATTTACTAGGTAAAACCATATATATCTTGTTTGAGGACATTTTATAATCATCTGTTGCAACTTCCCATCCACTTTGCCCCACTGTTTTTTTTTTTTTATTACTGAATGAATTTATCACATCTGTAGTGGTATAATGATCATCACTATCCAATTTCACAGGATTTCCATCTCACAACCCAAGCACATGCCCTCACTCCCCAAACTGTCTCCTCTGGAGACCATAAGTTTTTCGATATCTGTGAGTCAGCATCTGTTCTGCAAAGAATTTCAGTCTGTCCTTTTTTCAGATTCAACATGTCAGTGAAAGCATTTGATGTTGGTGTCTCATTGTATGGCTGACTTCACTTAGCATGATAATTTCTAGGTCCATCCGTGCTACTAAAAATGCGGGTATTTCATTCTTTTTGATGGCTGAGTCATATTCCATTGTGCATATGTACCAGATCTTCTTGATCCACTCCTCTGTTGATGGACATTTAGGTTGTTTCCATGTCTTGGCTATTGTAAATAGTGCTGCAATGAACATCGGAGTACATGTGTCTTTGTGAGTCATGGTTTTCTCTGGATAGATGCCCAGGAGTGGGATTGCTGGATCAAATGGTAGTAATCCCACCAACAGGGTAATGGGGTTCCTTTTTCTCCACAACCTCTCCAGCACTTACTGTTTGTAGACTTTTGGATGATGGCCATTCTGGCAGGTGTAAGGTGGTACCTCAGAGTGGTTTTGATTTGCATCTCTCTAATACTGAGTGATGTAGAACATGCTTTCATGTGTTTCTCGGCCATCTGTCTGTCTTCTTTGGATAACTGTCTGTTTAGATCTTCTGTGCATTGTTTGATGGGGTTATTTATTTTTTTGGTATTGAGTTGCAGAACATGTTTATAAATTTTGGAGATTAATCCATCCCTTGTCAGTCAATTCACTTACAAAGATTTTCTCCCATTTTGTGGGTTGTCTTTCTGTTTTGTTTAGGGTTTCCTTTGCTGTGCATAAACTTTTAAGTTTGATTAGGTCCCATTTGTTTATTTTTGTTTTTACTGTCATTACTCTAAGAGGTGGATCTGAGAAGATGTTGCTGTCGTTTTATGTCAGAGAGTGTTTGGCCTATGTTTTCCTCTAAGAGTTTTATAGTGTCTGGTCTTCTATCTAGGTCTTTAATACATTTGGAATTTATTTTTGTGTATGGTGTTAGGGAGTGTTCTAACTTCATTCTTTTCCATGTGGCTATCCAGTTTTCTCAGCACCATTTATTGAATAAGCTGTCCTTTCTCCATTGTATAGTCTTGCCTCCTTAGTCATAGATGAGTTGACTGTAGGTGCGTAGGTTTAATTCTGGGCTTTCTATCCTGTTCCACTGATCTATATTTTTGTCTTTGTGCCAGTACCCTACGGTTTTGATGACTGTTGCTTTGTAGTATAGTCTGAAGTCCAGGAGCCTGATTCCTCCAGCTCCATTCTTTTTCAGGTTGTCTTTGGCTATTCTGGGTCTTTTGTGCTTCCAAACTTTAAAATATTTTGTTTGAGTTCTGTGAAAAATGTCCTTGGTAATTTGATAGGGATTGCATTGAATCCCCACTGTTTTAATGTCAGAAATGAAGCCAGATTTCTCAGTAGGAGCACCTTGTATGGGAGTAATAGTCAAGTATGGAGATTCTGTTAATTTTTTCGTTAGTCATTTAGTACAACACAATGTATAGACATTCTATATATGCTTAATAAACTGTCTAGTTTTTTTTGTGTTTGTCTTGATTTACAAATTTTGTCTTCATATCCTTGATAAAAACTTAAAACACCAGGTGACTTATTTTTGATTTAAAAAAAAAGGCTATGAAATTGACACTATGTGCCAGGATTACCATTAGGATCCTTGAGCTTGACTTGTAGGCCAGCTCTATTACTGATAATCTCCTGTGACTTCTGAGGAACAAATTAAAGTCTCTAAGTATCAGTTTTCTTATCTATGAAAATAGTCTCTCTATAAAATATAACGAAAATTGTATTCAACCCTGATAGTCTATTTTAGATTAAAAAGGCTCAACCCCACCCTATCTTTATATCTGGGTAAACCGTTGCAAGTTATATTCTTAAATTCTCACCAAAGCTCATGAAAAGTTGAATGTGAACATCCTGACAGCACAATTCATATCTTTACTGTGAATCTTTTTGTTTCATTCTCATGCTTGAAATGTGATTTTATTTTACAAAAGAAAAAATATTTTGTGGTACTTTACCTGCCATTTCTGTTACTTTATAAACTGAAGTTTTAAGATCTTCATTGGAATGGCCACCAAATTAGTGTACATAAAATGAGTGAGCTTTGTATTTTTCTTCTTCGAAAGATAAACTCATTAAAAATTTTATGAACACTTGTTTGATTATTAAAATGTTTTGTTTTATTCAGTTCTCTGCTTAAAATCTGTTTGGGATAGGATTCTTAAAATATAGTCATTTTCATACTGAGATGAACATGCTCATTATTACAAGTGAATACATTCCTATTATAATGTGATGAATTCTAATATTCATCTACATATTAGGTATTTGTATCTAAATTCTTGTTAAAGTTGAGGATAATCATGGATTTAATTATTATGTATTCTTTTTTAGTTTTATTTGAAACAGGTTTTGTTCTTTGATTCTAGAAATGAACTGAAACAGTCTATTTCTTATTTCAATTAGCATGATACCCTCGTGAACTATCTATATTGTCACAGAAGGCAAGGTTTCATTCTTTTTTGTGGCTGAATAATATTATTCCATATATGCATACATATACATATATATATATACACACACATATATATGCATGTACACAAATGTATATATATACCCATATGTGTACATATATTATTTACTTCTTCAATTTTATATTTTACACATACACATAGATACATACCACATCTTTATCCATTTATCCATTGATGGATACTTAAAGTTGTTTCTATATCTTGGCCATTGTAAATAATGCTGCAGTGAACATGGGAACGATGATGTCTTTGGGGTTAGTGTTTTATTTTCTTAAGGTATATATCAGAAGTGGAAATTCTGGACCATATGGTAATTCCTTTTTTTACTTTTTCCAATTTTCATATTAGTTTCCATAGTGACATACTAATTTAATTATACCCTACAGTGAACCTGGGTTCCCTTTTCACTACATCTTCATCAACACTTCTTATTTTTGATAATAGCCATTTCTGGCAAATATTGGGTAATATCTCATTGTTGTTTTTCTTTCTATTTTCCTCATGATTAGTGATGTCAAATACTTTTTCATGTACCTGTTGGACATCTGTATGTTTTCATTGACAAACTGTCTGTTTATATATTCAGCCCATTTTTCCATTAGATTTTTTTTTTATTTTGCTGTTGAGTTGTATAATTTCCTCATATATTTTGATTATTAACACCTTAGCAGATATGCAATTTGAAAATATTGTATCCCATTCAATAGGTTGCATTTTCATTTTGTTATGGTTTCTTTTTCTGTGCAGATGCTTTTAGATGGATGTGGTACCATCTGTTTATTTTGTTTCATTTGCTTTTGGAGTCATATCCAAAAAAGATTCATTACTGAGATTGATGTCATGAAGGTTACTTGCTTTTTCTCTTTAACAGTTTTATGGTTTATGTTCAACTCTTTAGTTCATTTTGAGTTAATTTTTCTGTATGTTGTAAGATAATGGTCAAGTTTCATTCTTCTGTGTGTGGCTTTCCAGTTTTCCCAGCAACATTTATCAAAGATACTGTCCTTTCTCCATTGTATATTGTTGGCTCCTTTCTTATAAATTAATTGATCATATATGCATAGATTTATTCTGGGCTCTTTTTCTGTAGCATTGATCTAAGTTGTGTTTTTATGGCAAATACCATACTGCTCTGATTACTATAACTTTGTAATATAGTTTGAAACCAGGAAACTGACACAACCAGTTTTGTTCTTTCTAAAGATTGCCTTGACTATACAGGTTCTTTAGTGGTTCCACAAAAATAGAAATTTATTCTATTTTTGTGAAAATGCCATTGAATTTTGGTAGGACTATCATTGAATCTGTATATTGCTTTGGGTTGTATGGACATTTTAACAATATTCTTAAAATTTATGAGCCCAGAATAGCTTTCTATGTATGTGTGTTGTCTTCACTTTCTTTTATCATTGTTTTATAGATTTTAGTGCTTAAGTCTTTCACATCCTTGGTTAAATTTAAGCATATTTTTATTTTTAATAAAATTGTAAATGGAATTATTTTCTTCATCTCCTTCTGCTAGTTTATAATTAGTATATTAAAGTGAAATATTAAAGTGCAATTGATTTTTGTATGTTGATTTTGTTTCTTGCAACTTCACTGAATTTATTAAATTTCTAATAGTTTTTTTGTGAAGTCTTTAGGTTTTTCTATATGTAGTATTATTTCATCTGTAAATAGTGACAGTTTTACCCCTTGCTTTCTAATTTAAATGCTTTTTATTTTTCTTGTCTAATTACTCTAGCTACCATTTCTGATACTATTTTGAATAAAAGTGGTGAGAATGGGCATCTTTATGCTATCATTTATCTTAGAGGAAATGCTTTGACATTTTTATCATTGAGTATGATATTATCTGTGGATTTGTCATATATGGTCTTTATTTTATTATTTTTGGTACTGTCCTCCCTCCTACCAATGCCAGGTATGCTTTTTATATATGGCCTTTACAAATTTGAGGTATGTTCCTTCTGTCCCCACTTTGTTGAGATTATTATCAAGAATGGATGTTGAATTTTGTCAGATGCTTTTTCTGTATCTATTGAGGTGATCATAGAACTTTTATCCGTCATTTTGCTATTATGGTATGCAACAATGATTAATTTGCTTATATTCAACCATATTGCATCCCTGGGATAAATTTCACTTGATTAGGGTGTATGATCCTTTTAATATGTTGTTGAATGTGGCTTGCTAATATTTTGAGGACTTTTTTCATTTATGTTAATCAGGAATATTGGCCTGTAATTTTTTTTTTCCTGTGGCATCCATGTCTGGTTTTAGTATAAGGGTAATACAAGCTTCATATAATGATTTTGGAAGAGTTTCCTCATCTTCAATTTTTAAGTATTTCATAAATAAATATGAGTATTATTTTTTCTTTAAATATTTGTTAGAGTTCACCAGTGAAGCCTTCTGGGCCCGGACTTCTGTTCGCCTGGAAGTTTTTCAGTCAATATCCTTATTAGTCATCAGTCTGTTCAGATTTTCTATTTCTTTATACCTTTTAGACTTTGCTGGTTGTATGTTTCTAAGAATATTTCTGCTTCAAGGTTGTCCAATTTGTTAGTGTATAATTTTTCATATATGTCATTTATGATCCTTTGTATTGCAGTTGTAATGTGCCCTCTTTCATTTCTGATTTTCAGTCTTCTTTCATAATGAGTCTAAATAAAGGTTTGTCTATTTGTTGTACTTTGCAAAAAAAATCAGCTCTTTTATTGACCCTTTCTATTGTCTTTTTGGTCTTTATTTTACTTATTTCTGCTCTGATCTCTGTCATTTACATTTTTCTACTAACTTTGGGCTTCATTTATTCTTCTTTTTCTAGTTCCTTGAGATGTAAAGTTAGGATGTTGATTTGAGGTTTTTCTTGTTTGTTGATGTAGGCATTTAACACTATGAAATTTGTTCTTAAAACTGCTTTTGCAGCATCCCATAAATTTTAGTACATTGAATTTCCATTTTTATTTGTTGCAAAGTATTTTTTGTTTTCTCTTTTGATTTGCCCTTTGACCAATTGGTTGTTCAATGGCATGTCATTTAATCTCCATATATTTGTGACTTTTCCAGTTTTCTTCTGCTAATTAATTTGTCATAGAAGATGCTTGATAGGGGTTCAATCTGCTTAAATTTACTAAGGCTTTTTTTTTTGCAGCCTAAAATACCTATTCTAGAGACTGTCAATATCACTTGAGAAGAATGTGTATTCTGTTGCTTTTGTGTGGAATATTATATATTCCATAAGGAACTATTAAGTTCATCTTGTCTGACATGTTATTTAATGGCAATGTTTCCTTATTGATTTTCTGTCTAGATGATCTATTCATTGACAAAAGTGGGGGTATTTGAGACCCCTTCTATTGTCATATTGCTATGTATCCCCTTAAGTCTATTAATATTTGATTTATATATTTATATCACTTGCCCATTTTTCATAAGGATATTTATGAAATTCTTACTGAGTTTTACAAACACTTAAACATTAAAACATCTCTATTTTTAAGAATATGTGGCATTTTTGTCTTGTTTTCCAAGTATTTTCATGATGTATTTGCCACTCAGAATTTTTATGTTGTTAAATTTACTAGGCATTTCCTCTATTGTTTTTGGTATTCATGCCATATTTAGAAAGAATTTTCCCATTTCAAAATTCTCTGCTATCTCACTTTCTTTTATTTTGGTATTTATAGCATTTATTTATTTATTTATTTTTATTTTGGATTAATTTTAATTTTGCTGCAAAACATGCCAAAGAAATACAGCTTCATTTTTGGTAGGCTGAGAATTAGCTAATTCTCTCAATTCCTTTACTGACCAATCGGCATTTCACTCACTGATTTAAACTACTAAAGTGGTATTCTTATTGCCATTATAATTTCCATGCCAAAATATGTTTCATGGCGATCATTAGAGCTCTTAAAATTCTCACATTTGTCCAGAATTATATGATTATTGTCAAAACCAAGTCGGTCCTTTCAACTTTCAGTTTGATTTTAGATTATTATTTAGTGTTGCAGTTATTTATCAGAGCAACTTATAATGTTGCTATGAAAAAAAGTATTAATTCATTGATCCTCCTCTAAAAAAATGGTTATAAGACAAAAATGCTAAAGCCCTGTGGTAAGAGTAGCATTTATACTAAGTAGGAGTCAAAAATGCAACTTAATCTTAGCTTTAAATACAGGAAGTTCTAGTGAGGCAAATCTGTGTCCCTTATTTTTATATATTAATTTTTGTATGATAATATTTTTGCTCAAGTGGACCACCTATTTTTAAAGATATATTTGTCTCATTAAACCATTATATACCTACATATGCTAATTTGGCACAAGACATTCTGTTTTGAAAATTAAATTTGGATAAGTAAATGTTCAACTTTCTGGTGGTTAGAAGTAGGGAGGATTATTTACCTTCTTAGAAGTTCTTTTGAGACTTCCCCAGCACTTATACTGTAGAGACACAACTTTGGAGAATTAATTCCATATTAATAAGGAAAATTATTACCAAAGCCCCACATTATTAAATTGAAACAAGTGATCATAATTTTTGTGAAATCTACCAGCATCATATTGAAGTTTATTTCTCCCAGTATTGTGTTCTTGTGTTTCTTACTGTTCCTGTGATGAAAGGACTGGGAACTCTATCTAGTCACTTGTGATGGAGCATGATGAAGGATAGTGTGAGAAAAAGAATGTACATGTGTATGGGTGACTGAGTCACTTTGCTATACAGTAGAAAATTGACAGAACACTGTAAACCAACTATAATAAAAAAAATCATTAAAAAACATAGATGCTGGCAAATTGGCAGCTTTGGCAGGCCCATGAGGGGCCTCCTTTCCTTCTGCTGGGTGCTGCTCTTTCTCTCACAGTTCTGCTTCTTGTCCTCAGTGGATCCTTACATTTAGAGCATTTGCAGTCTCTTGTTCAGTCAATAAAGGACGTAAGGCCAACATGAACAGTCATAGTAATTCCCAGGGCAGCAGGAAGTACTGAATTTCCTCATTACATGAAGCATCCAAGCAATAGTTTGTGTAACAGAATCCTATGTAGTGTGTGGAATGTGGGACTAATTTCTTCTGTGCTTCTTGAAAGTTTGCCATTAAAAGGAAATAATTAAAAGAGTATGAAGGGAATAGTTACTATAATATCTTTCCTGCTTTAGACAAGAGGGTTATTTGGGATGCTTTGTATTTAGTTATTTATTTTTTTAAAACTGAGCCATTCTTTAATGGGCCAGCTCAATTTTAATTCTTCTATGATGAACATCTATTCTTAGATGTCACAATTTAATCTCTTTTGGCCTAAAACTATCATTAATTTATGGTTTGATCCCTCTATTTTTCCCTTGGTATAACCTGATTATTAATATAAATTTTTACTCATTTTTTATGATATTTTTCCACTCCATTCACTGTAAGCAAGCAAGAACAGAAGGATGGTGCACATTTCTTGCTGTGCTTCATAATGTGTGGCAGAAGCTCTAGAGAACTATGAGGAATAGTGACACTGTTGATGCTTCTTATATCATTGTTCTTAGGTGATGAGAACCATGAGCTCCTTTCCTATCCCAAATTTCCTGTCTTGATTCTGTCTTGTTTCAACAACATACAAGAAAAGTTTATGTCTTTGAGCTTTGTTCTTAAAAAAGTATTAAACTCTTTATATTTGAGCTTATCTAGTAGAAACAAGGTACAAGGCTATGAATATTTTTAAGTGATCAAATGTGGACAAGAGTGCAGTGGGTCATCTATTAAGTGAAATTATCTTGCCTTTTTATAGTTATTTTATTTAAAAGTTTGTGCATGGATTAACAAGTGCTAAACATTAGGGTTATTTTTTCAAGGATTTAAATGGGCTTAGTTGGATAAGATTAGTGACTAATTTAGAAATTATTTGTTTATTTATTATTTATTCCTCATCTGTCATATGCTTCATCTTTTCAGTTCTTTCTCTTACTATAGAAATTACATAACCTTCTTTTGAAACCAGCACCGTAAAAAAGTTTTTAAAAAGTGAAATTAGGTTATAGATTACTTTTAATTAGTTTTTTTTTGTCTTCCTGATATGCTATGGGGTTTCAAGTGCTCAAATAGAGCAAATAAATTGGCATTCTTCTGGGACCAACAGGATACACTTAAAAAAATAAAGCTTTTTTCAGTTTAATTGTTTTAATAATTTATTATAGTATCTGAAAGATACATGTATATTCAAAAATGGTAATATGTCGTGAATAGGTGTGTCATCTAGGAGAGATTTGCTGTCAACCTTGCCAGTTGTTTGGAATGCCTTTCTTGACAAGCTGAGGAAAGAACCCTTTCTCATGGGGTAGTGTTTCTCCTTCCCTGAGGGTTTAATTTGTTTTTGACGGAAAGAGAGCATCAGGCTTTTGGCAGTGTGCAAATTAAAAATATTAATGAACTGAAGTAAAAAGTAAAATAAACTTTTTTTAATCACAATCAAAGTTTATGTTCATATCTCAGACTTGTCAGCCTGTCTATGTGTCTCTAGGCTCAAGCAATGGGGGAGAAAATGTGATGAATTTTATTTCTTCAGGCTTATGGTTATTGCTGTTTTCTTTTAAAAATGGGAAATGTTATTGTTTCTTTTTTAGTCCAGATGGCTACTACTTTCATGTTCACTAATAAAAGAAATCAGAAGTAATGGAGGGAACATATTCAATGGGTATTTTCTTTTATTATCATTTTGTATTTGATTTCATATGTCCTAGAAACTCAAAAATAACTTGGGCAGGTTAAAATCACTGAAAAGCTTGTTCGAATTTTGTGTTTCTAAGCTGGTGCAAGATCTAAAAACATTAATTCTGAATTGAATCTTAAAGGAGAAATTACGTATGTTCATGCATCAAAATGACAGTATTTGTGTCATAGGAACTGTTGTGGATTTATTTTCCCAGTGAATAACTCTTCGTATAGTTGGATATAGCTGTTTAGCTTAGAAGTCATGCCATGACTCTGAAAAAAAAACCTGTCTAATTATTTAGGCTATATGAATCCATCTCACTTGTAATCCACAATAACAGTTATGTGAATAGAGCAGGGTTTCTCAACCTTCACACTGTTGACATTTAAGATTGTTCTGTGTATTGTAGGGCGTTTTGCAGTATCCCTCACTTCTACACACTACATGCATTAGCAACCCAGTAGTTCTAACAATCAAAAATGTCTCTAGACATTGCCATTGTCACATGGTTACTAAAATTTTCCTTTGTTGAGAACCACTAGAATTAAGTGAGTAACCAATAGAAATCCTTTATTCTCAGTATGTGTTCTATCTCTGAGAATCAACACTTAAAATAATAGGTAATCTAAATTACTATTAGACTTTATTTTTCATTTTGGTTGTTCAAATTTACAAAGTAGATAGCAATAAAGCACTTGTGTTAACACAAATATGACCTATGTGATATATGATCAATATACATCAACTAACATTTATATCTATCTATCCTCTCATTGGTATCAATTCATGATGATAACTTAGGTAACTTTCTGCATGTTCTCCAATTGAATAGTGTAATCTTGTTTAACCTCAAATAAATATTTAAAAATAAAATGGGATTCAGTTAAAATTTCCTTTTGGTGAACAAAATTTTCTAGTTATCTCATGAGCCTTTAATTAACAATCAAAATTGCACAAAAATCTTATTAAAATTGACAATATGAAATATTTGAATCAAGTTAGGATGGTTTCAAATAAAAAAGTGATCCTTTAAATTCACTGAGTGGCTTTCTAATACATAATGTGGAATTAAGTACTTGTAATAAAATCAGTCGAGTTTTTGTCTTTTTTTTTTTACACTAAGAATGAATTACAATATTCTAAGCCTAAATCTTTAGTAGGTTTCTTAGTTGTCCTTTCCACTATACAACTGACCCTTGAACAACATGAAAGTTTAGGAATGGGGACCTTCAGTCCTATTTTTGTATAACTTATTGTGGTTCCTCCCTATATGCAGTGCCTTTCTTGGGATCTTCCTCCATGGATTCAACCAGCCCTGGATTATGTAGTACTGTAGTATTTACTACTAAAAACAAAACAAAACAAAACAAAAAAACCCCACAAAAAAACAAACAAAAAAACCCTGGGTCTAAATGGACCAGCACAGTTTAAACCCATAGTATTCAAGAGTCAACTGTAATGAGCTCTTTGTATGTGAAAGGGCAAAAGATTTAAATTTTAGAGTTCTGGGTTTCTTCCCTCCTTTTGCTACTGATCAACTATTTAAGTTAAGCCAACTTACTTAACCTTTTTTGAGCTTTAGTTTCCTTAAGGAAAAAATGGAGTAATATTCTCTACTTTATCCTGTTGTATAAAGTATACCAACATACTACCTACATTATCACCTTGTTAACAATGATCAAATAAGACATTAAACTATATGGACTAAAGTGCATTTGCTACACAGATAAATACAGCTCATACTGATACATTTTTTTTAGTTAGTAAAATGGCATCCATAATAGTGACACTAGATCTAGTCTATCTTTTTACATAAGATGTAATAAAATCTACTGGCAAAAAAATTAGGCTTGTTGGATGTGATCAAAATAATTGCTTTCTACTAAACTATAGTGTATTTTGACTAGAAGTTTCAAGAATATATTAAAAAAAGAATATTCACAGTCCATATGCAGAAAGATATCATATTAGTTGGAATTAATGTTAGGTTTCCAGTGCAAGCATATCCATCCATATATAAACATGGACAAATCAACCTATGTAGAGAAAATATCTCTAAATCTCCAAAATGCAATGAAATAACCTCTATATAAATGGTAATGACAGTACTGAAGACAATAGCAAAGGAAAACAAAAAAAACAGTACTTTTAATTTTTACCCTTTAAAGTTGCTTTAAATTTTGTCTCTGCTACATGAATTTTTACATTACCTAAATGCTGTCTGTCTTTTTAGGCTAGCCAAATGTGAAATGTACAACTTAATAAAGCAGATGCAAGGTTTTATAGTATGCATTAGACAGATTGCTTATATGAAATGGAAATAAATACTATAAATCATAATAGCTCATTATGCATTTCTTATTTTATAGGAATTTATCAGTTTTATTTTTAGATTTTTTATTGTTTAGATCTGAGTTTACTACCAAGTAGTAAAATTGGTTTTTGTAAAATTTGTTGTAAAATTTGGTTAGATGTATGTGTTTGCCACAATGAAACTGTGCACTTATAATATCTTCCCATTACAAATATAAGACAGATATTATTAAGGAAGTTAGAGGAATCCATACTAGCTGATAACTTCTTAAAAACATTTTTAAAATGTTGATGATATTTTATAAATAATGAGGAAAATTCTTCAAAATAGACGATACAACCACACCCTACAAGATAGAAATACAACAGGAATCCAGAAAGTTGTAAGAGAATTTAAAGCATTCATAACTAATCATCTTTTCTTAAATATTAATTTTTGTATTGGTATTTGAATATCTGAAAAATTATGTATCCTTATGTTAAAATGTATGTGTCAATTTATTCATTGTAAGAAAATGTACATTAAGGTCATAAATCCTTGATATTCACTTACTCTCTAATTTGAGACTATAGACATGAAAAGACATTATAGTTCTTACTGATAAGAAAGTCATGGTATAATTGATGTTACATAATGTGATCTTCAGAGTTTCCAAAGGATCTTCTGGGATTGATAAAATAGAAGAATTCAATTTAATAAAATTATAATTTTTAAAAATTGTATTTTAATTAATTTACCATGATATTTCAACTAAGTAGGAATGAAGAAAATCTGCCATGTTGTCTTTTTGGTGATACTTTGATTTAGATTTTTTGGAAAGCCATGTGTTATGCAAGTTTCCAACCAACTTTTAAGTGGATTTGCATCAATCAGGGGTTATCTGACAAGTGACAGGTTTTTCTTTCCCTTTCCTTTCACTCAGATAAATTCTACTGACAAAAGTAAGCAAGAAGAGAGTAGCTACTAGGAAGAAAACCTCCTGGTAGAGAGAGAGAACAAATATATATCTAAATATGTCAGCAACAGTTGTTCAAATTAATAAAATAGGGCACAGTAATCACAGAACTTTCTGGAAGCATATTTTTTCCAGCAATCCCTTATACCTCTTTGACTATCATAAACCCAACCAGTAACCCCAAAGTAGGTAGATTTCTATAACCATAACAAACATATAATCCCTGCCATTAATGGTACCAGTTCTTGCAGAGAAAACCCTATGGGTGTCATTTAGAATCTCCTGATTCTTACTTTTGAGCAAATGCCTATACGAGTAATCATATGTGCTTTTTCTGGTGTTACTAACTTAAAAGGGGCACATAAGAAGGTGAGCAGGATAATTCTTATTATGTATAATATAGTGTCACTCTCTCTATATATATATGTATTATTATATATTTCTCATGTGTTCCTGAAGAATAAAAACTGGCCTTGAAAGAAAAAATGAGAGAGAACACTAATAGGCATAAGGCATTTCAAAGCAGAGCAGTGTGGAGCTCTTGATTGTATGGACAAACAAGTCAAGCTCTCAGTAGCCCTTTACACAGCAAAGTGAAGCCCAGTGCAATAATGGTGCTGCAGATATATCTCCAAAAATGGAATGAACTTGTGCAACATGGTTGTAAAGAAAGAAGCTAAGGATTTAACATGTTTTAGAAAAATACATATTTTAAAGGAAACAATTTTCTTTTGATAGTTCACATGTAATACTTTCTTCCCCTGGATGATTTCAGAAAATGTGGATTCCTGAATTATTTTAGAAATCACATACTGGATAATATAATAGCGATATTCCAATAAGCATGGCAGCATCATTTAGAAATGACTTATTTATATAGATTCTATTGTACATTGGATTCTTCTTTTCTATCAAAACAAGTACCCTCAACTATTTTGATATACTAGGATCTATTAGAAATGGATTAAAATTAAAACATCTTATGTCCTGTCCATGACATAATGATTGGTATCTTGCATAAGTTGAATAGTGAGTAATGAGATTTTTTCATATGTGTGGTCTCTAAAGACTCCTGCTTGTGTGGGCTTCCAATAAAATATTTCATTTAGCACAGTGGTTTTAAGTAACAATAATCATCATTGTAACTTTCAGAATATAGTTTATATGCACATAAATATCATTTAATAATGCATTCAAAATACTGAAAAATTATATTTAATGAGAAAAATATTATTGATTTACACATGAATTATTTTATGATATTTCAAAAATATTATTTAGATGTACATATTTCATTGTTGCTTTGAGAGCTGGTGATCCTAATTCGATGTTAGATATTAATTTAATTTATCTGTGCTCACAGGTTATCAGTATTGAGTAGTATTTCTCACTTTTAGTTCTTCTTCTAAATAGTTCTGTCACTTTATTTTTGCTGGCATCTAATTATTTCAGTAGGAATGGCCAGACAGTCTTTTGAGTGGATGTGAGAATTTTCAGATTTTTAAAAATCTGTCTCCTTTTTTATTCTTAGTAATACATTCTTCCAGCAATACCTACATTCCCTCTTACCCAGCTAAAGAAAGGTTTTCGTTTTCCTGCATCTTGTGTTTAGATTTCTCCCAGAATATTTGGATGCATAATTGAGTTTTTAAGAATTGGTAAATGTATGGTGATGTGTAATTATATAAGCAATAATTTACTGAACCTTTGTCTTGGTGTCTGATACTGCATTGGAAGAAAAACTTCATGAGAAAGAAGTCAATGTATGCAAAGAGCTTGGACACTTCAGTGAGATAATGTAGAATAATCAAAATTTTTGATTACCCAAAATAGATATTACATAAATATAAGTCATTAAAGGATTATAAGCAGAACATAATGTCATTTCCTTATGTTGCAACTGTATATTTTCCTAGATTACTAATTCAGGACAAACTATGTTGTCATCAGTAGTTGTGAGAGAAGTGGTAGTATAAAAAATAATAAATGGCTGCCTATTGATTCATTGTTAATGTGCCACTAACTGGGTTATATATTTGATTTATATTATTTAACTAATGTAAGGAATTTATAAAGAGATATTTTCATTTTACAGATGGGGAAACTGTTGCTCAAAGAGATGAAGTAATTTGCCCAAGAGCTAGGTAACCCATGGTCTATTGAACTCTGAAGTCAGGGCGCTCTTTCCACTAAGCAAGGCTGTCTTTGTCTTGTCAGACATCACTTTCAAGAAAACAGAATACATTTTAAAGTGATTGAGTCAATATTAGCTCTGTATCTTACAGTGAAACTCTCTCAGAAATGGGACAAGTTTATAAGAATACTTAATTTAAAAATCACTCTGCACAGGTAAAAAAACATAAAAGTTCTCTGATCTTTTATGTATTAGTATGTGCTACAAAAACTAGCTAACATAGTTGAATTAACTTTTAATAATGTAAGTAGGTACATTCCTCAAAATATTTTAATATAAAAAATTATACAATAATTGATAGTTTAATCATCATACACTATCATTAATGCTTTATTATATGCCTCTAAGACAATGAAGATAAAAGACCTCAAGTGCTTGAGAGACCACTTTATCTTTTAGATAGTAGGATTTGTCTCATTCTTGGCAAGTGTAGAATACAATATAAAAACATTTTGTATGTTATGTCATTGACACTTGAGAGTGTTTTAATTTAGAAAAAATAATTGAATTTTGATTTCAGTATAATTATATTTCAAAATGTTGGATTTTAGCTTCTGCATACTTCCTTGGCTAAATTCTGTATCTAATTAAGCTAATCACAATGGAAAACGTATAATTCTACATTTCAAAATTCTTCTCAAATCCTAATTCATTTATAGTAATTCAGAAGCACAAAACCACCAGAATGAGAATGAAGAAATCATTGTGAAATATTACCTGTCATATGTAATTCTGTGAATGTTTACTGAATAGTACTTGACCTAAGATGCAGCCAAGTATGTAAGATGTATCCCTAGCTCTTTTTCAAAGTGATGTGTAGCATTAAAAATTGCTCATATTTACTCCATTAAAAAAGGGAACAAAAAGGATGGCATATATAAAACATGTAACTTGAGGAATCACAGTTAATTTATTTATTGCTATTTAATACACTACCCCAAAACTTGGTGAATTAAACAACCATATTACTTTGTCTCATGAATTTAGAGGTCCAGAATTTGGACAGTTCTTGGTTGGAGATTTTACTACTCTATGGGGCATCAACTGATATCACTCAATGGTATTCACCTGGAAGATGACTGATCTGGCGTATACAAGATGGTTTCACTCATGCCTGATGCTTTATTGGGTACAGTTAGTAGGCTGAATTTTGCAGAGGCTGTCAACCAAAGAACCTGCCTGTAAACTTTCCCTCATGGTGGTCTCTGATTGTCAGACTTCTCACATGATGTACTGAGGTTCCCAAAGAAAATTATCTAAAAGAACCCAGGCAGAAGGTGCAGGAGTTCTTCTGAGCTAGCCTTGGAAATTCTGGAGTATAACTTTGTCTTCATTTTTTTTTGCTGTTCAAATAAGTCATTAGTGTACCTCTACCTTCAAAGTGAGAGGAATTACACTTAACTTTTTAATTAGAGAATCATCTAATAATCTCTTCCACCACCCGTGGGACATCACAAACCAGATTCTGTCCCAATATTCTCTCTCTCTCTCTCTTTTAGTTTATCTTAGCTATAGATTTAGAACAAAAAATAACTATTTAAAATAATATATCAGATGAGTTTGTGTTTTTTAATTTATGAATAAACATAAATGAAGAAAAAAGAAATTTTTTTTAGTAAGCTGCAGAAAATCACAATGCTATTCGATGACCTAAAAATTAGCTATTAGTCTTTTAGAATGTATGAGAATGTGCCACACTTGAGTTTGAGTGGACCCAGTAAAAAGTTGTTGAAATATAATGTATGGGTAATTGACACCTACATTTTCAAAGTTTGTCTGTTTTCAGTCATTTTAGAGGACAATTTAATAAAAATTTAAACTGATCAAGTAATTATTTTTCAAACAGAATTCTTCATTGTATATATTTGAATTACTACTTTAAAATATATATTTTTGTTCAAACTTTAGCTCTTTAAATTTGTCGTGTTTTTAATCTGCCTGATATATAAGAACAAATTAAACTTGTGTTTGTTTTTGGCCAAAAAATGACTTGTTAACCAACAAATACTTCAAACAGGTGAATTGTATATACAAAATTAACAGCAAAATCATCAGCTGCATATATACAAATGATAATATATTATTTACATTAAGATGTTATAAAACAGTGTTTCCTTGTTATTTAATGTATATACATATTAATTACCTGCAGATCTTTTAATAAATCAGCAGATAATTCCTTAAGTGTACAGTGAAACCTAAGTTTCTGCATTTCTAACAAGCTCTCAGATAATACTAATATTCTGGTACATGAACCACACAATGACTACCAAGGTATTATCTGTTAAAATAGCATCAAGACAAAAAGATTCAGGGTATCTCAAAAGTTTGATTTTAGATGATGTAATGCCTTCTATTTAAAAAGATAAAATAATACTAGATTGTCTTCATGGTGTGCACTACAGTGAAGTCAGACTCTTCTCTCCTTCTCTTTTTGTAAATCTTACAAGAAACTAGCTACTAAATTAATTAATAACATCCTGATTCTTCCCTTCTTTTGTATTCACTCCAATAAACAATGAGTTGTTACCATTTTGAAGTAAGCTGCTTTTTTCATTTCCCCTCTCCTTGAGTGGCATATATGAAGTAGATTTTCTATTTCAAGTAGTAAATTCCTCTGAAATATCTTCTTTTCTTCCATTTTTTTTCATTACTTTTAAGAAAACATTACTGGTTTTCTTAAAAAAATTATTTAGATTTACTAAATCTTTTTTTTTCATCTTCTCTCTATTAACTGTTGACTTCAAATCCATTTTTCCAAGTCCTACTCCAGCTGATGAAATGAAATTCCTCCCTTGGAAAATCACTCATAGCCTCTAGTCATCAAATGCAAGAGTTTTCTTAGTCCCCTGGGTATCTTTGGAACATCTGAAGCAAAAGGAGCCCACTCTGGAACTTTGTGCTTCCTTGGGTCCCACCTTATTGTATTTTGGTCAGTTCTATTTTGTCATTCTCTTTCCACTCTCCTGTTTTGTTACCAACTCTTTAAGCATAGACATGACCAAAGTTGTCTCTTTAGATTACCCTCTCATTTATGCTCTGTCTCTCAAAGTGAATTCATTATTTTTGTGTTGCTGAGACATACTGACATATAACATTAGTTTCTTAATATCTCCATGACTTATTGTATAGCCATACATTAATACCTTTCAACTGCCAATTCATTCTTAATCATGGTTCAATTATCTCTTCAGTCAAATGATTACTGTAAATGTCCTCAGCGCCTTTCTTTATCTTCAGTGTAAGACTTGTTTTCTTTTTTTTTGTCTTTTTTTTTTTTTTTTTTTTTTTGTTATTTCTTGGGCCGCTCCCGTGGCATATGGAGGTTCCCAGGCTAGGGGTCCAATCGGAGCTGTAGCCACCGGCCTACGCCAGAGCCACAGCAACGCGGGATCCGAGCCGCGTCTGCAACCTACACCACAGCTCATGGCAACACCGGATCATCAACCCACTGAGCAAGGGCAGGGACCGAACCCAAAACCTCATGGTTCCTAGTCGGATTCGTTAACCACTGTGCCACGACGGGAACTCCATGACTTAAGTTTTCAATTAAGTTTTGGTCAGTATATGTATAAAACAAAATCTGTTTAGTTCCCTCTGAAATCTTTCTTCAAACCCAAATTTTTTTAAAAGCATCATTATCCTTTTCATTTGGGAAGAAGTTATTCGACTGATTTCAGTGTTAATGTACTATATCTCATATGTAATGAATTTCTAAATCCTTCCTAGTCTTTCCTCTCC
Organism: Phacochoerus africanus; assembly: GCF_016906955.1. Lineage (NCBI taxonomy): Eukaryota > Metazoa > Chordata > Mammalia > Artiodactyla > Suidae > Phacochoerus > Phacochoerus africanus. The sequence goes on from NC_062545.1 coordinate 214,771,078, forward strand.
ATGGTCTCTTCTTCATGTCTCTTATCCTCTGGCCCCACCTCAACCATTCAGAAGACCACTGGCTATATAAATGCAAATTGTGCATCATTGTCTTTGAAAATGCCAAATACAGTAAGCATTCCATTTTATTAAAAAAATTACTTCTGTGGAATTTAAAATTATCACTTGCCCATTATTATGACTCAGAGTTATCCACACTATCTGGATTGTCCCCCCTATACACTTACAACCTAATTGGTCTCTGTCTCCAGTTTCTCTGCTTCCCATCAACTCCAGGAATCGTCAGGTGATGTTTCTATAGAGCAAAACTCTTTTTGTGCTAAATTGTTTTAGAGTTTTAATGGATTCTTAGTGTACGTAAGATAAAACTCTCATAAAACATTCTAATTTTTATTTACTTTGTGTTTGGGGGCTTATCTCCTAATTTCCTCTTTGCATATCTTTGCTCTAACTATACCAAATTTCTTATCTCTTCTTAGAATGGGTGGTACATATCTTTCAGTATCTATAAAGGAGCTGTCTAAATTATATTTCTTAATATCCCCCCACTGTATTCTACTTGAGCAATATGACTAATTTTTTAAATTTCTGCATAAAATGTTTAGAAAGCTTTCTTCTGCCTTCTCCTGGGAAAACTAAATACTCCTTCTGAGCTCCCACAGCTCTTTGTATGAACTCCTATTTTTCTGTCACCATTCAAATTGTAGTGTTTGTATATCTGTAATTCTCTTAGATTGTGAGTTAGCTGATGGAAGAAACCATATCTTATTCATTTTTACATTCCAGCACCTTACAACATGGCCTGAAATCTACTAGAAGTTTTGATAGGAGATGAAAACAGTAGATAACATTCAAAATTTAGTTAAGGTCAGAAAATAGTAATTACATCATGCATATATATATATATGTATATCTGTGTATATATATGTATATATACATGCTAAGGGATAGTTATATATTGTATATACAATAAGGAATATTGGTGTATAAAATTTTATTTCACTTTCTATATTTAAAATAGATTGCCAAAATTTTCTGATTTTTTATTTGCTTTATTATTGTCTCTTTAATCATCTTTATGACTTTTAGCCCTACAGTTTTGTTGTTCTCATTTTCTCTACAGACATAATGTTTTTGAGAGCAAGAGCTAGGCTATATGTAACCCCTCCAAATCCCTATGGAATGCTTTGTAGATTTGAACTCTAGAAATGGTGGGTGATAATATTACCATATTACAAAAAGATACAGCATGAATATGTATTTTCTTGTATATTGCTATTACTCATTGTGTACGCATTTGACATAGTGATTTCTCTACTTAAAGTACACTGAAATCCCTGGGAAAATTAGGGATTTAAAATCATGATTTGAGAAATATTGAATTTTTTTACTATGAAAGAGTTCCACTTATGTGTTTAAGGTATGTCTCCAAACCAGTATTACAACAAAATGACAACATGTACATGATAAATTATTTTCAATCAGTATCAATCACACACACAAAAAAATACATAGTTCAGTATCTTTTCCAATTTAAGTGCTATATTTATCCTAGGTTAAAATGTGGTATTAGGAATTTCACATTTTGCATGTCATTTTTTTTTTCTCTTCAAGTTTCATTTAGGGAGTTCCCATTATGGCTCAGTGGTAAGAAACCTGACTAGTATCCATGAGGATATAGGTTCAATCCTTGGCCTTTTTCAGTGGGTTAAGGATCTGGTGTTTTCTTGAGCTGCAGTGTAGTTTCCAGAAGGAGCTTGGATCCCACATTGCTGTGGCTGTGCTGTAATCCTGCAGCTACAGCTCTAATTCGACCCTAGTCTGGAAACTTCCATCTGCCTCAGGTGCAGTCCTAAACAGACAAAAAAGAAGTTTCTGTTAGAATAACAAACATCAGCATACCAAAAACTCTTTGAAGTAATGAGTAATTCTGAAGGATGCATATTTGTCAGATCCAAGCTCCTTCTGCAGAGTTATCTTAAAAGGAGTAAAAAACATTGGAACCCCAGATTAAATGAGCAGCTGGTACAGTGACTCTGATTTGATCATGTTGCTTTTCTAGACAGCCTAATTGTTCTGATTTATGGTTATCACCTGTATTTCATGGCTTCTTGCTTCTAGTTGTAATTAATGGATAATTTCAACTGTTGAAACTTTAATTGTCCCTCTGATTTCAGTGAGTGCAAAAAACAAGACTCTTAGCAAATAGAAGTCCCACTGCTGTGACCTTTCCATGTCACATGGTCAGAAGAAAACTCACATCCTTCCAAGAGAGCATTTTTAAAAATAACATACTTTAAATTACTGACACTGGAAAAATCATTTTAACAGAGAAGATTCCTTTTAGAGCGATAATTTATCTATTTGTTAAAACATCACAGACACATGCATCTTCTATGTTCTTAAGATATGGCAATAAAAATCCCAATTTTATAATTGAGTCATTCTCTTCCTAAGAAGAAAATGAAGTTATAGATTAAGAAGGAATCAACAAAATATTGTAAATATTTTATTGAAAGTTAAATGGTGATGAGTAATTCAAAAACAAAATGAAAATAATTACTTAGTTTTTGATTATTAGCAAATTTGCAACAATATACCACTGTGCTTGAAAATAAAGACCTCAGTAGAAGCCATATATATATAACATAAATGCTTCATTTTGTATTCCATAGATGCTGATTGACTAAAATGCAAGTAATATAACTAAACATTACTTCTGGGATAATAATCATATTCAAAATATCCATTTATTAGTTCTTTAAAGAATACAAATTGAGATTTTTAATGGAAGAAAATATCTCACAGAACTTTTCACAGATAATAAACACAAATAGGAGGGGGGATTAGAAAATTTCATAGTAGCAAAGAGAAAGTTATGTTAAAAATAAGTTTATGAATAAAAAGGTAGATACAAGTAGTGAAGCATGAAATTTATTTTTTTTTCCCTGAGCTGCACCTGTGGCATAGGGAAGTTCTCAGGCTAGGGATCAAATCTGAGTGCTATAGCAACACTGGATCCAAGCCACATCTGTGATCTAAGCTGCAGCATGTTGCAACACCAGATCCTTACCCCACTGAGCAAGGCCAAGGATTGAACCTGCACCCTCCGGATACTAGGGTTCTTAACCTACTGAGCCATAATGGGAATGCCCCAAATTGTTGTAACTTGTTTTATTTATACTTTTTGCTAACTGTGTAGCATAGAGTGTTAATAAAAATAATAAAATTAGATTATAAATAACTCATAATCTGAGGCTTGCATGCAAGTGACTTTTCCTTCTCTTTTGGCTCATGGTCTATCAAATTTCTTTTTTCAGTCTGTAACTCTTTACTTTTCTTAAGTGAAAATTCTATATTTAATTGATGTTAACCCCATATACTATTTCATATATTTATTGTCAAAATGATCAATATCACCCAGAATTTTTAAAAATACTATTTTTGCAGATGAGAGAAGAAAGTCACATAGTTAAATAAAATGTGAATGATAGTGAATTTGAGATCTCAAATCATACTGTCTGTCCCTGTACAGGTGATACTAAAGGAACTCAAATAGAAAAGGGTATACATCAAATGTAACATTTATTTAACCACATAAGAAATAAGTTAAGTTGCACTTGACAATTTGTATGTTTATATACATTTAATTTAACAATTACTTTTTTTCAACTTTACAGTTTTATTTTTGTGTGCCAAAGTATGTATATGTATATATATCTGCATATCAACTAGTTAGCTAACCATCTGTGCCTCTTTCAATATTCAGGATATAACATCAGGCACTTAAAAAAAAACAAAGCTCTTCTAGTCATATTTTTAAAATATCTGCTGGATAAAACATCTCTGAAACGGGAAGTTTCAAAAGTGTACAAAACCTATGATACCTGGTTTGTTTTTATTTTAGTTAAAAATAAAGGCTACTTATTTATTAAAATAAAGCTATTTATTATATAGGATATTTATTAAAGAAAAATAATTATCCTTTGGCTAAGGACATTTAACTTTACGAAAATGTCCCTACATTGTCCACATTTTTTTTTCATTTCACTAATGACCAGAGAACATATAGCCAGCATTCAGCATCTGGGACCCACTATTTCCTCTAGGCAGCTTAAGGCTGTTTATACATTAGGAAGACCTGTGAAACATATCTCCAGAGGATAAAGCTTTTCTATGCAGGCTTCCACAAAGAAGGTTCCACTTATCTTTTCATCTAAGCAGGTTATTTTTCCCACCTGTGTAAGGATAATTTTAGTAGTCCGCATTTCCTCATTTCAGCAAAGTCTATATTTGTGTTACATTTATGTAGACAATGTCACATTTTAAAAAAAAAATTCTCTTTCTTGGGAACTCATAGGTCAGACAGGATTGCTAATGATGTGCTATGAAGATCTTTGTGTTTATATGTTTGTCTCACCCTCACTTTCCCTCTACTAGGTTCATTTACTTATGTTTAATTCCTTTTTGAACACTGCAATCTTTTTTTGGGGGGGAGGGTGCTGCACCTGAGGCATATGGAAGTTGCTAGGCCAGGGATTGAGGCTGAGCCCTGCTGCGACCTATGCTACCACTGCAGCAATGCTGGATCCTGAACCCAATGTAATGGGCCAGTGGTTGAACTCATGCCTCAGCAGTGATCTGCAAAGATACATTGGATCCTTAACCTGCTGTGCCTCAGTAGGAACTCTGGAATGCTGCATTCTTAAGTGTTAGCATACAGAGATTAATAACACAGTCTGAACTCAATTACTTCATGACCTAATGTCAAAATAGAAGTTTTTGGAAGGCAGGAATCATATCTTATTCATCCCTCTGCTTCCTGTAGCACCAAAACAAAAGGCTAGGCGTACTGGAAGAAGTCAGCATGTATTTGTTAAGAAACGTTTATCTCAAAGTTGCATTTGTGTTCTCAGAGTAGTTAGGTTTAATGACTTATGAGAATGCCATTCTTTGTAGTTTTCCTATGTCTAGTAATTTAACTCTTATAAATGCAAGCTATATGCAGGTAAATTCTTTGAGTGTACACATTTTATTTTTTATTTTTCATTTATACTTTGTTTTTTGAAGAAAAATTTATTTACAATATTGTATTCTAGGTATGCAACAGGGTGATTCAGTTATATATTTTTTCTTCATTATTTTCAGTTATATGTTATTACAAGTTACTGAATGTAGTTCGCTGTGCTATATAGTATATTCTGTTACTTATCTATTTTATATACAGTAGTTTGTATCTGTTAATCCATACTCCTAATTTATTCCTCCCCTACTTTCTCATGTGATAATCATAAGTTTATTTCCTCTGAGTCTATTTCTGTCTTATAAATAATTTCACTTGTATTACTTTTTAGATTATACATATATGAGGTATCAAATGATATTTGTCATTCTCTGATTACTTCACTTAGTATGATATTCTCTAGGCCCATCTATGTTACTGCAAATGGCAGTATTTCATCCTTGTTTATACCTTAGTAATATTCCATTGTGTGGAGATAAACGTACATAAATCTTCTTAAGCCAGTCATCTATTGAGGGTCACTTGGGTTGTTTCCATGTCTTACTATTATAAATAGCACTGCTATGAACATTGAGATGCATGTATCTTACTGAATTAAGAGTTTTCATTTTTTCTGGATATAAGCACAAGAGTGTTTTGCTGGAATACATGGAACCTCTATTTTTTAGTTTTTTAAAGGAAACTCCATACTGTTTTCCACAGCAGGCTGCTACCAATAGTGTAAGATAATTCTCTTTCCTCCACATTCTCTCCAGCATTGATTATTTGTAGACTTTTTGATGATAGCCAGTCTGACTGATGTGAGGTGTTTTTCTGTTGTGGTTTTGATTTGCGTTTCTCTAGTAATTAATGATGAGCAAATTTTCTTGTGCCTGTTGGCCATCTGTATGTCAACTTTGTAGAGATAGCTGTTTCAGCTTTCTGCCCATATTTTTATTGGGCTTTTGGTTTGTTTGTTTGTTTGTTTTGATATTGAGTTGTATGAGGTGTTTCTATATTTTGGCTGTTAAGCTCTTGTTGGTCACATCATTTGAAAATATTTTCTCCTGCCTCATAGGATGTCTTTTCATTTTGTTAATGATTTCCTTTGCTGTACAAAAGCTTTTAAGTTTGGTTAGGTCCCATTTGTTTAATTTTTGCTTTTAATCTCTTCTGCCTGAAGAGACTGAACTATCAAAATCCTGCTATGATTTAGGTTAGAGAATATTTTGCCCATGTTCTCTTCTAGGAATTTTATGATATGATGTCTTATATTTAGGTCTTTAAACCATTTTCAGTTTATTTTCCTGTATGGTGTGAGGGACTGGTCTAATTTCATTGATTTTCATGTGGCTGATCAACTTTTCCAACAACACTTGCTGAAGAAATTGTATTTTCTCCATTGTATATTCTTCTCCTTTGTCATGGATTAATTGACCATTTGTGCAATGAGTTTATTTTGGGCTCTCTGTTCTTTTCCATTGATCTATATGTTTATTTTTCTGCCAATATCACACTGTTTTCATGATTGTAGCCTTGTAGTATTGTCTGAAGTCTGGAAGGTTATGCCTCCAGCTTTGTTCTTTTTGCTCAGGATTGCTTTGACAGTTCTGGGACTTTTGTGGTTCTCTATAAATTTTAGAATTACTTGTTATTGTTCTCTGAAAAATGTCATGGGTATTTTCATAGTGATCACATTAAATCTATAGATTTCTTTGAGTAGAATGACCATTTTAATAATAATGAATTTTTCCAATCCAAGACCTTCTCTTCAAGAATACACAAACACACACACACTGTGTATTTTTCATATATGTGAATATTGAAGAATACATATAAGAATCTCTTTGCTGTACACCAGAAACTAGCACATTATAAACCAACTATACTTCAATAAAAAATTAAAAGATAAAAAAGAGCTTCTCTTCTTTTAGAATTAGAATTAGATAGGTTGGGTAATTTATTTTAGATTTTTCCCATTTCTTGAGGAGGGTGTATATTACTATGAACTTCCCTCATAGAACTGTTTTTGATATATCTTTTAGATCTTTTAAGACTGTGTATTTATTGTTGTTTGTCTTGAGGTATTTTCTGATTTGCTCTTTGATTTCATTGTTGACTCATTGATTTTTTTTTTTTTAGCAGCATATTATTTGGTCTCAATGTCATTGTTTTTTCCCCACATTTTTATTTCTGTGGTTGATTTCTTTTTTTTTTTTTTTGGTCTTTTTGGGGATGCACTTGTGGCATATGGAGGTTCCCAGGCTAGGCATGAAATTGGAGCAGGAGTGCCAGCCTACACCGTAGCCACAGCAATGCCAGATCCAAGCCTCATCTGAAACCTACACCACAGATCAAGGCAATACCAGATCCTTAACCCATTGAGCAAGTCCAGGGATCAAACCCACAACCTCATGGTTCCTAGTCAGACTTGTTTCTGCTGCACCACGACAGGAACTCCCAGTGGTTGATTTCTAGTTTCATACCACTGTGGTCAGAAAGGATGCTTGAAATAATTTCTATTCTCTTAAATTTGTTAAGGCTTGTTTAGTGTCCTAGTTTGTGGTCTCTTCTAGAGACAATTCCTTGCAGGCTTAAAAAGAATGTGTATTATGGTTTATTTTTTTTAATGTAGTGTCCTATAGATATCAATTAACTCCATCTTGTCTACTACATAATTTAAGACCACTATTGTATTAATGATTTTATGTCTGGAATATCAGTCTACTGATGTTGGTCAGGGTGTTCAAGTCCTACTACTATTATCAATTCTGTCAATTTCTGACTTTATGTCTTATGGTATTAGTTTTATGTATTTACCTGCTCCAATATTGGGTACATGTAGGTTAACAAGTGTATTATCCACTTCTTGTATTGATCTCTTTATCATTATACAATATTCTTCTTTGTCTTTGATTATGGACTTTGTTTTAAAGTCTACTTTGTTGGTATTGATAACCCCACTTACTTGTCATTTCCATTTACTTGAAATATCTTTTTCCATACCCTCACTTTCAATCTATGTATTTCTTTCACCCTAAGGTGAGTCTCTTGTAGACAGCATATTGCAGGTTCTTGTTTATTTTAAATCCAGTCTGCTACTGTAGCCCTGGATTGGAGCATTTAGTCTATTAACATTTAAGGTAATTATTGATAAGTGTTTAATCACAATTTTAAACCTTGTTGTCCAGTTGATTTTGTAGTTCTTCTTTGTTCATTGCTGGTTTTGGTTTTTGTTTTTCCTGTAATGGTATTTTTTTTTTAAATATGCTTGAATTACTTTATTTTGGTTAATGTAAATCTATTTTGTTTTTTTGGTTTGTGTTTACCCTGGTTTTCAAGTATGTTAACCCATAACTATAGCAAATTGCTTTCAACTGAAAGTCATATAAGCTCAATCACATACTAAAATATAAATACTTTTTTACTTTGCCACACTCACTTTGTGTGATTTTGATATCCTGTCTTACATTTCCATGTTTATCCTTTTGTTTTTAACTTTTAATTGTAGTTTACTTTTAATTGCTGTTTAGTTGTAGTTAAAATTGCCTCTACATTTTTAGATTTTTTTTCTAATCTATGTATTGGCTTTTCTAAGTGATTTTTTATCTATCTATCTACCTATCTATTTATCTATCTATATGCCTTGCCTTTTGTGATTTTCCCTTTCCCATAGATTCTTCTTTTCTGTTTAGAGAAAACCTTTAAATATTTCTTTTTATTTAGGCTTAGTATTGTTATATTTGTACACTTTTTACTTGTCTTAGAAATTATTTACCTTATTTTCTATCCTAAATGATAATCTTACTAGATAGAGTATCCTAGTTTGCAAATTATTACTTTTCAGGATTTTGAATATATCACTCCTTTCTGTCCTGAAGAGTTTTTTCAGACAAATCAACTGATAGTCTTATGGGGATTTCCTTGTAACTACCTTTGTTTATCTCTTGCTGCCTTTAGAATCCTCTCTTCATCCTGAAATTTTGCCTTTAAATCATGATATGTCTTTGTGAGGATCTGTTTCAGTTCATCTCATTTAAGACTTGTTGTGCTTCCTCTATCTTGGTATCTGTTTACTTCTTTAGGTTTGGGAAGTTTTCAGTGATAATTTATTCCAATATATTTTCAATCCCCTTGTCTTGCTCAACTCCTTCCAGAACCTCTATTATGTATATATTGGCATGCTTTATATTATCTAGTATATCTTGTATGTTCCTTTAATTTTTTAAAATTTGTCTTTCTCTGGTGTGTGGAATACACACATCATATAAAAATAGCTGCACATTGAAGGATTTTGTGTGTTTATGCACTGCAAACTGGTTTTATTTTTACATATTCTCTTGTAAATTTGTAAGAGCTATAATTAACAAGCCTGACAATTAAAGTGCAGATGGAATTATATACCTAAATTTATACTTTAATTTCTTTTAATTTGTAAAAATTAAAAGATTTTGCTGAATATAAGATAACAATCTTTAAATTGTTTATTATCTTTTAAGAAAATATACTTCAATTCAACAACTCAAATAAAATTCTTAGCACTATGAGGTATAGTCTATTCTTATTTCAGAGTGAAAGAAACTGTTAGAAGAGAGCTTAAATAACATGCCCAGGATCAATACCTCATAAATGATGGAGAAAAGATTAGCATCTAAATAGTATGACTTATTTCCATAATCATAATCACTCATGTGGTACTGCTCTAAGACTACATATTTGAAATGACCAAAGTAGAACAATCCAGGAAAAATATTACAAAATCTGCCATATTGGTCTAATACTTTAATCCACAAAAGCAAATTCTAGGAGATTTATCTATTGTAAAAGCAAAATGCCTTAATATAAATTTTCTGAATATTTAAAGAGTAAGTTCTTACAGACCTACTCTACCTGATCCCATGCATTTTTACTTAGTGGCCAGCTAAAAAATAGGCCACCATCATGTAGAAGGAGAATGTTTGACTTGCATTTAATGACAAAGGTAAATCTGACTGAGGGCATTAAGAATAAAGGATGTGAGGTTTTCAGGATTAAACTAGTCTAGGAAGTTTGCACTTGATATCCAAAATGTTTTCAGTCAAGTATCTTACAAATAAAAATGTGCCCAACATTGATAAGATCTGGTTGCTGGGAACTTATAACATGTCACATATTATAGTGTCATGGGAATTAAATAGCAAAGTATACTGAATAATGTTCTATAGTGGCTTAGTTTTGAATTATTGCTATTTGAAAGAATATTTGATTTATTGAGTGATATGGAATGTTAAGTGGCCTTTTATTGTTAATGTTCCCTGTCTAGTGTTTTAAATTCAGGTTGCCTTGTTGAACATAGAATAAGTGGTTTCCTCAATTATAATTGGGGAATCTGACCTTTATTGCTGGCAGGATTGTGAAAACATGTCCCTGGAGGTCTACAGAATCACCTTTATGCTACAAATAAGAAGCTCTTAATGTCATTTTCAGAGCATGTTTTCTATATGCAAGAACATTGATATGGATCATGCTTGCTTTTGCTAGCATATGTGGCTGGAGTCATATAATTGTTTTTTAAATTAGAATAGTCAGTATCCTAGAACCCAAGCTAATCTCAAGAAAGATGCCCTTGTGATTATATATTAATGTGTAAAAATGAGTAATCACTTTTGGATTTTCTATCATTTCTGTCTTATGATTTTTATGCATGTAAAATGATACATTACATAATTATCTCATACTACCATTTAAAAAAATTATATGCATGTTTGTTTTGTGTTTTATGTGCTATTTTTCATTGTGCATTCTTGTTATCATGTGATTATTAACAATCCAACACTAAAATGCAGCAGGAAATAAGTCTTATTACTTTGGAGTTCATATTCTTTGTTTCTATTTTATTTTTATGAGTGTTTGCTCTTAAATTTATAGAAGAAAAACATGTAGAAGAATAATCCGTTTATATATAAAATATTTTCATATCATTGAAAATGTTTTTCATTGAAATTCGTATTAGTCCTCTTTAAACTAGGGCTACTATATTTTATATGCATTGTTTCTTCTTGAATTGCTCTGATAAAAGGGAGAATAACATACTTTATTGCTTTGTTTTTTATTTTTATTGTCTGTTTTTCTTGGATTGTCATCTTTCCTTACTATTCTGTTTCATCAGGGGCTGATAGCCATCCCCACATCTCAGACTTGTGCCAGAAATACTTGATAGTGTTGTGTGTTGTCAATAGTCTGTGTATGCAGGCTTTCAAGAATATCAATCTTGTCCTGCAAGCCTTGTAATTTTTCCCTGCCCCCTTCAACTGGACAGCACAAATGCTTCATGTTCAAATTTTTAATTAACGGTAGCTCATTTAACTTGTTGAATGTAAATCTTTATAATTTAAGTGACTGCCTAATTTAGCACTTCAAAGTTTTCCTCTAAATGGCAGAGATGAGCAACTGCTACCAAGCAGGGTCCTGGACCTTAGCTTGGAAGAGTTTGCCATTCAGAGCATGATATTTCTTTGAAGCCCCTGCCTTTAAAAAAGTTTGAACTTATACTCTATTCCTAATATACTTGTACTGATTTGGCTATCTGTGGTGTGGTAATGAGGCTGTCACTAGTCACTGTCCATATCTTATTTGTCAAAATGTCTGCCAGGGGCCTTCCTACCACCATCTGACTAGAGATACAGATCAGTCTCTCTGTATACTTAGGGGGTCCTGGAAATTTTGTGGAACTAAGAAAAATGTTGTGGAACTGACAGGCAGTATGTATACTGAACTGTCCCTAGGTTATATGATTGTAAAAGCTTTTGAAGATTGTGGGTGCTGGAGAGGTAAGTTCTTGCTGGAAGGATGGTAGCTTGTAGACAGTGTCTCAGTTTCTGAGCATGTTCTGAAGTTCTGCTTTTCTGCAAATCAAGGGTCAACTCCCAAGGTGGTCACCTCCTCTCAGCCTTCTTTTGCCTGAATCCTCTAAGGTTTACATTCACCCTCTGCCCACCCACATGTATATTGATCAACCTACCCCATCAGAAAAAAAGAAACAACAGCAACTTCAAAAACATATTATATTTTTGTTCCCTACAGATAAGCCCCCGAAAATCTCCTAAACACATATCCTAAATTATTAGTTAATTGTGACTGATAGAAAATGTGACCATTCTCAATTGATAAAGGAGATAGCAGGGAAAATCATTAGGAAAAAAGAGTGTATCATTAAGACTATGGGAAAGAGAATCCAATACAACTATAGGACTTGACAAACACAGTTTAGAAGAACCAGCAAACATCACCTAATCCTATTTCCATCTTTAAATTTTGTAGTTTTACCTCAAGCCAGTGCAGACTCCAATGAGGGCGATAGGCCAGCAACCTGGATTATAAAACAAGTTTTTCATTAAGCTCTGTGCCAGGTTTGTGTTAAACCATCACCTTGCTGTTATACAGGGGCTGGCGAGTTAAAGTCAGCAAATTATGTATTTGGCAGTTTAATGAGATTGTCAAGCTCATCAATTGTCAGAGAAAGAGAATGGATAATGACACGGAAGAAAGTTCAAGGAGATGTCTTTGCTAAGCTCTGGAATACTAATAACTGAAAATAGACATAGAGTCCCCTATATAAATGTAAATTATTTTACTATGTTATTACTTTCTAATTGTCAACATCTTCTGTGTCCTGAGTGAGGTCCCTCATGCTGGTTTTTATGTGCCAGTTATTCTCTGTAAGTCAACAACAAGATAGGAAATCAACCCTCTGATGATCACCTTTTAATTAAAGCAATTGCTAAACTCAACATTCACTTTCTATTATTTAAATTACTGGCTTGCTGTACAGGGACAACATGGAACAGATTAATTTTGCACAAGGAGATAAAAGATGCAAGGAGAGGGAAGTTATCTTTCCCAGCCTCATGTGGTGTTTGCTTCTTTTCAGGTGGTCTGGTTAAAAGAGATATCAAAGTGAAAAAACAAGGTCACAGAGGAGGCAGGAGGGCCAACATGCAGTGGCATGCTGGGTTGAGAAAGTATTACTTTCAGTAGGGTTATGTGTTGAGATCCTATCTTTATACACCATTTGTTTTGACAGTACTCAAATACTGGTTGGGGGCGATAATTACTCAGGCTCTTAGGAGACTAGAAAGTAGATAGTGACAGGGAAACAAACTAAAGCAAGCACACTCATTCAGATATTTTAATATTTTAATCCGAGATGATGGTTCAGTCCAATATAAAAACAGAGTTGTGGAGCTCCCGCTGTGGCACAATGGGATCTGTAGTGCATTAGGAGCACTTTATTCCCTGGCCCTGAACATTGGGTTAAAGATCAGACATTGCTGAAGCCCTGCCTTAGGTTGCAACTGTGGTTTAGATCTGATCCCTGGCCCTGGAGCTGCACATGCCATGGGGCAGCCAAAAATGAAAAAGAAAAAGAAAGAATCTAGAGTTGTGAAACAATCTGTTAACCAAGAAAACAAAACTCCACACCCTAGAATCACACTACAGAGAGAACATTGTTTCATTTTAAGACCGTGAAAATATTAATGTTCTTATTACATTATTTACACATATTCCAGATTCAAAAGATAAATCAGCTCTGATCACTATTTCTATTTTTAGAATATATATTTGACTCTGTAACACGTTTATTTTAAGTATGGATTACTAATTTGAAAAATATAAGTTAGTGATTCCCAAATGCTGTGGTGTGGCAAATTTAACCAGTTCACTATGAACTAGCTAAATGAGTAGAACATAGTGACATATTTCTAACAATTTATTCAGTCAATTTTAAAAGCCTCTATTCTTTAGGAGCCTCTCCTATTAATGTTTAAAATATTTATTCATTCAAGTGTATTTTAAATATATTTTCAAAATATTCAAATATCACATACATACTTTTAAAAATATTTTAAAAAATACTCTTCTGAAGAGTTCCTGCTGTGGTGCTTTTGATTAAGGATTTGACTGATACAGTGGGTTTAAGGATTTGGCATCACCGCAGTTGTGGTATAGATATCAGGCGGTTGTGGCTCGATTCAGTCTGTGGCCCAGACACTTCTATATGCTGTGGGTACAGCCATTAAAAAACAAAAAAGCAAAAAAAATATCTTTTCTGATAATTTTGATAATGTTTTTAAGTGTTCCTGTTTTTTTGTATACTTTGTGAAATAAATATGAGGTCCACTTCCATAAACCCAGTACATAGCCACGTCTATGGTTTGACCCTGATATTGTTGACACAATGGAGAAAAAGAGATTAAGATCAAAAGCATAGGGAGATAAAGTGATGGCAATGCCACTCCTAACTGACAGACCCTTCCATGGATAATCTGAGACTTTGAACATTGGATAACATGAACATCCAGTCACACATAAACTCCAGGTTAAATTATTGTGGATAATTTTGTTACTTTGACTGTAATGAGTTATTGACAGAATAGTATCTTAGAATCAAATATCTCAATAGATAACTAGATACAACAAAATAATGAGTATGTTTCATCAGCTACAGTAATGCATAACTGAATTATCAAATTGCACAAGGGCATACACAGAGATATACATATAAACACACCCGTACAACTGTTAGGTATGAAACATTGTGCTAGTCCTCATTTTTTCTCTACACAAAAATATTATGAAATTTATTTTGCTATTCTTGTTTTAGAGATGATAATAACAAGGTTCAAAGTTAAGTAATTTCCCAAAATAACACAATTATTTTGTGGAGAAGTCCACAACCTAACACATGGCTCTCAGACACATTTTCTGATTCTTTTTCTGTTGTTGCATGGCATAGGCCACGGTGTCCATTTTTTTTTTTAATATCTGTAAAGCTCTGGTTTGATTATTAAGATATTATCCTTAAGGAATTTAAACTTTTTCCTCTTTTTCACATAACATTACCAGTCATCTAAAACAGATAGAATTACCATTTAGGTATGGGACATAGCTTAGGGATCAATTAGTATAAGACGTTCGTTTTTTTCTTACCATTATAGTCAGAGCCTCCCACTTCAGCCAACAGAACCAACACAGCTTACCAACATAGCTGCCAGAGTGTAAACTTGGAGAGCTGAATGATGTCAAAGTCCAAGCAAGTGAATCAGAAGTTAACTATTCATGGGAAGTCCTATACCCTTTCTCCAAAACTGTATAGGTCATTCAGGATGCAAGAAGCAAGAGAGAGCAGCATACTATTGATGCTCACAATAGTAAGGTGGAGAAACACGTGTACTCCTGCAAATCACCTGTTTGAGGAAGCAGATGGTCTGGAGGGTCTGGCAGGGTATCAGTCAGTTCAAGCAGCAAAATGATTTCATTAAATCAGATTCCCTTTCTCCTCTGCCTATAACAGTTAACCTTCAGTAGCTATGAATTTACATCCCTTCTTCCTCTTATCTCAAGATGGTGCAGTAAAGTTAGTCAAGTTACCAAGGTATCCAGGCCTCAAGTACTATTTCAATAGTAAGTTATGGCCAGTAAGCTATTCACAGTAATTCTTTCCAATATTTATCATTACCTTTTTTTTTAAGGGTCACACCTGAGGCACATGGAAGTTCCCAGGCTAGGAGTCGAATCAGAGCTGCAGTTGTTGGCCTATGCCACCGTCACAGCTAGGCAGGATCTGAGCTGTGTCTGTGAACTACACCATAGCTCATGGCAACACTGGATCCTAAACCTACTGAGTGATCAAACCTGCACCTTCATGGATACTAGTTGGGTTTGTTACCACTGAGTCACAACGGGAACTCCCCTTTGCCTTTACTTTCGTTTTTTAATTTATTTTAAATTTTATTGAATTATAGTTTATTTACAAAGTTGTAATAATTTCTACTGTACAATGATTTAGTTATACATATAATAAAGTGAATAAATTATATAGATATAAATGTATTACTCTAGATCTATTCGCTTTATTATATTTCAATCAAATGATATTCAGATTTATAAAAGCCAGCAAAATAAAATAATCCATTTTAGTCAGCTATTTTAGCTATGAATAATGCTTACTGATTAACACAGCATTTTAATAATTAATAGTAGTGTTATTATAGTAAGCAAAATTTTCATGGATAAGTCACCTTTATAGTAATCCCTATTAAGTAAATAAATTGTCAGAAACTTTCACTTCCTCATATTAAAAATATTTAACCAATAGTAAGTAAATATTTTTTACATTTATCACAGAGCATAAAGAAAAGATGAAATAAAAATGAGTAAATTAATCTAGAACCTAAACCTTTTAACAAAATAACTAATATACCAGAATGGCCTAAATGATAATTTAAGAAGAAACTGAGCTCACCTCTTCCCAAGTGTGCACCAAAATTACAACTATTTGCAGAGCTAACATTCATGAGAAACCTGAAGACTAGCAGAAAAGATCATATACAACTAAATCTATAAAGAAGAAGCCACAACAGGAAAATAGATAGGAGAGAGACATGATATAGTCAAGACCTATATCCCCAGGTTGGTGACCCACAAACAGGAAATTAATTACAATTGCATAGGTTCTCTCAAAGAAGTGCAGGGTCTGAGTCCCACATCAGCTTTCCTAGGCCAGGGAATCTGAGCCTCCAGAATATGAGCCTTTAATAACAAGGCAATCATTCAGACTTGAAGGAGAAATCACAAGTTTTATAGGCAAGCAAAAATTAAGAATTCAGCACTATGAACCCATTTTTACAATAAACATTAAATTGAATTATCTATGTGGAAAATTAAAAAGCCAAAACTAGACATATGAAAAGGAAGAAAGGAAAAACATATCATTGATAAAGGCAAGTATGAAGTAAAAGAAGAACTTATGAACTTAAGATGAAAGTCGTAATATTATCTATATCCTACAATAAGTAGTTAAGAGAAACACAAAGCAAAAAGATGTAAAATACGTCAATAAAAGAAAATTTGGGGGGATAAGAATTCAGGGTTGCTAAAATACATTCTAACTTAAGAGATCAGAAATATATACATAACACACACTCACAGACACAGTTTTATAAACACTTGATGGCAACCACAAAAACAATCTGTAGTAGGTACATATACAGGAAAAAATGAAAGAATTTAAACATAACACTGAAGATAATCATCAAATTTCAAGGGAGGAGAGAAAAATAGGAATGAAAAAGAACTATAAAACAACCCCCAACAGTGAATAAAAAATAGTGATAAGTACATACCTATCAATATTTAAATGTAAATGGATTAAATGCTCCTATCAAAATATAGAGTGGCTGAATGGATACAAAAACAAGGCCCATATATATGCTGCCTACAAGAGACTCATCTCATAGTTAAAGACACATATTGGAAATGAGGGGATAGGAAAAGCTGTTCCATAGAGCTGGAAATAAGAAAGCAAGGGAAGCAATACCTAGACAAAACAGACCTTAAAACAAAGACTTTAAATAGACTTTAAAACAAAAGGCAAAGAAGGCTATTATATACTAATCAAGCGATTGATCCAAGAAAAAGATATAAGAATTATAAATATACATGTATTTAACATGGTATAATTTAAACACATAAAGCAAATATTAACAGACATAAAAGAGAAATTGAGAATAACAATATTTTTTTTATGCTGAGACAAATAGGAAATTTATTCTATACTTTATCCCATTTTGTATGGCTTTCATCTTTACTATTTAGTATTATCTATTACATTTGAATTTTTCTTTAAAAATTAGCATTATATTAAAATTATGTATATTATGCAACTAAAATTTATAAAGAAGAAAGCCTTATATACCATTAAATATTTTATATAGCATAATAAAAAGAATAACTTGGTAAGAATAACAAAAATAATACACCCTCTGAAAATAAGTAAAATATAAAATGCATAAATTGGTTAAAAAACAGTGTAACTATATAAATTTGTCCTCACAATTTGTTACATCTTATCGATTCTTCAATATAGGCATTACACCATTCTAGGTGATGTGATAAACAAGACATTATAGACCTTACATTGTAACATGCAGAGAAATGGTTATTAATAATACAGTCATAGAACTGTATTATTTAATTGTACAGTTGCATTATTTAATCATAATTACCATAAATTCTTTGATGGATAGGAAATCAGAATCAGATCTAAGAAGACTTCAGCATTCCAAGAATGATGTCAAATGACCCCTTTCATGGTGGATTATGCACTTATTTACTATGAGATATATTTCTTCTCCAGAGATTCCTTGTTTGTGTATCAATTGTAGATTTTTGGTTTGCAGTTATTCTGAAATTTTGATATGAGTCTACATGTATATGAGATTGTTTGAAGTTGTTTTTCTCTTAATTGCAAGTTCATCTCCAGTGTCCTGCATTTGTACCCACCTCTTCTCATAATTTTGGTGGTATAATTGTGCATGGATGATTTCATATCTTTACTGTATATATACCTTTACTGGTGAGCCTTGCCATTTGTGGAATTTTTGTTTCCTGTTGCTGTCTTTTCTTTTCTGCCTAGAGAAGTTCCTTTAGTATTTGTTGTAAGGCTGGTTTAGTGTTGCTGAATTCTCCCAATTTTTGCTTATCTGTGAAGGTTTTACTTTCTCCTTTAAATGTGAATGAGAGCCTTGCTGGGTAGAGTAATCTTGGTTGGAGGTTTTTTTCCTTTCATCACGTTAAGTATATCATGTTAAGTATATCAGATTTTTCTGCTGAAAAATCTGCTGATAAACTTATTGGGGTTCCCTTGTATGTTACTTGTTTCTTTTCACTAGCTGCTTTCAAGATTTTCTCTTTGTCTTTAATTTTGGTTAGTTTGATTAATATGTGTCTCAGGTGTTCCTCCTTGGGTTTATTTTATGTGGTACTTGTTGTGCTTGCTGGTTTTGAGTGAGTGGTTCCTTTCCCATGTTAGGGAAGTTTTTGGCTATTATCCCTTGGAATATTTTTCCTGTCCCCTTCTCTATATCTTATCCTTCTGGCACCCCTATAATATGGATGTTGGTGCGTTTAACATTGTTCCAGAGTTCTCTGAGACTCTCTTCATTTGTTTTCAATCTTTTTTCTCTTTTCTGTTCTGCATCCATCATTTCCACTAATCTGTCCTCCACCTCGCTTATTCATTCTTCTGCCTCCTGTATTCTGCTGTTAGCTCTTTCTAGTGAATTTTTTATTTCAGTTACTATATTTTGCATCTCTTCTTGTTTATGTTTTATATCTTGTATCTCTTTGCTCAGTGTTTCCTGTAAGTTATCCATCTTTGCCTCCAGTTTATTCCCAATGTCTTGCATCATCTTCAGCATCAACAATCTAAAGTCTTTTTCCTGGAGGCTAAGAATCTCCTCATCACATAGCTGATTTTCTGGGTTTTTTCCTTTCTCCCTCATCTGAGTTATAGTTCTCTGTCTTTTCACTTTTATAGTTTTTTGGTATGGTGACCTTTTTACAGATAATAGAGTTGTAGCCTCTCTTACTTCTGGTGTCTGCCACCCCTTGTGGCTGAAGTCTGTATGGTGGCTTGCTGTAGACTTCCTGATGGGAGGGGCTGATGCCTGCCCACTGGTAGGTGGAGCTGATTCTAATCCCTCTGGTGGGTGGGGCTTAGTCTCTGGATGAGGTTAGAGGCAGCTGTGTGCCGAGGTTCTCTAGGTAGCCTGTTTACTGAGGGGTTGGGCTGTGATCCCACCTGGATTGTTGTTTGCCCTGGGGCTTCTCAGCTCTGACTGACTGGCTGATGGGTGGGGCCAGATTTTCCCAAAATGGCCACCTCCAGAGAAAGGCAGCTGCTGAATATTCCCAAGAGCTTTGCCTTCAATGGCCGTCCCTCACAACAAGCCACATTCACCCCTGTTTTCCCAGGATTTCCTCCAAGAACTGCAGTCAGGTTTGAACCAGATTCCTATGGAGACCTTGCTCTGCCCTGGGATCCAGTGCACATGAAAGTCATGTGTGCCTTTTAGGAATGGGGTCTTCATTTCCCCCAGTCCCATGGAGCTCCTGCACACAAGCCCCACTGGCCTTCAATGCCAGATGCTCCAGGGGCTCTCTCCCAGTGCCAGATCCCTGCATGTGAGGGTTTGATGTGGGGCTCAGAACTCTCACTCCTATAGGTGAGTCTCTGTGAACCAGTTAGTTTTCAGTCTGTGGAGCTTCCCACCTCAAGGTATGGGGTTATTTATATCACAAAATCACCCCTCCTACCTCTTGATGTGGCCTCCTCTTTTTCTTCTGGAGTAAGATATCTTTTTAAGGTTTCCGGTCCATTTGGGTGGAGATTGCTTGGCTTTTAGTTGTGAATTTTGTTGTTTTTAGGAGAGAAGCTGAGCTCCAGTCCTTCTATTCTGCCATCTTAATCCTCCGAGAGAATTACAATAGTTGTAGGAGACTTCAGCATCACACTTACATCCATGGACAGATCATCCAGACAGAAATCAATGAGGAAACACTGGTCTTAAACAACACATTAGACCAAATAGTCGTAATAGATCTATATAGAACAGTCCATCCCAAAGCAGTAGAATCTACATTGTTTTCGAGTGCATATGGGAAAATTCTCCAGAGTAGACAACATGCCAGGTTATAAAACAAGTCTCAGTACACTTAAGATGATTGAAATCATATGAAGTATCTTTTCATATCACAAGATTATAAGACTGACAATCAACTGCAAGAAAGAACTGCAAAATACACAAAAACATGATGGCTAAACAGTGTGCTACTAAACAACCAGTGGGTGACTAAAAAAATCAAAGAAGTCAAAAAGTACCTGGAGACAAATGAAAATGCAACAATCCAAAATCTCTGAAACACAGCAAAAGTATTTCTGAGAGCAAAGTTAAAAGTAATGCAAGCCTACCTCAGCAAACAATAAAACTCTCAAGTAAACAATCTAAACTTACATCTAAAAAGAACTAGAAAAAAAATCCAGTTATTAGAAGGAAAAATACCATGAAGGTGAGGGCATAAATAAATGAAATAGAGACTAAAAAACAACAGAAAATATTAAGCTAAGAGCTGGTTCTTTGAAGAGATAAAATTGGCAAACTTTCTCCAGACACATTAAACTCAAATAAAATCAGATATGGAAAAGAAGTTAACAGTAACATCATAGAAGTACAGGACCATAAGAAATTACTGTAAACAGGATTTTCCGTCCTCAGGTTGCAGGTTCAATCCCTGGCCTCGTTCAGTGGGTTAAGCATCCGGCATTGCCATGAGCTGTGGTGTAGGTCACAGATGCAGCTTGTATCTGGCATTGCTGTGGCTCTGGCATAGGTCGGCAGCTACAGCTCTGATTAGACCCCTAGCCTGGGAACCTCTATATGCCTCGGGTGCGGCCCTAAAAGGACAAAAAAAAAAAAAAACTGTAAACAATTATATACCAATAAAAATGGACAACATAGAAGAAATGGATAAATTCCTAGGAATGTGTAATCTTCCAAGACTGAATCTAGAAGAAACAGAAAATATGAATGGATCATTTACCAGCAATAAAATTAAATTAGTAACCAAACAACTTCCTACCCACAAAATTCTAGGACCAGATAGATTCACAGGTGAATTCTATCAAACATTTAGAGAAGAATAAATGTCTTTTCTTCTCAAATTATTCCAAAAAAATGAAGAGGAAGGAATGCTTTCAAACATATGTAATGAGGCCAGCATTACTCTGATACCAAAATCAGACAAAAATATCATTTAAAAAAATTACCGGGAAGTGTCCCTGATGAACATTGATTCAAATATACTTAACATAATCTTAGAAAACTGAATTCAATAATTCATTAAAAGGATCATACCCCATGATCAAGAAGGTTTTAGCACAGTAATGAAAGGATGATCAATACCTTCAAATCAGGTAGTGTGATGCACACATTAACAAACTGAAGAATAAAAATCATGTGACCATCTTAATAGACATAGAAAAATAAATTTTGTTAAAATTTAGCAGCCTAAATGCCTGACAAAAGCTCTCAACCAAGTAAGTGCAGAGAGAAGATGACACAACATCATAAAGGCCATATATCACAAGCCTACAGCTAACTTCATACTCTACAGCGAGAAGCTGAAAGCATTTCCTCTATTTCCTCTATGATCAGGACTTTGCCCACTCTTACCACTTTTTTCCAGCATAGTATTAGAACTCTCACCTACAGTAAGCAGATAAGGAAAAATAAATAAAAGGAATCCAAATTGGAAACAGAGAAGTAAAATTGTCACCATTGGGGAGTTCCCATCATGGTGAAGCTTAAATGAATCTGACTAGGAACCATGAGGTTGCTGGTTTGATCCCTGGCCTCTCTCAGTGGGTCCTGGATCTGGCATTGCTGTGAGCTGTGGTGTGGGTCATAGATGAGGCTTGCATCTGGCATTTTGCAGCTCTGGCATAGGCCGGCGGCTACAGCTCTGATTAGACCCCTAGCCTGGGAACCTCCATATGCCGCGGGAGCAGTCCTAAAAAGACAAAAGACAAAAAAAAAATTGTCACCATTTGTAGATGATATGAATAGAAAATCCCAAAGATGCAACAAAAAAATTTCTAGAACTCATCTATGAATTTGGTAAAATTACAGGATATGAAATTATAAAGAAATTTGTTGTGTTTCTATACTAATAAACTATTGGAAGGGAAATTTAAGAAATTTATAATTGCATTAAAAGGAATAAAATTAAAGTTAATCTAAGGAGGTTAAAGACTTGTATTTGGAAAACTATAAGATAGTGAAGAAAAAAAACTGAGGACAACGGGAACAGTGGAAAGATAATGATCATTGATTGGAAGGTTTAATATTTTTAAAATGATGATACAGGAGTTCCCACTTTGGAACAATGGGTTAATAATCTGGCTTGTCTCTGTGGCATTGCTGGTTTAATCCCCGGCCTGGCACAGTGGGTTAAGCATCTGGCATTTCCTCAACTGTAGCATAAGTCGCAGAGGCAGCTCAAATTTGATCCCTGTCCTGGGAACTTCCATATGCTGCAGGTGTGGCCAAAAAAGGACAAAAAGAAAAAGAAAATGACCATACTACCCAAGAGAATCTTCCAAATCAATGCAGTTCCTTTCAAAATACCAACGCCATCCTTCACAAAAGTAGAATAATTATAAAGTTTGTATGGAAACACAGAAGACCCTCAATAGCCAAAATAATCTTATGAAGAACAAAGCTGAAGGTATCACACTTTCTTTTTTCAAACTACCCCACAAAATGTTAGGTACGATAGGATAGGGCATTGGTCATTACCAAAAACAAGAGGCCTGCGATCAAGCAATAAGACATGCAGACCCCAGGGGCTCTTCAGGGCATTTCCCTATAACCTGTTCCCCATGCAGATGAGGCATTCTGCCCAAAACCAATAGCAAGATCAAAATGCACCCCCATACAGAAATTAATCAATGCTCAACCTTTCCACACATCTGTAGGGGGCCAGGGCAGGAGAAATCAGGTCCACAGCATAGGGATATAAAGGGAAAGCCGATTGAGAAGAGGATCAGTCCCTACTCTCACTCAGGGCGGCCCACTCTCTCTGAGATTGTAAATAGGTTTGCTGTGCCCTTTGTCCTGGCGAACTTGATTCAACTTGATTGCGATCTACAAGACAACCTACAGTGGCAGTGTTTTCATTATGGCAGAGGCAGACCAAGAGATGGCCCTTAAAAGCACCCTAATGAGAGCTGTAACTTTTCATCACAGACACTGTTGCTTTAAGGAGATTCCCATCATTGCCTACTGGCTGTCCTTCATATACCAACAGAACTCTCCCACCTGGAAATCCAGACTGTGTGCATCCCTAATGCTGCTTCTCCTGCCTCTATCCTGATGCCTCTGTGACACTCCCCAGCTGGAAAGTTCTCACCTAAAAAGTTTGTTTACACCCCCAATGCCCACTGCTTCAGTTCCTTGCTGCATCTGAGCAGGAACCAAAAGGAATAACAAAAGCAATAAACATCAAAAAAACATGTTACTGGCACAGAAATGACACAAAGATAAGTGCAACAGATTAGAGATCGCAGAGAAAATGCACACTTACATGGTTAATGAATGTATGACAAAGGAAGCAAGACTCCACAGTGGAGTAAAGGGACCCTTTTTGATAAATGGTGTTAGGAAAACTGGACACCTACATGCACAAGAAGCAAAGTGGACTACTTTCTAAGATCATATAAAAATGGAAAATTAAAAATTTAAATGGAAGACCTGAGAAACCATAAAATTTCTAGATGCAAGCATAGGTAATATGCTCTTTGACACCAGTTTTAACAATATCCTTTTTAGGAATGACCCCTCAAGTAAGGGAAACAAAAACAAAAATAAACAAATGGAACAACATCAAACGAAAAAGCTTTTCACAGCAAAGTAATCTGCCAACAAAACAATGGTCTGCCTACTGGGTGGGAGAAGATACTTACAAATTATCTATCTGACAAGAGGCTTATATCCAAAATAAACAAAGAACTTGGACATCAAAAACCAACCCAATTTAAAATTGGCAGAAGATCTGAATATACACTGTTCCAAAGAAAATATTCAAATGATCAATAAGCACATGAAAAAATGCTCAATATCTCTAATCATCAGGGGAATGCAAATCACAACTACAATGAAATATCACCTAAAACACCTCAGAGTGGCTATTAGTAAAACAACAAATAACAAGCGTTGACAGGATGTGGAGAAAAGGGAACCCTCATGTACTATTGGTGGGAATGAAATTGGTACAGCCACTATTGAAAGCAGTATGGAGATTCTTTAAAATACTAAAAATAGAACTACCATACGATCAAGATACTGCTCCTGAGTATTTATCTGAAGAAGATGAAAAGACTGATTCAAAAAGAAATGTTCAGTCCAGTGTTGTTATTATTTTTTACAACAGCCAAGATATGCAAGCAACCTAAGTGCTCATTAATAAATTAATGGATAAGGAATGTATATATATGTATATATTCTTAAAAGTAAATAATGAAACTTTGCCACTTGCAACAATATAGATGGATCTAGAAGGTATTATACTAGATGAAATAAGTTGCAAAGATGCATATGGCATTATTTCACTTACATATGAAATATAAAATAACAAACAAATGTAACAAAAGAGACAAAAAGCCAAAGAATCAGAGAACAAACCCGTGGTTTCCAAAGAGTGGCGGGGTGGGAAGAGGAGAGAAAGAGGTGAGGAAGATTAGGAGGTCAAAATTCATTGCAATTCATGTTGCAAAATAAATGAATCATGGGCTATAAAATGTATAGTGTAGTTGATATAGTTAAGTATTATGTCATATCCTCATAAGCTGACAGTAACTCAGATTATTTTGATGATTATTTTGAAATGTATAGAAATATGAATTACTGCGTTGTGTAGCAGGAACTAACCTAGTGTTTAGGTCAGTTTTGCTTAATCACAAATCTAATTTATTTTCCCATGAATTTAACAGATGTAGGGTGTGGTGAGAGGAGGAATTGAATGAAGATAGTCAAAAGGAATAAAATTCCAGTTATGAAATACTAAGGATGTAATGGACAAAATGAGAAATGTAATTAGCACTGCTATATGTTATTTGTGAAAATTGCTAAGACTAAACTTTAAAAATTCTCATCACAAGAAAAAAATTTTTCTTGTTTCTTCAGTTTTATGCCTGTATAAAACAGTGGATATTCACTAAACTTTGGTCATTTAATGATGTATGTAAGTCAAATCATTTTTATGTACACCTTAAACTTATTCAGTTCTATATGTCAGTTATATGTCAACAAAACTGGGAGAGAATAAAAGAACCATCTTTTCATATTATTTATACAACTATATGGTTAAATATTTTATGATTATTGAAATTTATTACTTTGGGCACTAAATATAAAATTTTATCTCATTGGGGTTCATCACATAATTAGAAAGAAAAATTTTTGTTATAAACTTAAAATTTATTTACAATATTGTGTCAGTTTCAGGTATATAACAAAGTGATTCAGTTGCATACATACATGTAAGTGTGTGTGTATATATATATATAAAATCAAGAAGCACTGGCAATAATTGTAGCAATTTGTGGAAATAAATTGGGATTGTATAATATGGAGATTTATGTATAAATGATACCAAAATGAACCTTCTGTTCATATTCTAATTTCCAAAGCACTGTATTTAAATGTGAATTAGATACTTTGGAGTCTCAGATTTGAAATATTCCAATTCTGCAAATCAGAAAATTTACTTATCCTTTTGTATATTACAGAAGATAAAGGCTTTTTATCATTTTAAGTGGAAAAAATTGTTGTGATGAAAAATTACCTTGACTGGATTGCTTGAAATAAAATATCTTCATAAGATTGAGAAACTATTATGAGACATATAACTGTCAAATGTAAATGAATCATAGCAGTATTCGTTGTTTGCCTGATACCATATTTATCTCAGGAAAACTTGAAAGGGAAATATTATTGTTAAAATATTCTCAACAGGAATAAACATAGATTATTCAAAAGCAAGAAATGTGTTTAGATTCTCTGTGACAGGTTCTGCATATCTTTCATCATTTTTTTTTTTTCTGTTTGAGTAGGCACACCATTTTACTTCTGTGTGTTGTTATTTATTCTAAAATTATTGACAGACTCTGGATTTCTAGAAAGATTGACAGAAGTAAATGTTGCCTACACTTTTCATTTTGTGTTTAATCAAAATGTCTTAACTCTATAGTAAAGTACAGTTGAATTGGCAGATGGGAGTCCTCACTTTTCTTTCTGTACTTTGTATCCATCGGTTCAAGACTGGAGAGTCTAGGATACTCAGCTGATTTGGACTGGCCTATTCTGAGTTCCTACTTCCTAAAGTTCCAAATTTGAAAGTTACTGATATAGCCCTATGCCATTGTTTAAACATTCTTCTGAAAATTATTACTTAAGTATGGGGAATTGATTAATGTAATTACATTTTTTCAGTAAAATTAATTCCTAGGTGGTATGTATTTCCATTAGGTTGCACATGATCTCTATTTTTAAAGTTACACTTTTTCAGTTTGTCTCTTCTTTGGGTAGATTTTATTGATTGATTACATATTCAAATCAATGTCTGTTTTTTACAGCATTAATTTAATCTGTCCATTACAAGATTCCTAGGTTACACTATTATACTTTAAGTTACTTTCAGCACTTTAAATATTTTCATTTATCTCATCAAAAATTATTTTTCATCTATCTTTCTCTTATTTTTTCCAAAATTTTAGATCTTCTTATTTGTTCAATTTTGTGATCTCATTTATTGTGTATTTTTTAAACATACCTTACATAACTAATCTACATCCTGTGTCATATTAATCAAACTCCTTGGATGATTAAAATTACTAGTCAGTGTTCCTGAAGATTGTTTTTGGTATTTTGCTGTCTTGCAATTAGTGATCTTTGTCTAGGTGTTCTTATTTGATTAATCTTTGTGGCTAAACTAAGGATTCTTTACTTTTTATGGTAATATTTTTCCATCCAGATGATCTATATTTGTTTATTTATTTATTTATTTATTTTTTTGGAATACAGAGGATATATCAGATATGGATTTATTTAGTGTTTTAGATAGTCTTGAGCTTAACCTGGAGTATTAGATTTTCCCTCACATACAAATTAAATTTCCTTTCACATATACCTAGTAAAACTGACACTGAATAGTACTATGTGTATGTGTGTGTATATACATATTTTTTTTTTCTATGTAGTTTGTGGTTGTTCCCAGTGGAAGTGGACCTTAGAATTTGGGGTATGCAATCTTCTTCAAAGTAGTTCCATCTAGTAATAAATGTAAGCATGCTAATATATTCATTAACAACTAATTTTTAGTAATTTCTCTGAACTAAGCAAGTCACTTGGCTCTAAGTATACATTGGTGAGTGAAAGAGAAGTGATCTACTTCCTATAGCTCGCAGTTTAATGTTAAAATAATAAAAATAGCAAGAAAACAAATAAATATAGATATATGGGTTATTAAGAGTTTTTTAAATGCTTAGTATTATATACAGGATTCTAAAAATGTTTAATAAAAATGATAATGCTGGAAAATTCTCTCAAATTAGATCCAAAATTTGTACCCCTTCTCCAGTCTTGTGAAGGGATATTTGAGGCACCATTCTTAACAGATTTCTACAGCACTAAGAATTTGTATATAGCTGCATATTATCACTCCAACTTTTGGATTATTATCACTGTATATGCTAGTCTTTCCCTTGGTTAACAGGGATCTTATTACCTATTTATGCTAGAGTCTAGAAACTGTGTCATTAAATATTTTATATTACATAAATGTATATATTTTACCATATAAATTTATGTCTCTAGCATTTTTAGAATATTTTTTCATTTTCAAGCATTAGAGTTGCACAGGTTCAGGTTGTGTGTCTAGAGTATATTTCCTAGCTCTTTAATCTTACATCATTAAATCTTTTGAAAACTGTTTTCTCATTAGTGAAATTGGGTGAATAATAACTCCCTCTCAGGATTTCTATAGAGACTAAATTGTAGTCGGGGAGAGAGAGAAGGCAGGGGAAGATTCAAAATATATTTTCAATCCCATTCTGCAGTGGAGCTAATTGTAATGATCCAGATCTGTGGGCTCCAGGATTACATGGGTTAGGAATTTAATATCTGCCATTTATTAGTTGTGTGATATTTACAAATTACTTAACCTCCCTGTAACTCTATTCACTCTATGTAAAATAAGAATAGTAATGGTATATTGTTCATAGGATTGTTTGGAATATTAAATAAATTAATGTTTAATAAAGTACTTAAAGTGTCAGTATCCACAAAATGACCAATATCTATAATATTATTATAATAGTTCACCTGAATGGATACTTTTATCATTTGCTTTCTGTAAATGTTCCATCAGTGTTTTCTAATTTAGTAAAAATTAGTCTTTTACTCTAGATGATGGAATTTATTAATAATTATACTTATTCGTATTTGTTACAACTATTCTCGCTTATATTGTGGTTATAATATGGAATCATGTAAAATGTTTTCTTTTATTTCAATATATTGAAATATGTAATATTCTTCTGGCTGTATCCTGTAACTTTCTTAATATCAGCATCTCCTCCCCTCCCCCACAGTGGTCAGTTCAGTGTGATCATTTTTCAAAGCAGTTACACAGACTGTAAAGATTGGCTCACCTGCTCAAATGTATCCCTGACAAATCCTGATGATTTGATGTGCTATGACAATTTTTAGTCTTCCCATCAAATCTCATAAAACCTTCCTAATCTTAGTCTCTTTTGGTCTGGATATTTCATGCAAGCATATTTCTAGCAACTGTGAGTCTCTTCTCTCAGCCACTCTGGTCTTGTTGATTTTAGTTCTTCCATGTTAAACACACATTTTACAGTGTAATATGTTTATTTTTTATTTTTATTGAAATATGGTTGATTAACAGCACTACAGCTCTACAGCAGAGTGATTAGGATGAGTTTTTTAACCTGAACACAAATTATTCCTAATTCTATGTCAAAGAATAATGAAATTTACTATCAGATGTTCAAAGCTTTTGTTTTCTCTCTCTGATGAAATTCTAAAATAAAGTGAAGAAAAAGGACCAATAGAATATTTATAAAGAGTAGTGATGAATGCATTAATAATATTAGAATTGATAAAGTCATTGGACTATAAGCAGAACTTAGTTGACACATAGCTACAATAATTTATATTTATATATTCACTACTTGAATTGTCTATAATGATTTTAATATATGTTTTAAAATTTTTTATCATAAAGATTATTTCTGCTCAGTGTTTTAGATGGGCAATTTTGACTTATAAAAATGATATGAGAGAATATTGAAATTATTGACATTGGCAAAATTTCAATGAGAATTTTGATTTTTTAATTTTTAAAAACATCCAAGAACTACCTTAATTTATATATTTTTATATGTTTAACAATTTATAATATTTAGATAAACATGATATTTTCCAATTTAAAAAAACTCTTGGGAGTTCCTGTCGTGGAGCAGTGGAAACAAATCTGACTAGGAATCATCAGGTTGCAGGTTTGATCCCTGGCCTTGCTCGGTGGGTTAAGGATTTGGTGTTGCTGTGAGCTGTGGTGTAGGTCTCAGACGCAACTCAGATCTGGCATTGCTGTGGCTCTGGTGTAGGCCGGCAGCAAGAGCTCCCATTAGACCCTTAGCCTGGGAGCCTCCATATTCCACAGGAGCAGACCTAAAAAGATAAAAAAGGCAAAAAAAAAAAACCTCATTGTGGCTCAGCAGATTAAGAACTTAACATAGTGCCAGTGACAAGGTGAGTTTGATCCCTGGCCTTGCTCAGTAGGTTAAGGATCTGGCATTACTGCAAGCTGTGGTATAGGTCACAAATGTGGCTTGGATCCAGTGTTGCCATGGTTGTGGTGTAGTCTGGAATCTGCAGCTTTGATTGGACCCCAAGCTCAAGAACATCCATAAAATTCATGTGCATATAGAGAAACATACAATAAAAAAACTCAAGTTTTAATACTCCAAATACACATTAGAATTACATCTATTTTCAAATTTTGTTTAAAACGGTACTATAAAAATAGTGGTCATCTGTTATTCTGAAGCAGATGTTATCTTAAGAATCTGTTTGATGGAGTTCCTCTCATGGCACAGTGGAAATGAATCTGACTAGGAACCATGAGGTTGCGGCTTCAATCCTGGCCTTGCTCAGTGAGTTATGGATCTGGCATTGCTGTGGCTCTGGCGTAGGCCGGCAGCTACAGCTCTGATTAGACCCCTAGCCTGGGAATCTCCATATGCCGTGGATGCAACAGTGAAAAAACAAAATAAATAAATAAATAAATAAATAAATAAATCTTTTTGATATACCACTTTGAACTTTTGGGTCTTCTCTTTAAAGTATCAGTTCATTAGAAAGTAGATTACCTTATTTAGTTTAGAACCCATTCCATGGTAATGAGCAGAGGATCCTATCAATTGTATGAGTAGAATATCTCTTTATTGTTTTCCTTGTCCATCTCAGTGACTATGGAAGTAAGAATTACACTCTGGCCATTGCAGAACACAAGGAAAGAGAATAAATGGGCTATTTATTTACCACTTCACTATTATTTTCCACTACTTTGGCTAATCAAGAGTTAAGTTTAAAGAAACATATGAATCAAAATGTCATTCTAGACTTAAATTTAGGATTTGTCCCCGAAGAGATACTGCCTCCCAGAGTGGACTCATAAAAAATGTTGAAAAGAGAGTATAAGAGAAAGTGAAAGCAATTTGTAGAAACCGTTATTGATAGTGGTGTCCTGGATTTATAAAATAAGAGATATAAGAAGAAAAAATCAGGCAAACTAATTAAGAGCTTAAAAAATAATAATAGTAAAAGTAAATAGGTACAAACACCTTTAGAGTGTTAAAAAATGCCAGGGGCAAGTTTATGGTTTAAATGATTAGTACAACTGAATTTCTTTTTATGCTGAATGAACAAATCTATTAAGAGCAAAGAAGATAAGAGTTAGTTTATAATTTCAGAGGGAAAAAAAGGCCAATCAAAACTTAATTCGATCCATTTAGAAGAAAAAAAGATAAACAATGTACTAAAAAGGCAGTAGTAATTAAGAAGGCATTTAAGGATTAATACAATATACTCTAATATTGTATGTCTCAGGGTAACCAAATCAGACCTAATTTAGACTTTGAAGATTGCAATTAGCAAAAATTTTCACTAATAAGCAAAATCCTTTCAAATTGTTTTTTATTTCTGGAGAGGAAATGTGAAGTCTTGCTGAAGACCATTCAGGAAATAAAATTGTCGGGTCCAGATGGTTATTCAATAGTGTTGCATAAGGAAAAAAAGACGACACTGGAATTCATTTCCTTTTATCAGTTGTGCTTATAATCAGTTCTTGTTTTAAGAGTTTCTTCCGCTTTCCATGAGTGAGACCTGAGGGCTTATTCAAAAGATATATGGAGATCATTTTGTTTTAGTTTTGACAAAGTGAACTGTTATTTGAGTTTGAGGATCTAAGATGCTAGCTCTGATTTTGAACTGAAAAATGAACAGTAGTCTTCCCATTTTCATAAGAATTTTGTTTAATGGCAAGTTATTCTAATAATTTTTGCAGGCCATAAATCCTTACTTAGAAATATTTTCAAGTCTTCCACTGCTGACTGAATGTTTTGCAAAGTGGGACCCTCCAGACCCCTTGCACTGAATCGTGTGGGGATGCTTGACAAAATGCAGGTTGTCACTGCCCCCTCCTATCCCACAGACCTTTGAATAAATCTTTCTGGCAGATATGCTGAAAATACACATTTTGGTAAACATCACAAATGATGCAGAAGCATACTGGTATTTGTCAGCCAGCTCTCCAAGCATTGCCAGGATTTACCAGCTACTATAAACTGACTAATTGTCCAGCTATTGCTGAGGTCATTTGGCCTTCATATCAGCACTTGGCTACTTCTTAAAATCACAGGACTATAAAATGAATTCATTTTTCAGGATAGAACCACTTTCTAAGTTGGAAATAATACCACTACATATAATTAAAATAATAATTTCCTACATTTCTTAATGATGTAGATTCTATATGAAATGTGTTCACATAAACTATCTCATGACATTGATAGAAATCAGTATACGTAAAGGAGAGGCACTCACTCTGTCTTTGGTTACAAAATTCATAGACCCATTTCGTATTTTATGAAGATGCCGGAAAGTAAGAAAAGTAAAACATCTCATTTGGAACATGAGGATGAGAGATGTTAATTATGACTATAAGACTCTCAGAGGTGGAGTTCCTGTCGTGGCTCAGTGGTTAACGAATCTGACTAGGGACCATGAGGTAGCAGGTTCGATCTCTGACCTTGCTCAGTGGGTTAAGGATCTGGCATTGCCATGAGCTGTGGTGTAGGTCGCAGACATGGCTCCGATCCTGTGTTGCTGTGGCTCTGGCGTTCTGGTGTAGGCCGGTGGCTACAGCTCCGATTAGAGCCCTAGCCTGGGAATCTCCATATGCTGCAGGAGCAGCCCTAGAAAAGGCAAAAAAGACACACACACAAAAAAGACTCTCAGAAGTTTAGGAAAAGCATAGACTTGAGCAGAGTATAGAAATATTTAGAGCTCTGATGGAAGTGGAAGTGGTTGGCAAAGGTACTACCGCAAGAAGACCCAGCGCAAGAAAAATTACAGAATTTAGAGAAGTGGAATTGGGGTTTACCTTTGTGAGTCTTAAGTTGTCAATGAAGCACATGGGGAAAGGGAGTGAAAAAGAAATAAAGCTATAATGAATCAGATCATAAAGTAATCTGAAAGGCCAAGCTAGGAATTTGTGTTCTGGTGTGTTCGTACTTTATGAATAAACATGAAATATGTTTTAAAGAGAAATCATGAGTTTTGTTTACTTTTAAAGAATTTTAATCTGGAGTTCCCACTGTGGTGCAGTGGGTTAAAGATCTGGCATTTTCTCTGTGATGGTGTGGGTTCAATCCCTGGCCTGGTGTGGTGGGTTGAGAATCCATCATTGCCACAGCTGTGGTGTAGTGATCAGCTGCAGCTCAGATTTGATCCCTGCCCCAGGAACTTTTATATTATGTGGGAGCAGCCAACAACTAAAAAAAAAAAAGTATCAAAATATTTATTAATAGTTCAACCCATAATAAGGCCTTTTGCCTAAGATTTATATGCAACAATGTATCCAAGGAAAGAGAAAAATAATTAATGAAAAAGGGGATGCAAGAGGACTCAATAAAGGTTTTAACTTTGGAGTTAGGTCATTCTGACATGTTACTATGGTATTAGCTCAAGCATTTTTTGCTTTTAGAATGGCTATGTAGTTAATTTATGGAAGAGGAAAGAAACTGAATATAGAGAAGAAAGACTACTGCAGCCGTGTAGTTGAAATAAAATAAAGGTCTTTGCTGGTATATCAGAAGCCAAAAAATAAGACTTATGGAGAATAACAGAATTCACCAACTGATGAAGTATAAGATCAATGACCTAAAATACACATCCATTATTATTAGTAATAATAGAAGAATGGTAGCAATAATTTTTTATCATATTTTAACTATTGTTAATATTTTTTTTGTAAAATTGAGCTGTGTGTAACTCTAAAATTTTAGTTTTTTAAAAAGAGAAGGCAGAATTTACACAAAATCCCATCAGTGAGAGACAGTGTCCTACAGGTTGAACACTCTTTCTATGAAAGATAGGCAAATTATACAAATTACACAAATGGGATCATAATTTATACTATTTGGGGTACAATTTTGGGTGTCGCACATATGCAATGTGGCATTGTGGCTGAAATTGAATAAGCCTTGGCATCTCTCAGACCCAGGTTTGAACCCTTGCCATCCAGTATCTAAGGAATTCTGAGTAAACTATTTAACCACATGTAATCTGTCTTCTGCTAAATACTTAGATTCTCATATATATTATAAAATCAAGACATGGTAAGAAAAAATCAATCAATGTTAGTTTTCCTTCTTTTATGTTCTATCAGAGTGAACATTTACTATATTTTTGATATTAAATGAAAATATTTACTCTCCTCCAAAAATGTTCTACTCTGATGTGTTTAGAAACTATTTTGTAAATATGTACAGCTCAAACAGATTAGGTAGAAATATCAGTACTGTATATTATATCTTGTTTCTAAATCTATCAATGATTTTTGGTTCTTAAATAATCCTTGCTAAGGCTCTTACTCATTACTGGAGAGTTGGTTATTCATCTTTTTGAGTCAGAATATTCTTCTCCATGGTTGTCACTTTCTGAATAATTTTTCCCTTCCCTATCTCCACACATACATACACTATGCCCTTTTTTTTTGTATAATTGGGCTTAGTTTAAACAAATAGGTACACATGTAGAGAAGAGTGATGCTATTTTATTACTTGTTCATGTTTAAAAATTTGAGCAAGAAGGCTAATAATAAAACATAAAAAATATAATTGAAACAAATTCATTTTAAAATATAATTTTCTGTACTAAAGAATGAGGTAAACTTTTTTTGTGCTTGCACAGCTCTAATATGCTCTAGTTTCAGGAAGCTAAAGGTTACTAGTTCAAAAAGCTTTATGGGATAGAAATTTCTCATTAATATACAACAAAGGTAGAAAGTACTTGTTCACTGATTTTTAATCAGTTTATGACATGGACTGCAAGGCTCCTTCAAAAGGAGATTCTGCTTGACTAATAATACATTAGCAGTAATCCAGTGATCTGTCCATGCATTAAGGATACAATTTATTTTTCTACTGATCAGTTCTTTTCCTAGTAAAACGAATTGTCTAACTTTTGATGGAACTGTCTAACAAAAGAGCTTTGTGGATGAAATTGACAGACCTTATAGGGTTCAGTTTAGTTTGAATGCTTAAATTAGAAACCCTTGTATTAGGATTAAAATGGAAAAAGAGCTGATCCAATTGCATGTCCGAACAGATATGTCAAATATGGTTTCTCATGAGCATTAAATTCTAACATAGTTCATAAATGTAGTTAATACACGAAAAGAGAAGCAATTCTTAAAAGCTGAAGCAATATTAGAAGTAGATTATGCTCACTCTGTCCTTTTGAAAAAGATTCTTATATTTTTTATCAATTATTATACCTCAATAGCAATCATTAAGCTTATGGGTGGTTGTCACTACCATTAAAATTACTGAATATATTAATTGTTAGGATTTATGTCTTTAATTTTTTTAATTTTAATTTTAAACACAGGCTCTGTAAGATGCTCTTTAAAAACAATTTGTAAATTTTCTTCTCAAATACATATCTTGTCTTATGTCTGTAAGATAATTGTAGTTATATACTTAAAACATTATTTGTAGTTTACATAATCTCAGGTAGATAAAAGCTTTTTCTTTCCTGAAATGCATTATATAGTATCAGTAAATGATGAATTTCTGTGAGAGTTTCTAAAGCTTTTACTCTAAAGTAAAAATATTTGCCACACTAGTAAAAATAATAATAATAATAATAATAAATTAATTTTGGCTTTGAACTTTACTTTTGATGTCTAAAGTATGATTTAGTCAGATGTTAAAACTGTTAAATCAATTAGAAGACAAATTTAAGTATCTTATATAATATATATATAATTATATATAATCACAATATTTACAGTTCTGTGAAACACTCAATAGATGTCACTTTTACCAATGAGTACATTAAAAATCAAGTTCAGAAACAAACAAAAAAAGATAGATGGCATGAAATAAACCAAAATAAAACTTTTAAGTGAAAAGACAATCAAGTTCAGGTTTTAGTGATCATTGGATATGAAAGAGAAAGAGAGATATCATTTATAATGCCCATGTTTTTTTTCTTAAATAAACTGGTTGGATGGTGACATTACTTATTAATATGGGCCAGGCTGTGGTAGGAATTTGTTAGGGTTAGAAGTAAAATTAGATTTGGCTTATGTTTGAGTTGTGTATGAGAAGACTGATAAAGCAAATTGTTTCTTCCAGTCTAGACTAAATTTCTATCTGAAAATTATCTTATTTTAATGATGCATTTTTTTTTGTTTTACAGTGAAATATGTCTTTACTAAGTATTACTATGAAGTTAAATTTGTTAATGTACATAGTAACATCATATATATATATTTGTATTAGTTGTATTTTATTTCTATGTTATTCAGCTAATCCTATTTAAAAATATTATTTCTTTTCCATGACGTTATTGAATACTAGGGAGATGGAAAGAGCAGCCTAATGGTTTCAACTCACTCAAACATTTAATTTCAATTCTGAGCTTCTCATTATCAAACAATTGGTAGTTATAATATCTACATAAGTATAAACACAAATGATAGCTTCTGTTTAATATCAAATCAAATTTGCTATTTACATATTCCTATATTAGGAATCATGGTATATGAATTTATATATAAAATATGTTTAAGTAAATAAAGGGAAAAATAAATGCAATCGTTGCCTCAGTAAAAGTGGATGAGATTATTGATCCTTATGTTAAACACTTCAGTGGAAATAAAAGTCTTTGGTCTCAAGCACTCTACAATCTAGGGGGAGATAAAACATATACAACAAACTGTGAAACAAGGTAAACTAAGATAAGAATTGTATGAAAGACACCAAGGTCCATGTGGTTTTGCTGCCTTTGTCCAATCCCATCTGTGGATTAATATATGACATTATTAAAAAAAATTTTGGTAGATGTGCATGGTCTGGTCACTTTGGACATTTTACTTGTTTTTTTAGGAGGCTTACTTTAGGCATGGAAACTCTTGAAGTAGTGATTAAAATGTTTTTCCAGCCTTTTCATTCTGATACTACTCAGATATTTTATTAGCAGTGGAAACATTATTGCTTCATATGGTGTAAAATAATAAGGAATACCATAACAAAACTCAGCTTTCATATCCTTGTTGGTAGTTTTCTCCATACTTTATTGCTTATTTATAGCACAGAATGTTTTCTCTTAAAGAGAAGACTATTGCTGTTGTAGCAGTAATGTGATGCAAATAAAATGGTGATGATTGCACTCCTTCGAGAAATGCAACTTCATTTTTCCAATTTAACCACCTAAGGTATGTATTTGAACAATTTTCTTTTTCTACTACACACAAGTTGAATGTCTCTTTCATAATAATTAGATAATAGCTTTGTGATGATCCTCTGCATAGAAGTTCAGGAATAATTTAGGTAAATACTGAAACAGGCATTGCCTTCCCAGTCTTTCAAGATATTTTAACTATATGAAATATTCAGAAGACTACAGTTCTTTACTATTGAATAGGAAAATGTTGCTATGTAATTTCTTATGTGAAATGGAAATATTTGATTTATTTTGTAAAATCAGGCATTGATATTCTTTAGGTTATTAAATATAGTTATATATCATAGATATGTTATATGTGTGAATGTAGTTATAATTAGCACTATATATAATGTATTATAGAATATATTCATTCACACACACATACACATACATATCTTTGTTTTTTAAACCAAGCTGAAGTAAATAGTCAAATCTCTTGATTCCCACAGGGTTTTCGTCTTAACTTCTTCTCTCCTTTCTTTCTTCCCTTTCATGATAAAATGTCAATCATCTATCACTCTTCGTCTTCAAACCCTGATTTATGCCTAGTGCTGAAGGCAAGAACTGAGATGAAGAGTGACAAAAATTTAGATATGTTTTCCTTGTTTTCATGGAGCTTCAGGTGCTGGAAAGACAGTGTGTACAAATAATGCAAATATAAGTATTCTATATAGTTAGAATAAGTGTTCCACACTACTTATGATAACATTGCTTAATAGCATTGTTAAATGGTAGTCATTATTTGCCCATAGGAAATAAAATTACTTTGAGATTGAAGCATTAAAACATGATTTGAAAAACATTTGAAAAAGAGTGTGATGAGACAATATAGTGTATCAGTTTTCAAAGTATAGAGTTTAATTCATTTGAAGTAATAGTTTAAAAAATACTACCTTTTGGCTACTGGATAGTATTTTTATAGAATTAGTTTATTTATGTAAATGGAATCTTAATTAGAAAATGGTATGTGTAGAAGTGAGAAAGGAACTTATCTTTCTGGATTCTTTATGAAACATTCAAATATTTCCCTCTGAAAATGCATAGCATACTTTTTATATTTAAGTTAGGCACCCACATACAGAGAAACTGTTTAATGCATTAGTGCTTGACTTTTTCCTTTTGTTGAGTAAAAAAAAAAATACAACCTGAAAGTTGAGAGATAAGTTTTATTTGAGGTGAAATTAGGACTATAGCCCAGGAGACAGCATCTCAGGAAGCCTCCAGTAACCAATCGGAGAAAGTGATGTGGAGGTGCTAGGATATATGAGTTTTGCAACAAAGGGAAGGTAGTAGGAAAAAAAGCTTTATATATAACCAGATTTCCAGAAAAATATTTACAGAAAACCAGTTTCTTTGGGAAGCTGTGTAGGCCTGGCTTACTGGAATCACTCCTTTGATACACACCTCAGCTGTGGGCTAGTCTTCTTTCTTTCCTGAGTTCCCTCAGGGCTTACTGGCCCAATCTTGGGAGTGGCTGTTCTCACAGATGACTATGACATCTTTTCCCCACTTGACTACAGCCCTGGAGACAATAGAGCTATCTGAAACACTGCCTCAAAGAAAAAAGGGGGAATATCAAGATCTAAGTCATAAAGGTGAAGGGGGTGCATGCAGATATCCACACATTTTATAGAAGTTTTCTGGTTATTTTAGTTTTTCTAAAATTATTATTTTTCTATACATAATCTATATATATGTTGGAGTATGAAAAAGGTGATGCACTGGAAATTGCTTTGTTTACTTCATAGTTGCTATCTGAAGCCCAGGAACTTGTGAACTCATTCAAGATCCTAATAAAATGTTTCTTTTCATCTCTCAGATAAACTAAGAAATTGCAATTTCTTAGAATGGTTACATGAATGATCATATCAGTATAACTGTTTCTGAAAACATAGACTATATCATACACAGAGTTACTTGTTCACCTTGGCTTCTTTTCTCTACATCCCATATTCTAGGCACAACTTACATCTAGAATTTTAGAAATACTGTAAACCATATTTAAGACCCCACCATTTTCACCATTTCTACTATTCATCCACCCAGGTCACCATAATCCCATGCTTAGATATGGGAAAAACCTTTTTTTTTGTCTTTTGTCTTTTTAGGACTGCACTTGCAGCATATGGAGATTCCCAGGCTAGGGGTCTTATCGGAGCTACAGCTGCTGGCCTACACCACAGCCACAGCAATGCCAGATCCAATCTGTGTCTGTGACCTACACCACAGCTCATAGCAACACTGGATACTTAACCCACTGAGTAAGACCAGGGATCAAACACACAACCTCGTAGTTCCTAGTCAGATTTGTTTCCGCTGCGCCAAGACAGGAACTCCTAGAAATAACCTTGCAACCTGTTTCCCTGTCAGCAACTTTGATTCCATGAAGAAACAAAATGATCCTGTTAACATATGAATCAAATCACTTGTGCTGCTTTCCAATTCTAACCACCCCCCCACCCCCACCCCCACCCCATGGCTTCCAATTAACTTAAATTCCAAAATGTTTCAGTTCCTGTGCCCAGGTCCTTCTATGATCTGCCTGCTGTCATTCTCCTTTTGACCAGTTATTAAATAAATACAATTTTTGAAGAACAAATATATTGTTAGCACATAATAATGATGCCAAAGAAATGAAAGACAAATACCCATCTTTTAAATTTAATGCAAACTATTTTAAAAAATAAGCCCTTGGGACCAGATTCATTCATTGCCTTGGATATTCTGATTTGATCAATAGATTATTTTCTTTAAATACTGTGGAAGTTGTGGTCATTAAATGAAAAGTTAATACCTTTAATATATAGAGAATTTGATGTGATCTTACCAAAAACATATTGCTCACTGGATGTATTTTGTTTTTGTTTTTGTTTTTTGTCTTTTTAGCTATTTCTTGGGCCGCTCCGCGGCACATGGAGGTTCCCAGGCTAGGGGTTGAATCGGAGCTGCAGCCACTGGCCTACGCCAGAGCCACAGCAACGCGGGATCCGAGCCGCGTCTGCAACCTACACCACAGCTCAAGACAACGCCGGATCCTTAACCCACTGAGCAAGGGCAGGGACCAAACCCGCAACCTCATGGTTCCTAGTCGGATTCATTAACCACTGCGCCATGACGGGAACTCCTGGATGTATTTTGGAAGCAAGTGATTTCACGTGGTTCAGAAGGAATTTAAGCATAAAAGTTCTACTTGCCTGAGTTAAATAAGTAAGGGCATATGGGTTCCATCTTCTCTTGAGGTCGGTGAGAAGTATCCCACCATATTATGTTGTATTGCACAATTAGGTGGTTTAGGGAGGGTTTGTGGCTTTGCCTTACTTTAAAGCATATTGTAGCGACCTCTATCAAAAGCAAAAAGGCAGCCCACTGGTTTGTTGCAGTGGTGCAAGCCTATCGTCTTAGGTCAATATATGCTCTTTATGTCTTTTATGTTATATTGTTAGGAGAAAAAAAAATCTGCCAATAAAAAGACAAGGATGCAATTATTAGCAAAACATAACTTTGGTCAATTATTTTCTAGACAGCAAACATTCAAAATCATAGATAATTTGTCTCAATTTTTTATTATAATGGTAATAAACTTTATTTCATTTTCTTTCTTTTCATAGAACATAACTGGAAGATTAGTTGTTTTACTCATTCATTTAGTCAAATCATTTTCCAAGCACCTATTATATGTCAGGCTCTCTGCTAGGATTTAGGATTCAATATTATGAACTATTCAAAATAATAGCTGTTGAGTACACACTAGGCACCAGACGTGGTGTTCAATTCTTGGCATAATTTTCTCACTTAGGTTTTTTAAAAATATGGTAGATTTTTAAAGAGGATATTTAGGTTCATAGCAGAAGTGAGGGGAAAGTACAGAGAGCTCTCATATATGCCATTTGCTTCTGTAAACCCACAGCCTCCCCCACTATCTACATTGCTCACCAAAATGGTACATTTGTTACCAGTTTTGAAGCTACATTGACAGACCATTACCAACCAAAGTCCCTACTTTACATTGAGTTGTACATTTTTTGGCTTCTGTCAAATGTTTAATGATGTATATCCACCATTAAATATACAGAATACTTTCCCTGCACTAAAAATTGTCTGTGTCTGACCTATTCATACCTAGCTCCCCACAAACCTTTTTAACTGTCTCCATAGTTTGGACTTTTCAAGAATGTCATGTTTGGAATAATACATTAAGGAATCTTGTCACTTTGTCTTCATTTAATAATTCGTATTTAAGATTCTTCCTTGATAGCCCATTTCTTTTTAGTACTGAATAATATTTCATTCTATGAATAGGCTGCAGTTTATCCATTCACTTATGAAAAAGGCTTTGGTTACTTCTAAGTTTTAGAAGTTATAAGTGAAGCTGCTTTAAACTGTGTACAAGTTTTTATATGGACATAAGTCTTCATATAATTGAAGGAGTTTGGTTGTTCGATCTTAAGGTAAGAATTTGTTTAGTTTTGTAAGAAACTGGCAAATTGTTTTCCAAAGTCACTACACCATTTTGCGTTTCCACCAACAATGAATGAGAATTCCTATTGCTCTTTATGATAGCCAGCATTTGATGTTTTCAGCATTTTGCATTTTTTTACCATTCTATTTTGTTCCCAGTGTTATTTCACTGTTTTAGTTAGAATTCCCTAACAACATACAATGTTGAGTGTCTTTTCATATGCCTATTTTTCACCTGTATATCTATTTTTGTTAGGTATCTCTTCAGAAGTTTTTCTCCTTTTTTAAGTGGGTTGTTTATTTTCTTATTGATATTTTTTCATTTATAATGATTTTTATTTTTTCCATTACAGCTAATTTTCAGTGTCTCGTCAATTTTCTACTCTACAGCATGGTGACCCAGTTACATATACATGTACACATTCTATTTTCTCACATTGTCATGCTCCATCATAAGTGACTAGACATAGTTCCCAGTGCTATCTCAACAGCAGGATTTCGTTGCTTATACATTCCAAAGGCAATAGTTTGCATCTATTAACCCCAAATTTCCAAACCATCCCACTCCTTCCCCCTCCCCCTTCTTTGTATGGTTTGGTTAACCATCTTTTATGAGTCTTTTGCAAATAATTTCTCCCAGCCTATGACTTGTTTTCTCATTATCTTGATCATATAGTTTTTATGATAATGCTATGGAATGAGTGTTATGATCTCCACTTTAAAGATAAATACAGGTGGGTTTAGAATAGTATCCCTGTCTCAGAGGGGCCTAAGCAAATTTGCAGATATATAGAATATATATGCAAGCTTCAGTTTAAAAAAATAGTTAACTGTTTGTGGAAAAGTGTTATTTATTTATTTTTTTTTAGGGTTGCACCTGTGGCATATGGAAGTTCCCAAGCTAGGGGTCAAATCGGAGCTGTAGCTACTAGCCTATGCCACAGCCATAGCAGTGCCAGATCCAAGCCACATCTGTGACCTACACAGCAGCTCACAGAAACACTGGATCCTTAACCCACTGCACAAGGCCAGGGATTGAACCTGCATCTTCATGGATATGAGTTGGGTTTGTTACCACTGAGCCACAACAGGAACTCTGAAAAGGGTTATTCTTAAATAGAGCTTGCACATATCCTTTTTTTATAAAGTAAAACTGTGAAACCATTTAGCAGTTTCTTAGCATTGCTATGATCAATTTTATGGTAGGCTTCATTATAAGGATGGCTTCAGTACTTGCTTAAGAGAGAGTAGTAAGTCATCCAAACAAGCTTGATGTGTATGTGTGCATGCTACTGCCATGTGTGTGTGGATCTCAGTTGACAATGTCTTGCTTTTGACATTGTACCTACTTCTAGCTAGCCTTATAATCAGATTATTTTAATGTGCTAAAGATAGAAAAATTAGAGAACCAAACTTGAAAATGGAGAGCTTTGCTATGAATAATATTCACTGTCTTTAATGAAAGGTTTTGCACAATTTATTTGGAATGCTCAGGTGCTTTTTTTATTTGTGTATTCTCAATGTGTTTATACTAGATAAGCAATTACCAGTTAAATGGG
This sequence comes from Phacochoerus africanus, assembly GCF_016906955.1. Classification (NCBI taxonomy): domain Eukaryota; kingdom Metazoa; phylum Chordata; class Mammalia; order Artiodactyla; family Suidae; genus Phacochoerus; species Phacochoerus africanus. The sequence goes on from NC_062545.1 coordinate 214,814,583, forward strand.
TATGTTATGGATTGCTTATGCTTAATATATGTGTGTGTATATGTGTATGTGTATAATTTATTTGCAAATATATACTTAGATATATGCATATAAATATAATTTACATATTACTCATACTGAAATCATTAATTACTCAAGGATTGCAACTTTAAGAGAGATCGAACATGTTATTATTCATGAAATTATACATGCCACATTTTAGTGTTTCTATTAATTCTCACTCATACCCAAGATATTCAGATTAAGGGACAATAGGGTTATTAAAAAATCTTTCAGTGCTATTACCTGCCTAGTTCCATGATATTACTAAGAAGCATTACAATGTAGTCTAGGGTTGAATAAAAAGAGTGTTCATTTATAAGAGTGAGATATCAGAAGGCAGTCCATTATTTTCAGCTGAAGTCTTTGATCTAAGACAGTGGCCTTGTGAGGTTTCAATTTTGTAACCCTAACCCTCCTTTCATCATGTTGTAAGCGAGGTCTGTAATATCTTCACTACATCAAAGCAAAAAAAGTTTTTGTATGGAAAAAATTACCAAAAATAGCATTTAAATAAGTCTTTTATTGAAAATAATTATAGATATTTAAGACTTTTATAAAGGAGCAAGAAGAGAAGTCTAATTTGTCTTTATCATTTCAGATACCATGTGTCCTTTGTTAATTGTCCATCAAAACTAAATCCCTTTAGGGGAAAGAGCCCCTGAAGTATCAAAGAATAGAATGTTAATGTCTGAAACACTAATTTTCATCACTGGTCTTGGTTTCCATGAGCAAACCATTTCAAGGCTTTTATTTGAATTGCTCCTTCCTGCCACTAATGTATCAAATGTTATCTGAGTAATAATTTTCTCATGCAGTTCAGTGCAGTTTCTAACTATAGAAACAGGTAAGCAGCTTTCAGTAATACCCATCCATGATAGAAGCTTGAGGCTATTTTTGTTTGTTTCTAAACAATAAAGATACAGTTTTTTTTTTTACTTGAAGTAGAGTTGATTTATAACATTATATCAGTCTCAACAAACAGCATAGTGATTCAGTATATTTAAGGATTTTACTCCATTTAAAGTTATTACAAAATAATGGTAATTTTTCCCTGTACTATACAATGTATCTTTGTTTCTTATCTATTTTATACATAGTAGTTTGTAACTCTTAATCCTATACTGCTAAATTACCCCTCTTTCTTTCATTTTCCCCATAGATAACCACTAGTTTGTTTTCTTTATCTGTGAGTCTCTTTCTGTTTTGTTATATACATTAGTTTTGTTTTTTAGATTCTACACATGATGACAAACAATATTTGTCATTCTCTGAATTTTCTCACTGAGCATAATTATCTCTAAATCTATCCATATTGTTACAAATGGCAGAATTTCATTCATTTTTTATAGCTGAATAATATCTTATTGTATAAATGTCTGTATATTCTTTATCTCTTCATATGTTAATGGATTCTTGGGTTGCTTTCATATCTTGGCTATTGTCAACAATACTGGTATGAACACTGGGATGCATGTATCTTTCCAAATAATGGTATTCATTTTTTTAGGATATATACTCAGGAGTGGAATTGCTGGCTCATATGGTAATTCTATTTTTAGTGTTTTGAGAAAACTCTATGCTGTTTTCTACAGTGGCTGCATCAACTTACATTCCTACAAACGCTGTATCAGTGTTCCCTTTTCCCCACATCCTCACCAACATTTGTTAATTGTGTTCCTTTTTGATAGAAACCTTTCTGACAGATGTGGATCTTGTGGTTTTGGTTTGCATTTCCATGATGATTAGCAATGCTAAACATCTTCTCATGTACTTATTAGTCATCTGAGTATCTTCTTTGGGAAAATATCTGCTCAAGTTTTCTGCCTGTTTTCAGTCAGGGTGGTTAGGATGGTTTTTTGTTTGTTTTATTTTGATGTTGAGTAATATGAGTTGTTTATATATTTTGGATATTAACCTACTTTTGGTCATATCATGCACATATTTTCTCTCATGCAGTAGATTTTCTTTTTGTTTTGTCTTTGGTTTCCATTGAAAATCAACCACATAAACATGGATTTATTTATGGCCTGCTTTTTTGTTTCACTGATGTATGTGCCTGTATTTTGCCAGTACCATGCTGTTTTGATTACTGTATCTTTGTAGAATAGTCTGAAGTCTGAGAATATGATACATTCAGCTTTGCTCTTTTTTCTAAACATTTTTTTGGTAAATTCTGTTCTTCTCTGGTTCCAAATACATTTTAGGGTTGTTTGTTCTAGTTCTGTGAAAAATGTCATGAGTATTTTGACAGAGATTATATTAAGTCTGTAAATTACTTTGTGTACTATCAGTATTTTACCAGTATTAATTCTTCCAATGAAGGAACACAGGATATATTTTTTATTTCTTTGTATTATCAGTTTTTTTCATCACTATTTTATGGTTTTCAATGTATAGGTCTTTCACCTCCATGGTTATTACCTTAAGTATTTTATTCTTTTTGATGTAATTACAAACAGGATTTTAAAAAATTTTTTCTCTTTCTTCTGATAGGTTTTTATTTGTGGATAGAAGGTCAACAAATTTCTATTTATTAAACTTATAACTTATGCCATTATTGAATTAGTTTATTCTAATGGTTTTGGGGTGGAGACTTTAGAATTGTCTATATTTGGTATCATGTCATCTGCAAATAGTGACATTTTACTACTTCCTTTCTGATTTGTATGAGTTTTGTATCATGTCTGTCTGATTTCTGTGGATAGCACTTCCAAGACTAAGTTAAATAGAGTAGCATCCTTGTCTGGTTCCTGAATATAGGGGAAAAGTTTTCAGCTTTTCACTATTGAGTATGATGTTGGCTCTGAGCTTGTCATAAAGGGACTTTATTGAGAAATATTCCTTTGGTACCAACTTTGATGAGAGTTTTATGATAAATGGATGTTGAGTTTTCTGAATCTAATTAGATGGTCATGTGATTTGTAATCATACTTTTGTTACTGTGGTGTATCATGTTGATTGATTTGCAAACATTGAACCATCCTTGCATTCCTTGGAATAACTCCAATTTGATCATGTTATTTGATCCTTTTTATATATTGTTGAATTCATTTTGCAAATTTTTTTCTTGAAATTTGCATCTATACTCATCAAAAATATTGTCCTACAGTTTTTTTGGTAGTGTCTTGTCTGTTTTGATATCAAGGTAATAATGGCCTCATAGAATGAATTTAGGAGTGTTTCTATACTTGTCAAATATTTTGGAATATTTTGAGGAAGATAGATATTTATTCTTATGCTTGGTAGAAGTCCACTGTGAAGCCATCTGGTCCTAGATTTTTGTTATTGGGAGTTTTTTGTTATTTGTTTATTTTCACACATTTATTTTCCCTTTTCATAATTGGTCTGTTAAGGATGTCTGTTTATTCCTGACTCAGCCTTAGAAAGTTGTATATTTCTAAAAATTTGTCTTATTTTGCTTATTGGGTCCTCTCTCTTTCCTTCTTGTTGAGCCTGGTTAAATATTTATTAATTTTGTTATATTTTCAAAAAACAAGCTCTTGCTTTCACTGATATTTTTCTATTGTTTCTTAATCTCTATTTTACTTAGGTCTTCTCTATTCTTTATTATTTCCTTCTGTCTCCTTGCTGACTATGTGCTTTGTTGTTTTGAATTTTTATAATTCCTTTATAAGGTAGGCTAGTTGGTTGATTTGAGATTTTTCTTGTTTTGAAGAAGGACTTTATCACTATGAATTTTCCTCATAGAATTGCTTTGTTGCATTAGATAGATTTTGGAAAATTATGTTTCCATTTTCATTTGTCTAAGGTATTTTCTGATTTCTTCTTTGACCCATTGGTTTTGTTAGTGTAATTTTGGTCTCCGTCTGTTTATGCTTCACCCATTGTTCTTTCTGTAACTGATTGCTAGTTTCATATCTTTGTGGCTGGAAAAAATGCTTGCTATGATTTCTACCCTCTTATATTTTTTGAGACTTGTTGTGTGGCCTAACATGTGATCCTGGAGAACATTCCATGTAAACTTGAAATGTTCTGATGATTTTGGATTGAATATAATGTAGATATTTATTAAGTCAAACTGGTCTATTGTGTCATTTAAGACAACTGTTGCCTTATTGATTTTTTTTTCCTAGAGGAGCTGTCCATTGATATTAGTGGGTGCTAAAATCTTCTACTATTATTGAATTACCGTTGACTTCTCCCTTATGTCTATTAGTACTTGCTTTGCATATTTAGGTTCTCTGTTTTGAGTGCATATATGTTAATGAGTGTAATGTCATCTGCTTGCACTATCCTTTTATCATTAGATAATGTCTTTGTCTTTTGTTATGGACTCTGTTATAAAGTCTATTTTGTCTGATATGAGTATCACTAAACTTGCATTCTTGTTTCCATTTGCATGAAATATCTTTTTCCATTCTCTCAACTTAGTTCTGAAGTTTTTTTTTTTTCTGTGTCTAACAAGTTCTTCATCTCTCCTTCAGTTTAAAATGATAGTCTTTCTGTGTAGAGTATCTTAAATTACAGATTTTCCTCTCTTAGCATTTATAGCCTAACATGACACTGTTCTGGCCTGTAAAGTTTCTGCAGAACAATCAACTGTGATTCCTTGTATATGACTCAAATTTTCTCTTGCTACCTTTAGAAATCTCTATCTTCAAATTTTGTCACTTTAATTATGCTATGTCTTTGTGTTTGTTAGTATGAGTTTATCATGTTTGGAACACTGTTTGCTTTCTGCACCCCTGGGGATCTGTTTCTTCCTACAGGTTTTGAAAGTTTTCAGACATAATTTAATCAACTAAATTTTCAATCTGTTTCCCTCTCCATCTTCTCCCCCTGGATCCTTTATAATGCAAATGATGGTATCCCTGATAGTATCTCAGAGATCTCATAAATTCTTACCATTCCTTTAAAGATTTTTTATTTGCTATTCTGATTGATGTATTTTCATTATTCTGTCTTTTAGATCACTTGTGCATTCTCCTGTATCACTTGGTCTGATGTTAGTTCCTTTTAGTGTGTTGCGTTTCATTTATTGTCCAGTCCTTTTTTATATTTTTCTAGTTTCTTGTTAAACTTCCAACTATGTTATCTATACCTTTCCCTTATTCAGTTAGAATTCTTATCATTGTTTTTAACTCTTTATAGAAGTTGTTTATATCTGTTTACTTTTTTCCAGAAGTTTTCTTTCAATCTTTCAATTGAGACTAGTTCTTCTGTCTTCTTACTTTGCTTAACTTCATCTGTTTATGAATGTCAGTGGAACAGTTACTTGTTGCAGTCTTGAAGGAATATTCGTATATGTGAGCATCCCTATATGGTTTTTGGTGTCTAGCAGCTTTGGTATGAGATCTGAATTTGATGTAAACATGTTACACCTTTCCTTAGGGTATACTGGTAGCTGTCTTGGTAGGACATAGATCTGGAGATGGAGTGGCCTGGGCCAGGTTTGAGCTTGGGCTCTCTCTCTGCTCAGTGGCTGTCACTACCCTAAAACGGGTAGGAGCCAGTCCCAAGTTGTTGGAGTAAAAGTCTTGAAGGCCAGGTCTGAACTGGCTCTGTTCTCTTTAAGTGTGTCTGCTCCCCTCTACCAGCACTAACACTTTTGCCCCAAATGGAAGCAGTGCCAGAGCAAAAGGGACTGATGTTAACTCTGGTTTTGTGTTGTCTGGCTACAGACAGAGGCCCAGGCTACTTGTGTGCACCACCTGTGCAAGTGCTAATAATGGCTGCACCACATCTCTCAGATGCTCTTTTGTGTCTCAGTCTCCTTTATCCCTCTCAGCTGATCTTTCCCCTTAGCATCTGCTGACCACTCTACCCCTATACCCTGCCACCCCCCGTATGGAGCTTCACCACAGGTAGGTGGGACACTTGGGGACTCTTGGTGTGTGTGGTAATACAGTCTTGGGCAGTCTGGCCTCCTTCAGAGATTAGGACTGCTTCTGATACCCTGCCTATGTCAGTACCACTAATAACTACCCCACTTGGCTCAGTTCCCTATAATGGTCTTAGACCCCTCTGTGTCTCACTGCCAAGGTAAATAAATCCTCAGTCATCATAGTCCTTTCTCCTGTGTGGGGCTTCAGTGTGAAGTAAGCAAGACTGGATTGTTTATGCATATTGGTTTAGAACATGTACTGGGGAAGTCCTGAAAAACTGGGCAGTTACTTGAGCAGTTTTCAACCCACCCTCTCCACCCTGATTTGGGAGCCAGCCAACAACTGCATGTATTACTCATGGGAAGAATTCAGGCTTCCTGCAGTCCTCTGGTTAGTCCCACCAGGCTTCCAAGCAACCAAGAGAGCTTGTCTTCCCTGCTTTGGATCCCAGCACTAGACCACCCAATATGTGGTTTGAGGAGTTCCTGTTGTGGCTTAGAGAGTTTGGAACCTGACATAGTGACTGTGAGGATGTTCGTTCAGTCTCTGGCCTTTCTCAGTGAGTTAAGGATTCAGTGTTGACTCAAGCTGCAGTTTAGGTCACAGCTGTAGCTGGGATTAGGCATTACTGTGGCTGTGGTGTAGGCTGGCAGCTGCAACTCAGATTTGACCTCTAGCCTGGGAACTTCTATATGCCATAGAGAGGCCCTAAAGGAAAAAAAAAAAAAAAAAAAAGAAAACACGTAGCTTGAACTGTTCATGCCCCAGGGAGTATCTCCACCCCTAGTAATCTCTCTTTTACTCCAAGTTCTTTCCTAGGGGCACAGGTCCTGTCCTCATTGCTTCTCTTTCCTTCTTACCAGATTCTGTGTGGATCTTTCTTTCAGCTTTAGTCGTACATGGCTTTTTTTTTTTTCCTGCGAGTTTCCAGTTAGTTTTCATTAAGAAGTGTTTTGCATGTGGATCTGTTTTTGATGTGTTTGTCAGGGGAAGTGAATTCCATGTCCTCTTCCTCAAACATGTTGATCAATCTTTAGTTGATACAGTATTTTGTTTTGCATTTGGAAATATTTTTTTTTAATTTTCTAAACGAACTGTATATTAACTAACTAAAAACTATCTTTTTGTGTTGAAGCTCATGAGGATGGGAAACTTTTTAAGCTGAGAATGCAGTTTTGATTAAAATGCATGTGGTGTATCTCCCCATTAAGGAAAAACTTGCTAGGAATGCAACTAAGCAATTGCATATTGATGATATTGGAGGAAGGCACTCAGAAGGAAATTGGTAATAGATGAGATCAAAAGGGTGGAGCCCTTGTGATGGGGATTAATGTCCTTATGAGTCTTGAGACCATTTCCTCTACCCTGCTCTCCATCATGTGAGAATACAATGAGAAGTTGTCAATCTGCAACCAGGATAGAAGATCCTCAGTAGAGCTCAATTATTCTGGCACTCTTACCTTGGATTTCCAGACTCCAGAACACTGAGAAATAAATTTATTTTGATTATAAGCTACTGGTTTATGGTATATTTTTATAGTAGCCTGAGATAAGATAGAATGCAAAAGGTCAAGATTGTTCAGAATTTGTGTCACTCCAGGTAAGCAATAAAGGAGTTGTAGGGAACCCTTTGAGATTATAGTGGTCAACTTCCCCAGATGTGATGTCAAGAACCCTAAAAGTCTTCCCCAATAACAATCTAAGTTCATTACATAAGAGATAAAGGGGTATATTTCACAGGCAAGGATAAGATTCTAAAATCTAATAGAAAATAATCATTACATACATTATCATTACATGTATTACCATATATTATTGATCAGTTTCAGATAATTTGCCTCCAATTATTGACTAGAAGGTTGGTATAAGAGTAGATAAATTCACAGAATTCAGCTGTCAGAAGTATGGGGAGAAAACACAGGGATTCGGCCAATCCAGCAGATAGAATGGCAAGGACACTCTGGTAATAGGGTGGACAGTTTTTAGTGGGGTATAATTAAAGACTAGAAAAAGAATATGTCATCACTTGTTACTAATCCATCTAGCTATAAAATTTTTCAGAGCTCGTTCTCATGGTGTCTTTTACATAGAAGCCAATGTTTTAGTAATAGAAAAAGCATTATAAAGAGGTATCCTAATTATTAGCAGAATAACTATGAGTATATTATTTAGCTTTTCTTAGGCTTAGTTTCCTTTTTTATAGAATGGGAATCATCCCTAACTAATAGTCTTTTTGGAAGATTTATTATGTATATAACTTCATCTAAATTATTTTCATGATTATATATGTATCATTTATATGCACAGGAAATCTATTCATATTTATGAATATTTAATAATTTAGAAATAAAACATTTATATTTGTAATTACGTCACATGTATATGCAATATACACTTATACCTTGCTATATAGAAAATACATAAGTACATAATTTATATATAAGTGTCATTGATATAACTTGTACAATTTTTTTTGGCCACACCCATGGCGTGTGCCTGGGACAGGAATCAAACTCATACCATAGCAGCAACCCAAACTACAACTTCAGTGGCAATGCTGGATCCTTAACCTACTGAGCCACAAGAGAATTCCTCATTGATAAAACTTAAAATTAGGTATATCTATGGTTTCTATTAGGTTATAAATATGTAACATATTCATGTGGTTCCCATTGTGGTTCAGAGGTAATGAATCTGACTAGTAGCCATGAGGACACAGGTTAGATCCCTGCCCTCACTTAGTAGGTTAAGGATCCAGTGTTGCCATGAGCTGTGGTATAGTTTGCAGACATGGCTCGGATCTGGCGTGGCTGTGGCATAGGCCAGAGGTTACAGCTCCTATCCTGGGACCCTGCATATGCCACAGGTACAGCCTTAAAAAGACAAATATATATATATACACACACACACACACATATATATATATATATCACATATTTTAATTTTTGTTAATTATAATATATAATTTCCATCAATTTATTCTAATAAATCCCTGTGAAAATATGATGTTTGACTACTTGAAAAGTAAGACACACTAAAGAAATTTACATATCATTATATTGTTATATTTATTAGATACTTATTTCATAGGTCACACATTATTGTTTACACTTTCCAAATAGAGGCTACAAGTGTTTTAGAGGATTTAAATTGTATTTAAGTATCCATTCAGTTGTTATACATCACAGCCAGATCTCCTGTCTATTTTTTGTAGTCCCAGGTAAAGGCAGCAGTTTAGAATAACACCTGCTCGCTAAGAAATTACTGCTTCATGTATTTTACATGTTCTAATGATATATGAAGTGCATCTTTAGTATTTAAGTATAATGTGCTTTGGCTTGAACACTACCCAACTTTGGAAAAGTCTTTTCTCATTCTTTACTTGGAAAATTATCATTTATCCTTCAAGACCAAGCCCAAGTCACATTTTAAAAATTCATTTTTCTTTATCCAAAAGAAAAATGATTACTCAAAATCAGAATAAACAAATAAACAAATATCATTCATTAAAATGTACTTTAAAAGCAACTTTTTCCTTAGTAAAATGTGCATGTAATAGGAAAAGATGAACAACGTAACTGATAGTTCTACCACACAAAGATAAACCTCTACACTATTATCATTTAGCATATTTTATTACAGACTTTTCCTTATTAAATAATTTTTTGGGGATTTTCTTGGAATATTTGTTGTGATTCTGTTGATGTTTACCCTATATTTTAACAATGTTTGAAAACTATTTTCAATGTAATTATAATTTTTTTAAAAATACATCTTTTGGAAATTTAACTTAGAAGCAAGAAAATAGCAATAGCAAAACCATTTACAGGTAGCTTCTCCAGACCTAGATTTGTTTTTCTCTTTAAAAATTTTTTTTTTTAATTTGCTAATGGGCTTTTCAGGAGTGTACTATTAAATTATATTTACTATTACAATTCATTATTTATTCTTGCAACAGATATTTGTTGAGATTCTAATATGTCCAAACTGAGGATTCACTGATGAACATCATTGACATGGTTCCTTCCATCCCTTGAATCTCTTAGTGAGGAAAAGGGACTCAAGCAACAAACATCTATGACAATTACGAACTATGTTGTGTTATATCACAAGGAATCAAATAGGTGGTACAAAGGGAAAACCTCTCTCAGGAGGTGATATTTAAGCTGAGACATAAGTATCAGAAGGCTGTGGTCTTGGAAAGAGAAAGGAAGAGTGTCCAGTCAGAATTGTATTCAAAACAAAACCAAACCCTTCTTAAATCAGGACACAAAAAGAAGATAATATTGCTGGAATAGAGGTAAAAGGAATATGAGAGAAGTCAGAAGAAAAGTCCTTCTAGGCCCAAGTAAGGAGTTTAGATATCATTGTTCACATAGCGAAGGAATAATAAATGATGTTATGGCAGGAAGATAACTTGATTCATAGTATATTTTAGGTAGATTACCCTTGTTATTATGTAGAAATAGATGAGAAGGAAGCACGAGAACAAGAGGCACTGTCGAATCCAGAGGTTGGTCTAGCCAGAGTTGGTAGTAAAGCAAATACTAGTTCTAGGACTTAAAATTTAATTTAGAGGTTTATGAAAAGGGAGAAAATGAGAGTTTATGGGTAAAGTGAAATTTCCAGGTAGGTCAAGTGAATGTTGAGATACATTTGATAACGACTAGTCTTGTCCAGTTATCTCTGAACTAGATATATGACTTTAAATTTTAGAGGCAGCTTCTGGATAAGATAAATAAAATTAATACATAATTTCTGCATGACTAGATAAAGTCAATTTTCCATAGAGAGTTGATGAAGGCGAGATAGTCCAGAACATATCCCTCAGAAAATTAACATTTGAAGGACTGTTTCTGAACATCTCTGCTGTTATCTTGCTAATATTATGGCTGAAAATTTGCAGCTCATTTTGTTTTGCATTTCTTTGATTTTTTAGTTGAACATCTTGCATTCACTGCAAGTTACTTAAAATGTTTTTGACAGAAACACTGAATATTTATGATCAAAAGCAGTATTTTTCTTGAAAGAAAAATATTACAATATTTTGTTATCTTGAATGGAATGGAATCAAGCTAACAAATGTTTTAACACTAATTGCTAGAGCTTCCTCAGGACAACATGGTGACATATGGATGGGTTAGCTAATAAAGTACTAGGTATAAGAGATTATTTTTTTAGAGCAATGTGAATATAGTAAAATCTCACAGTGCTGATCAGAAAGGTATAATAGGCATGCTTTGATTTTCGATCCTCCTTACATCTTATGTCTTTTCCTATACAAAGCACAATTATATACCACATTTCTAAAACTTAATTAAATATATTATAAACATATTAATTTTATTTTAACAATTAGAAAAAATAACACAAATTCACATAAGTCATAAGATGAAATGTAAAATCATCTATTAACTCCTCAAGCTAAGACTTCATCTTAAATATGGAATGTTTTACTTTGACAATAACACTGATAGAATTATCAGATAAATACATTTGTAATTTTATGTTAACATATAAAATTAATATATTACACTAGACCCAGGTGAGACATATTAATGAGTACAAAATGAGAGACTCTATGAGAGTTTCAGATATGATGGTAGTTAATATGAGAAATATTTTAGTTCTCTAAGGTTCTGATATGATTTAGTCTCACTAAAACTAAAGTGAATATACATCTTGATTTCTTATTTTGAATCTAGATTAATCTTTTTTAATGTTTCTGCTTATAAAAGTCTTCCCCATATTGATTGTATAATTAATTACCTAAATTTCCCTTCCACATCTTTAAGGGGACATGAGTGGCATTGAACTTAAGCAGTTTAAAATCACTGCCACAATTAATGTTCTTCTCTAAAAATTTTGTAGACAGAGTGCACATATCTTTGTTTGCCTCACAGTAAATATATAGTACAAGAAGAATGATGTGTTCCAGAGGCAGATTTTTGCTTATACAAAGAAAATATGCAGTATTGGAATTTCTGGTATATTCTGCTTATGTATAAAATAGACCCAAATGTATGAAATGAGGAATCTTGGAAATTTGTGATAAATGGTTATATGATGTATAGTTGCAATTTCATTATTTATAGGCTCTGAATAACACTTCAGACTTGGCTTGTTTACTGCCTTTCAAATTCTTGCCCAATTTCCCTGGCTTATGCTTGGGCTTGGAAAATTCAGACCTTATCACCTAGTCTCCTTCACTTGGCTGGTCAGAAAGGCCCACACCCCCTGTGATACTTGCTTCCTTTGTGAACCTGTTTTTCTGCTGCTAGTCTCCTCTCCTGTTACCTAAACTTTACTAACTTGGTAGCTATTTTAGCTAATACCTCCCTGAGGGATTTCATTTTTCTATTTCCCAACTACAGCTTATTTGATGGTTTGGGCTGTTTGTTTCCATATTGGCCCCAAAAAGTATAGAAATAGAGAAAAGTGCAAAATATAATAGGTTAAAAATACCTTTATATTTTGGGTTTGATTTATACAGAAAGAAGTATAAAATTGATCTTATTAATAAATTCAACCAATATTGGATTCAAGGCCCAACTGGAACCATGCACAACTAGACAAATCTCTGCACTGCCTGGAGGTTGTTAGGCCTAGGTAATCTCTAAAATTTTTTTCTGTCTCTAAATATCTATACCTCAATGTTTTACCCAATTTTACTATTTTATGTGTATATATTTACAATTCTCACAAAATATATAAAATATGAAACTCACAGTTCTTTCAGAATCAACATAATAACAATCAAGAAAAAACTGAAATCTCATAAGTAGGAGGTTGAGGGAGGCAGGGAAAAAAATCTCCTTGAAGAGGGCTCTTCTCACAATGAGAGTAAATAAGAAGTAAACCCATTGCTCATAGAGTTTCTGGGAAGAAACAACACATTATGACACTGGCATCAAATTTAGAAGATGTCTCCACTGAGAAATTGTGACTGCAAGCTAAATTTAACATTTTTTGGCCCACTTTCACCTTATATACTTATATGGAAAAATAAAGTCATCTCATACAGGGAGTACACATATGGAATTGGGAAAAGTAAGCATAAATGTCCTTGGGAGAACTGTGTAATTAACTCAGGCTTAAAAATGAGGAAACGGAATTAAACACGGGGAATCTCAATGAACAAATAATATTCACATCCAGACACACATGTAAATCAGAAGAAGAATAAAAAGAGATCTTAATAGTTGCCAAAAGAAACCTGCAGATTCCATCAAATGATTACTAGCTAGTCTATTAAATTATTTTTCAAAACTTTCAAAAAAATGAAAATAGGAAGATGGTGGAATAGTGTCCTAAATGCACTAAGTGGAACATATGCACAACACATACACCCACCAAAAACTGTCAACGTAGAATTCTGGTTCCCTGTAGTAACCAGTAAAATAAAGCAGAGGCAAAATAAAGATGCCGAAAAATAAAAACTAAGCTTATCACCAGTAGACCCTTGGTAAATGAAATTCTAAATACATAATTTAGACAGAATGAATATTATCCTAAACAGAAGATCTAAAATGAAATGTGTGTTGGTAAATTTAATTGTAAACATGTGTTTAAATATAAATAAACATGAACTATGTTCTAAATTAACACAAAATACTAGCAGCAGCAACAGTAACAATGTCTCATTTATGAGGAAGGAAACCACGTAGATGAAAATGATGTACAAAATTTACATGTAATTTGATGAAAAGTAGTTGACATTAAAATATGCTATATTCAGAGTTTCCACTATGGTGCGGTGGGTTAAGAATCTGACTGACTGCAGGGGCTCAGATTGTTGCAAGATTCGATCTCCAGCCTGCAAGACTGTGGTTTAAAGGATCCAGCATTACCTCAGGTGTCACATAGGTTGCCTCTGTGGCTCAGATTCATTTCTAGGCCTGGGAATGTCCACATACCAAAGGTGTAAAATAAAATAAATTACTTTTTAATTAATTGAAATTACACTAAAATCTATTTTCTTTGTATTGTTCAAGAGAAAGGTAAATTTATGAATGTTAAAATAGCCAGGTATAACACCGAAAGATTAGACATAGAGACTACAATTTCCAAAGGAATAAAGGGGGAAATGGAATAAGAAAAATGAAAGAAAATATCAGTCTAAAGAATGCAAGAAATTCTAGTTGGGTCTGGTTCTAAAGTTTATGCTTGTAGCACCTTTAACAGACACCCAAAGCTAGAGTACTGAAAAGTTAAATAAGATTTTTTTTAAAGCATAGTTGATTTACCATATTTTTCCAATTTCTGCTGTAGGACAAAGTGACATGGTCATACATATGTACACATTTTTTTCCTCATATTATCTTCCAACATGTTCTATCTCAAGAAACAATAGTTCCTTGTTCTATACAGCAGAATCTTATTGATTACCCATTCTAATAGTTTGTATCTGTCAACCCCTGTCTATCCTACTCCCTCTCCCCTCCCCCTTGGCAACTAAAATTTGTTCTCTATGTCAGTGAGTTTGTTTCTGTATTGTAGATAGTTTCATTTTTACCATATTTTAGATTCCACATATAAGTGATATCATATGATATTTGTCTTTCTCTTTCTGACTTGCTTAGTATAAGAATTTCTAGTTGCATCTGTGTTGCTGTAGGTGACATTATTACATTCTTTTTATGGTTGTGTAGTATTGTATATGTATGTATAATATCTTCTTAATCCATTCATCTGTCAGTGGGCGTTTAAGTTGTTTCCATGTCTTGGCTACTGTGAATAGTGCTTCAGTGAACACAGGGGGTACATGTATCTTTTGGAATTACAGTTTTGTCTGAATATATGCCCAGGAGTGGTGTTGCTGGATTATATGGTAGTTCTATATTAAGTTTTCTAAGGAACCTCCATAACTGTTTTCCATAGTGGTTTTACCAATTTACATTCCCACCAACAGTGTATGAGTGTTCTCTTTTCTCCACACCTTCTCCAGCATTATGTTATTTGTATACTTATTAATGGTGGCCATTCTGGCTGGTGTGAGGTTTTACATCATTGTAGGTTTTTTTTTAGTTTTTTAATTTTTTAACTTTTTTTTGTTGTTGTTTAAGGGCCACACCTGTGGCATATGGAATTTCCTAGGCCAGGGATTGAATTGAAGCTGTAGCTGACAGCCTACACCACAGCCATAGCAATACCAGATCCAAGCCACATCTGTGACCTACACCACAGCTCATGGCAACACCGGATCATTTACTCACTGACTGAGGCCAGGGATCAGACCTGTGTCCTCATGGATGCTAGTCAGATTCATTTCTGCTGAGCCATAATGGAAACTCCTCATTGTAGTTTTTAATTTGCATTTCTCTGATGTTGAGCCTCTTGTCATGTGCCTACTGGCTGTCCCTGTCGGTAGGTCTTCTTTGGAGAAACATCTGTTTAGGTCTTCTGCCTATTTTTTGATTGGGTTGTTTGTTTTATGTTGTTGAATTGTATCAGTTTTTTGTATATTTTCAAGATTATGCCCTGTTGGTTGCATTATTTGCAAAGATTATCTCCCATTCTGTGGGTTGTCTCTTCATTTTTTTTTTAATGATTTTCTTTTCTGTGCAAAAGATTTGAGTTTAATTAGGTCCCATTAGCTTATTTTTGTTTTTACTGTTATTATTCTAGGAAATGGATCAAACAAGATGTAGCTGAGATTTATGTCAAAGACTGTTCTGCCTGTGTTTTTCTCTAGGAGTTTTATAGTATCTGGCTTTGCTTTAGGTCTTCAGTCAATTTTGAGTTTATTTTTGTGTATGATGTTAAATGCTGTTTTAATTTTATCCTTTTATGGATAGCTATCCAGTTTTCCTAGCACTGCTTATTGAAGAGACTGTCTTTTCCCCACAGTATGCCCTTACCTCCTTTGTTACAGGTTAGTTGACCATAGGTGCTTGAGTTTATTTCTGAGATTTCAATGCTATTTCACTGATCTGTTTTTCTGGTTTTGTGACAGTACCATACTGTTTTTATTATTGTAGCTTTGTAGTATAATTTGAGGTCAAGGATCTTGATTCCTCCAGTTCTATTTTTTTTTTCCAACATTTCCTTTGGCTATTCAGGTTCTTTTGTGTTGCCATAGAAAATTTAAAATATTTTGTTCTAGTTCTGTGAAGAATGTCATTGGTAATTTGATAGGGGTGCATTAATTCTTGGGTAATATAGTGGTATTGGCCTGCATTTTCCTTTTTTGCATGATGTCTTTGTATGGTTTTAGTGCTGGCATGATATTGGCTCCATAGAAGAGTCTGGAAGTATTTTTTCCTTTGCAATTTTTTTGGAATTTTATCAGGATAGGTGTTAACTCTTCCCTAACTGGTAGAATTCATTCATAAAGCCATCCATCTGGTCTTAGACTTTTGTTTATTGGAAGTTTTTAAATTACAGATTCAATTCCATCACAGGTAAGTGTTTGCTTACATTTTCTATTTCTTCTTGGTTCAGTCTTGGAGATAGTACCTTTTTAAGAATTTTTTTTCTTTTACTTTTCTTTACTTTTTTAAAATTATTTCCCCAATACAATTTTTTTTTTCTTCTGTACAGCATGGTGACCCAGTTACACATACATGTACACATTCTATTTTCTCACAATATCATGCTCCATCATAAGTGACCAGACATGGTTCCCAGTGCTACATAGCAGGATCTCATTGCAAATCCATTCCAAAGGCAATAGTCTGCATCTATTAACCCCAAGCCCCCAATCCATCCCACTCCCTCCCCCTCCTCCTTGGCAACCACAAGTCTATTCTCTAAGTCCATGATTTTCTTTTCTGTGGAAGGTTCATTTGTGCCTTATATTACATTCCAGATATAAGTGATGTCATATGGCATTTGTCTTTCTGACTTACTTCACTCAGGATGAGAGTCTCTAGTTCCATCCATGTTGCTGCAAATGGCATTATTTTGTTCTTTTTACTGGCTGAGTAGTATTCCATTGTGTATATATACCACATTTTCCTAATCCAATAATCTGTCATGTACATTTGGGTTGTTTCCATGTCTTGGATATTGCGAATAGTGCTAAAAAGAATTTGGCCATTTCTTCTAAGCTGTCCATTTTATTGGCATATAGTTGCCCATAGTACTCTCTTATGATCTTTGGTATTTCTGTAGTGTCAGTTGTAATTTATTTTTTATTTCAAATTTCATGTTTTATATCTAGAACAACACTTAGTAATAGGTATTATTGTCCTCCTTTTCCAGGTGAGGAAACTGAAGCTCACTGAGGTTAAGTAACTCATCTAAGTTCCCACAGTGGGAGAGTCAAGATCAAAATCCAACTTTAAAGGAAGCTATATCTATTATTTTTATCACTCCACAACTGAAATGCAAGATATAGAAGGCTACTTTAACAGGCTAGTAAGTCTTTCTTCAGACAAAATAATTTTAAAATTATAATTCTCAGAGAAAAATAGCTGAAGCGTACAGGCAGAGATTACATTAGTATCATGAATGAGCATAGTGGATATGTGATTTCTGCTATATTAATTCAACTAACAGAGAAGCCTAGATGAGACCAAAAAAGTATTGTTGTTCCCAGTTTCAGCCATTCAACAGCACTTGAAATTTCCCCCTTTACTACACAAGCTTAATTCAAAATATAAAGAGGGTTAAATATAATTACAACAATATGTACTTTCTACTATAGCAAATTGGTCTATGTAAATACTTTTTATGAATAGAATTTTTGGTGCCATATTTGTATTTCTTAAGTAAAGTGGACCATGTATTTATTTAGGAAAAAAATCTTTGAGGCACATGCAATTTGAAAAACAAAACTCTGTGATACATAAATCTTCCTAGTAAAATTAATGACTTTGATGGTATTATTAAATAGATTCTTCACAATGGTATTGAAAGACGTGAGTTTCACTGATATAATTCTTTAGCAGACAATGGTAAAGTTAAGGCAAAATTGATTCCAAAATAAAACATCTATTTTAGAAAGCTAGGATTTATTATGTTTGGAAACTCATGATAGGAATTTTGGGAAAAGCAGCTTTCTATTTCACTAAGAGAGACTGTTATCTAAGAACAATCATACACACAGCTCATTTGGCAATGATCCAATTGTGTCATTTTGATAAACAAAGCAATTGGGGCTTTTCAAGCCTTTTAACTTAGAAAAATAGATTTTGTTAGTTTTATTCTCCTTTCTGTTTTGTATAATACGTTCAAAAGAGAGGATAGAATTAATTGTAAAGGAGACAATACAAAGGAAATATCCACTATCACATCTATCAACTACAGTTGCCTAGAGCAATGTTTCCTTTACTTGAATTAACCTGCTGATTCTAGAATCATCTCCACTGTAACAGGTATGGAGGATAAGGCTATTTTCTCAACAGTCCTGGTGTTATAAATCCAATTTGATTTTAGTGATTGAGGCCCAAAGTCATATTTTTTTTTAAATTTAACTCTGCAAAGCCTAGTGCTTTTTATGTGACTGGCTCTAATTAAATATAAGTCTGTGATTTTACATGTTGCACTTTGTTATCAAGATACTCTTAGGATTCTCATAGTATGATTTCCCTGTATAAAAATCTCCAGGTCTCTGGCAAACAGGGTTCTGGAAAAGACATTTTAGACCATGTGTTCTGAGGAATACCTACCTCAAAATTAGCTTAAAACTTCAAATTTCTTGGCTTCCTCCATAACCTATCAACTCAGATCTCTCTTGCATAGGAGCTCATTTTAGCAAACTTCTCTGTAATTCTGATACATACAGAAATTTGAGAACCACCCTTCTAACTTTGAAGAGAGTTGAAGGCAGCCTATTCTAGGGACAAGATAATGGACTTTGAATTCTCAAAGACCATTATTTTGTCCTACTAGCAAAGTACACCATACATCACATTAGCTGTGTAACCTTAAGTATAATGCTCTATCTCTGTGAACCTCAGTTATCTCATATGTAAAGTAGGGATAATAATAATATCTGACTCACAAGGTTGTGTCTAGGATACAGGGATCAAATGATATATCATATAGTGCCTTGAGTGTCCTTAAAGCATTGTGCTTTTCTTTACCTCTCATTGTGGTTTCTTTAAAACCCACACTTATCTGAGTAGTACTATAATCTATTTCCTTTACTTTCATATAACTTATTTTCATTTCTGTTATGAGGTTGCTCAGTTCATGGGGTTAAAAATGGATCCCCTTCCCATCCTTACCTACCCTTCTTCTCATTTGAAGGAAGATTTATGGAAACTTAATGGTCTTTTTTGTAAAACCCTAAGATTTGAGCCTATCCTGTCACTTAGACAACTAATTACACCATTACATGCTGCAATTACAATTAAAGATTTTCAGCTGATGAAAGACATGTTCACTGCATTCTCATTACCTGATATTTCCTTGCCAACACTCAAGAGTATCATGATTTTGATGAAATGAAAACAAGTCAAGGAACTATATTTGCTCAGCAACATCAACAGAACAGTTCAGGGAGCCCATTGCAATTCCCTTCTGCCCCGTTGCACTTTTCCACCAAGCTATTTAAAGCTATAGTTTGTGTTATTACCTCACGGAACTTGTTAGCTGCCAAAATCATTAGTAATTTCTGCTGATTGAGCATTGTCTCTGTGAAGCATCACACTATGTTAGGCACGTAGAGCAATTTTGGCACTGGGCAAGTAGGATTTTGTCTTAAATTGACTCAGACCAGATCAGTCAATTCACAACACTTAGTGCTAGCATTGCCTGGCATATAATGTTCTTGCCTTAACTGTCTGTTATTTACAACATCCTTTTAGCAAGAGCAAAATCAGACAAATGGCCCACTGCCAAAGGATACCCCCTTCAGATTCTTTTCTTCCTTCCCTTTTTGATTTATTGCTGTCTGGCATCACCTCTTGGCTTCGTAGCCTTATAAATGTCTTCAAGATGAATCAACATTCTGATGCTTGGTCCATTTTAAATCATCCCTTTTAAGTAATTGCCTAATGCTAGAATATGAATTTTTTTAATGATTAGAAACTTCTACCTCCTAAGGATTTATCTTCTATGTGAATATGCTTAATAATTTAAAAAGTTCTTCCTCATTGCAATGGTTATGGCAAGTTATGATTCTCCTCCAAGTAACAGGAAGCATGATCTGAACTGTCTTAAGTAAAATGGTGATTTATTGCCCCAACTAAATGAAAAGTCCAAAGACTTCAGGCGTGACAGAATATAGAAATCAAAAACAGTGTCATTGGTTCCTTGTTTTTCTTTCATGGTCTCCCAGTTCTGCTTCATTGCTTACAGATAGGCTTTCTTCCCAAAATTCATAAAATAGTTGCTTTTGCCCAAGGATCTTGCATTGGCTCAGCTTCAAAAATGCAGGAAAGCATGCCAAATAGTTTGAGCAGTCCTAGCAAAATTCTTCTTGACAGTTATTGGCTATATTTAGATCACATGCATGTCACTGAGCCCATCATTCTGAAGATTATCCCTACTCATGCCGTGTGGACTGAGAGTGTTGGGACAGGTCTCTAAAAAGAAATCAAGTTTCATTTACCAAGAGAAGTGAATATTAATGAAGGAAATATCTTTTTTCTTACAGTTGAACAAAATGTACCTTCTTAGAACCTCCTCTAATTAATCCATAATTGATTCCTCACACTCTGCAGAACAAAGCCTATTTCTGTTTTCTCTACAACCTGTCGATTCTTGAAGAAAAAATGATGTTTTTCTCCAAAATGTAATGCATTAAGAATGAGTGGTTAGTGCAATAGTTTCACTTAATTTTTAATGAAAACGTAAGTGGAATTAACCATAGTTTAGAATATAGAACAATACGTCTAACCCCTGAGAGTGCATCAGAATTACTTGATGGAACACTGAAAAAGTATGTATACCTGTGTGTGAATTACACCAGATCTCCCAACCCAGAATTTGGGAGGATGCTGCAGGGGTGTATGTATTTTTTCAAAAGCTTCACAGTAATTCTCATCCACAATTTTATATATAAAATGCTGATCTCTATAGAAAGAGAGAAGTGACACATCTATTCTTCTTTGTCTAGCCAGATAAGGGCAAGAGCATTTTACCTAACATGAAGCATCATACTTGAGAGGAACAGAGCTAAATATAGCCTACTCATAGGAAATTGGCCAGGGTAAACTATACCTTTTGACAAAAATAAGTAACTGCAAAAAAAGATAATAACAGAGAGCAGGATGAAAAAAAAATCAGTATTTCATGAGTTAAGAGAAATTTTGGTGTCCATCTAACCATCCATTCAAATAATATTTAATGAGCACAAACTGTATACTAGGCACTAAGCTAGATACTAGTATTAAAATGATGAGTAAATGCAGAAGTGGGGTCTGCTGTCATGGACTTGTCACGGACCTTAATATCTGTCTCTAAGACTGAGACAAATATTACATAGATGCTTTTGCCTGCAGATCCCAAACAATGTGGTTTAATAATCAGAAAACTATTAACTAATAAAATTGTTAGTAGAGATGAAGTTAATGATTAAATAGCCCAGGTGACATCACTAAGTATCTAGAATCTTTCTATCTATTCTGCCACCTTTAGTGTTGGTTTCATCCTCAAGCTTGTTGCAACCTGTCCAATGCACTTTCAGAGACTGTACCTAAACTCAAAGTGTCCAGTTGAAAAGAAGGCTCTCTCTCCTTTTGGCTGCAGAAAGTGAAGACAAGATTCTCATAAGTCTCATATCTCCTTGCATCCATCATTGGGATAGAGGGAAGGAATTATAATTGATCTAAACTATATATAGATTATACAGATTTGAGAATCAACCAAAATATCTGCTACAAACTTCAATCCATAAACTTCAGAAATAAATGAAAAAAATTAAAAATATAAAGGATTCTGTGCCATATTTGAAAGCTTCTACTAGGGGAATATGATATCTAAAGATTTTCCTGAGAAAGCTTAAGCAAATTCCAAGAAAGTGAGTAGTCTTTGAATGAATAAGGAGCAGACAGAGAAGTTTTTCTGCAGAGGGAGGAGGGTGTAAAAAATGCCCTGTGGCTGGACAATGAGGAATAAGAGAACTGTGGATTCACAGAGATAACACTGAGCTGTAAACAGGGCTCAGAATGAATAAAGGGAGAAAAATGAGAATTTCCAAGGTGAAAGACGACACTTTGACTTGAATAGTGTGGTAAAATTTTAGAGAAGTGACGGATATCTATTTATAGGAAAAACTTGACAAAACTTGAGATGTATTTGATATGGTTTGGGAGTAGGTGTTTCAGGGAGCAAGGAAATGTATGCTGTTTAAAATGACTTCTGGGTTTCACGCTTGCTGAAGTAACATAGCCAGGGGAAGTGGTCCATGTTAAGACTGTGCAGTAAGAAGTAGGAGAGTATCAGAAAAGGAGAGGCAGCAAGGCTAAGAGGTTACAGAGGCAGTGAATTAGTGCTTCCAAAAACATCTGCCAGTGGCTCTAAAGCCTTGAAAATGTCTTCTCTCCACTGTGAAGACATAGCCAATCAGCTCATCATAGGCCCCAGAAGTCAATGAATTTGGGTAAATAATAACTCTTGGCTCAAATGAAATAATTGAGTGCCCAGACAGATCTGTTTTCCATGTTAAGCATAGGACTTTATAACTAAGTTTGGGAGCATGCAGTTGAGGAAGAAAGCTCAGCCCCAAGACACACTCAGCCAAGTTTGGGAAAAATATTCCATTAGCAAATGGCTAGAAGGCACCTACCTAACTAATACATACTAGGTCCTCAATATCATTTGAAGGCATGAATCATCAAATATATCAGAAAGAGTTTTTCCCTCATTTTCTATGGATGATCTCATATCTTTAAGGAAAAAACCCACAAATCTATTCCAATGTGCATAGCCACAGACATAATTCTTAGCCAAAGAGCGATGGACATTGTTTAGTTGGTTTAATCCATCTTTTAAAAAACTAGTAAGAATGTGTTCTGCTCAGACACTAAATATCATGCACTCGGTATATTGTTAAACATGAAATGCAGTCTAATCCATCCATTCATTGGTGTTTCATGTTTCCTCATTTTATTTTAAATCTCCTCTTTTTATCCTGCAGCTTTATGCAATCTTACCTCTCTAACTGGTTATCCCACAATGTAGCTAACATTCAAAATAGCACAAGTACTCAACATAAAATAAGTTGTAATCCCCACTCGGTGGGAACTGGTACTTAGTGTTCCCATTAACACAGTTGGAGGTTATATATTTAACTCTGTGCCCATTCAAATAAGGGTGTTTGCAGTATGTACTGAAATCCACTCTTAAAACAGATATCATGATGTTTAAGCTTTTAGAATTGACAACTTTTTTGATTATATCTTTGACTAAGTAGAAATTACTGCTGTGAAATATGAAAGTTTATTATCTTGTTCATATTTTGGTGACTGTATTATGAAACATGAATTTTACCTGGGAAAGATATGATGAAACATATACTCCTTTTATTTTATGGTACAGGCAATTATGTGAATTTAAATAGTTAACAAGCTGATTATTCATATAGCCATAGCAAACACACACACAAACACACTCATTTGGTGTGATAAATGATCACAATTAATGTTTTTATTACCATTATTCTCATCTTTTGCTTAAGACTTGAGTTGCTCTGATATTTCTAGCTTTGAAATTCATGAACCCCCATTCCTGTCTCATTTCTTATGAGAAGGTAAAAGGAATATTAAGGT
Organism: Phacochoerus africanus; assembly: GCF_016906955.1. Taxonomy (NCBI): domain Eukaryota; kingdom Metazoa; phylum Chordata; class Mammalia; order Artiodactyla; family Suidae; genus Phacochoerus; species Phacochoerus africanus. The sequence goes on from NC_062545.1 coordinate 214,838,134, forward strand.
ATCTACATAAGTATAACTGTGCTTAATAATCTTATAAATGTTTTGAAATCAGTTAGGTCTTTTCTCTATGCTAGAGCCATGTTTAATTCTAGACATTTTTGTCCCCTTTTTCTTTCTAGAAAATTCTTTAGAAACTTATATGTTTATACTTTTTTTAGGAGATCCCATTTGTAAGCAGTCTTTAAGTCTAAAAGCAGCAAGCAACTTTTGTACCTGGGGCTGTTGTTTCATATGCTCAACAGGTAATTATTAAGCAACTATGTATCAATCATGGTTCTAGGTGCTAGTAATACAGCGCTGAGCAAAACAGAAGATCAGCATTGTACTAGCGCAATTTATAGGAAATTATTTTCATATTACAGCAAAAGAGAAAAAGATGGGGGGGCAATGTCCAGGATATGGAGCTCTGATATTAAAATTAGAGGAAATTGGAAGATCCTATTGTGGCTTGGTGGTAATGAACCCATCTAGTATCCATGAGGATGTAGGTTTGATCCCTGGCCTTGCTCAGTGAGTTAAGGATCCGGCATTGCTGTGAGCTGTGGTGTAGATCACTGACGTGGCTCAGACCTGGCATGGCTGTGGCTGTGGCCAGTGGCTATAGCTCTGATTAAATCTCTAGCCTTGGAACTTCCATATGCCATGGATGTGGAACCCCCCCCCCAAAAAAAAAAAGGTATATAAGATTTGGGGTCTAACAACTTCTTTGGATCTTCATGGTCTTTTTAAAGATTCCCATATGCACATAAAAACACCAAATAAAATGTGGACAATTTTTTTCCTGTTAATATGTTTTATGTCAGTTTAACTCTAAGGCCTACCCGTGGAACGTAAAGGGTAGAAAGACATTTTTCCTCCCATACAACTTCATTTTGATGAAATCTTTGGTAACTCCTTACTAATTTCAGAGTAACGTTGCAATGCCTCGATTAAATGTTATGTTGAATTTCCCTATCCACTGATCATAACCTTTCTTCCTAACGTCATCTTTTCTCTCATACCTTCCCAGCTAAACATGTTTCCCAAAGACTCCCTCTGTTTCTTGGCTCTAACATTCCCTCCATAAAAACATCTTCATTCCCTTAAACCTAACACATCCTTCTGATTCATCAAGGCCTTGCTCAAAAATCACATCCTGTGGTAATTCTTTCACAACCTTCTAGTTTCTCAAACTGCCACATTTATATCTTTATCTCTGTATCTATGTAACTATCTCATTGCCAGTAGAGTTATCAGGCATCCTTTTGAGCCTCCTGATAAAACCTTTGAGGTCAAGATTTATATCCTACATAGTAGGAGAGCTCCAATAATAAAAGAGGTGTGTCAAAGCAAAACATGAGGCAAACCAACATTGTGTTAACTCCTTTTATCATAATTTTTTGTTCCCAATATCTTTTGTATTGAAATGATTGATTTGACATGTTCAGATGAATTCACTTTATTGTGAAAACAAACTATTTCCATTATAAAGTTTAGTTTTGATAACTTCTTGTGGAGGATTAGCATCTGTACTGTTATTAAGGTGTAATGACTTATCTTTCCCAATAACTTATATTTTCCAATAATTAACAGTTTGTTTTAACTGCCCAGAAGATCGCTGAATCTGGCTGTTTGTTTCTGTGGTGTAAATGAAGCTCTGATTGTTTTCCTCTTGTAAGATGATGCTCCCTGCTAATTTTAGATGAATATTTTTATTCTTTGCCTTGTCTAGTGTTATTAACAACAGACAGAAGACACACTTAGAATACACAGATGACAAATTGCTCTTTTGCTTACATTACCTGGCATCGTTTGTTTGTGCTGAGTTAGGGATGAGGCTGATCTACCTGGTCTGCATTTAATTCCATAATATAAGCCCGAAAACTACTGAATCTTGCAGACTGTGTTATTTTAAAAAAATAGAAAAAAAATTAATATTTGAAATGAGGAATTCTGCCTAGAGTACTCAGTGAGCCAAGGAAAGTTATTGCATCTTGCTTCCAACCCAGATGAGTCAAACCTAACCTTTGAAAGACTAACTTTTGTCATTTTTCTATATGCAATCGGATCGTGTAGAGGGGAACCCTTGATAGAATTCATACAGGCTATAACTGTGGTCTTTCCTTTAGCTGAATTTATTGAATATTAATCTTCATGGATTTGTAAAATTTTATACCTTGAAGAATAAAGATTATAGTCTAGTATGAAAACTCCAGTGAAGTAAGTCAGAAGGAGAAAGACAAATACCATATGATATCACTTATATCTGGAATCTAATATACAGGAAAATGAACCTATCTACAGAAAAGAAACAAACCCATGGGCATGGAGAACAGACTGTGGGTGTTAAGAGGGAGGGCGAGAGGGAGTGGGAGGGACTGGGAGTTTGGTGTTAGTGGATGCCAACTATTGCATTTGGAATGGATAAGCAATGAGATTCTGCTGTATAGCCCGAGGAACTGTATCTGATCACTTGTGATGGAACATGATGGAGGATAATGTGAAAAGAAGAATGTACATATATGTATGACTGGGTTACTTTGCTGTATGTGCAGCATAAATTGACAGAACATTGTTAATCAAGTATAATTATTTTTTTTAAATAAGATTATAGTCTAGACCTTACACTTCAGAAAAAGAAAAATAAATGAGGCCACTTCTCAAAGACCACATAGGTAAAAAGCAACAGAAAAGGAAATTAACCCCTTGCTCATGTGTTTACAGATTCTTCAAGCTCAGTCTTTAGTTGCTTCAAAATGATGGTAGAGTCAAATATATTTCTTTATAGTCAGCTGCCCCTTCTCTAAAGACTTAGAAAAGAAAACGGATTTATATGCTTTGCATCTATTTGTACTCTTATTTTCCTTAATAATTTACTTTCTAATTATTCAGATTTAATTCTTTATTTTTAATCAACAAGTATATATCCACCACTTTTTACATATATTTTAAGTTATATTGGAAAAAGATTGTATAAAGTCTAATTCCTGACTTTAAAGCATATACAATTTTACTTGACATTAGACTTATCTGCAAATAAGCGTAATACAATGTAGCATGTGAGTATTGTAAAATCAGTTGACTGAAAAATCTCTATTTGTCATGTGACAGTGAAGTACCTTTATTTTCCAGACTGTATCTTCCTCCTAGGTTTTATGTACTGTTTCCCTCTTTTGCAACAGCTCTTTTAGTGGTATTTTGCTCAGATTTCTTAAATTGTTAGCAGGTTTGAATTTAAAAAGATTTTTTTATTCAAGTATTTGAACCTAATCTCAGTGCACCTGCAAAGTTCAAGGTCCATTCATATTTCCTCTCATCCCTTTTCCCCATTGCAGACTAGTGTTATTGCTTTAGTGACTTGATATGGAAGGTATGGGGAAAATGGGACCTGAGCTGGACCTTAGAAACCATTTGCCCCTTGCCTTCTCTTCTATGTTAAGGGGACACAATCAGGAAAAGAGCAAACATCTTCCTAAGTAACTGTGGTAAAGATGAAGTCTTTTCCTTTGCAATTCCAAAACTAATGCTCAGTAAGAAAGACCATAGCCTCCAATCTCAATCTCAGCCACCTCCTGGAATTAATCTTAGATCCAGGGACACACGTCCAAAAAGCAATATTTATTAACCTCTGGGAACAAAAAACAAAAGGCAGCAGCCTTTACTGCCGTCTTCCTGCAAGTCCCTCAATTAGTCAGGTCTCACCCATTCTCATTTTTGTCTGCTCTTTGGCTACATGAGGGGACAAGACCACGGCCTGCTCAGACATCCACAGAGTACCAGAAGGTCATCTTCTTCTCATCAGCCCCCAAATTGCTTTGAACATTTCTCTTAAAGCATGCCAATTCTAATACATTGAATTCAGAAGGGGAACCAACCAATGTCTTCCCCCAAAAGGCATTTTCCTCCCTCCTTTATCCTGTAAACTGACATAGGGAGGGGACAGACACAGGGACAAAGGGTGCTGTGGTGGTATGTGCTAGAGTCAGTTCTTTGGTCTGTCATCTCACAGCAAGACTTGTGGAGTAGGTTGTCCATCAGGATTAGTGGGTCTTGAAACTATAGACTTCAGCTGAAAGTATAAAAATTTCCCCCAGTTCCATTCAATATGGTATTACAAGCATAACAATAAAAATGCAAAAGAAGTTCTTTTAGGAATTTTTTTTTTAAGGAAGAAGCCACACTTGCTATTAGAAACCCACCTCATATAAAGGAACAGGCATTTAAAGTGATTCATGCTTACCGACAGACACTTAAGAAGAGTTAAATAAGTAAGTAAATACAGTCAGTAAGTTAAATAAATATATATGCATATGCAGATATGTAAAAATAAGTATATATCCACAGAAATATAAATATATACATGAATACAATGATTTTACTATTTAAAATGCGTATAAATTTAATAGAGCTATGGCTTTCCAGATTTTTCCAGGATTATATAATTGCAATAGCTCTATGAAATTTGTTACTAGTGCTTACCTGTTATGAAGAGTGCTGAGGAAGCAGGAATGGGGCCCTTTTGTTTATTTCAGTATTTCTTAATGAAGATAGTAATTTTACTCTATTTTATGCCCTAATTTTTTTCAAACCAAAATATTTTTGGAATAGTAACACTGGTTGCCAAGGAAAATCACAGGATTCAGACTGTGTTTTAGGAACTTGAAGTGATAGCTATGTGCAGACCCTGAAGAACAAGGCACTCTGAGGAGGCAGAGAAATATAGATCTTGGGAAACTATCGGAATTCATTCTGAGGACGTGTGGGGGGACATCAGGGATGTCCATAGAAGTGGAGAACTGAAAAGGGGAATTTGGGAGATGATTGTAGTTTTGGAAGTGCTGCTTTTGAGTCTATTGAATATGGAGTAAGCCTTTGTGAGAGCAAAACTAGTATGTGACTTGTCAGGCTTGGACATAGACTTAGTTGCCACTATACATACCAGGTAAAGCCTTCGCAGTAATTGGGGAAACCAAGCAGAAGCTACAAACAAATACAGAAATAGTGTCAGCAAATGCCTGTATTTACATGATATAACGAGGGCTTATTAATGATTGAGTACTAGGAATGCTGGTGAGAAACTATATAACTGGGGAAATTAGTCAGGAAAGTCATGTTAGAAGCAAACGTGATAGTCTGCACTCTTACATTTTTGGGTAATGTATTCCTCTTGCATCTTACTATTCCTACTTTATAATATCACAGGAAGTTTGTTTTCTGATGTATTCTGAATGAATTCATGTACTCTTTTTATCACATGTTTTAAAAATGTAATCTGTGGTTGGCTCATTCTCTCCAACATATTCTTTCCCCTCTAACCCCTCTCTCTCCCACTGTCTCCTAAGGCCTAAATTGGAAAAAATAGGAGAGTTTCAGTTATTTAACAACTTTACAGAGTGATTTTTAAGTGTTATTTGATAAAAATAGATTTTGTCTTTCACTTCATTAACAGAGACCTCACCCTGCAGACCCACTTTACTGAGAAGAGCTGAGTAAACTGTAAAATTCTACCTTTGAAAAATAGTGCTTGCTCTCTGGAGAAAAACCCTGTCAAACTGATTCAGATTGATTTCATTTATCTCAAGCACTCTCATCATAGCAGCAAATAATAAATTATTAACATAGCGAATACACTGAACACAAACACATCAGGTGGAGGGATTGACTAAAAATGTACAACAAATGGTGGCATTGATTCTCCAAAAGAGAGCTTAATTTTTCTTGAATCATGGAAAGCTCTGAGTCTGCCTAATAGCATTCCCAAATTATCCTGAAATTCATATTAAATTAATACTTAACATTGACAAGTTTATATCCTTGAACTTGTTTCTCCTAAGTTCATTCCTCTATTTCCTTCCACTCAACATTAATATAGTCATACTTTCATGAAGAGTCAAATGAATTGTAGGATTTGTAGTAAGAATGTATGAGCTTGTGTCTATATGTACACTTACTAGACAATTAATTTTGAGAAAGTCATTGTATTTTACCTCAGAAAATCTGTTCTCATCTTTACAATAGAAATTGTTTCTACCTCACAGAGCTTGAATCCATTACAAACTAGTATCGTGTGAAAAATACTTAAGAATCATACAAGCATTATTCTCATCAATGAGTTGTAAACACACATGAATCCATATGAAATGTTTAAGAATATTCACCTTAGTTTCTTCCTCTTTCCTTCCTCTATCCCCACCCTGTCTCCCTACCTCTCTCCTTCCCTCCCTTTCTCTCTTTCTTTTTCAGGTTTTATTTACTTTTTCATCAAATAGTTCAGTTTTAAGTGCAAGTACAGGTTTCATACTGGAAGCCATTTAAGACCAATTTTTCTCCATAATTCTCAAGCCTGAATTTGTGTGTATGTGAATGGCCTCCTTTATTAGAAATTTGTAAAACCTTATGACTTGTTATGCACTACACTGGGTGCTGAGCAACAGCAGGATGTAAAATCAGACAGGGCTTTAGCTTTATTTTGCTTTGCAAGCTTCATTATAAGAATAGTCATTGCTGACAGTACCCTACCCACACTGAAGCACTGCATTAATACATGTAGGTATTTCTGAGTTATATGGAAGGTGTTTTGTTTCATGAAATATAGGTATCCCTGCTGGCTAGCGGAGGGGCACTAGAAACATCCTGAGCGTTTTCTCATTTTAAATTTTTTATTCTACAGTAGGGATGGGTAGAATATGGGCTGGCATGCTGAATCAGGCCTTCTGCCTGTCTGGAAAATAGTCCTATAGGAACATGGCCATGCTCATTACTTTCATTTATGGCTGTGTTTGCATTCCAAAGGCAGAAATGAGTAATTGTGTGGGGGGAAGCAACTTATGGTTCCTCAAAGCTGAAAATATTTAATGTCTAGCCCTTTACAGAAAAAGTCTCTACAGCAAAACCTCTCCATCAATTTCCATCAGAGTCCTGTCTTTCCAAACAAGTCAATGACATGTTATAATTGGCTCTATTCTCCCTCAAGGAACTGTTCTTTATTCTACTGTTCTTCAAATAGAATCTACCTTGATTGTGCAGGTGAAGAAACTTCTAGTAATGACCTTGTGAGTTCTTTGACTCTCTCAGTTATCCTAACCCACATCATTTGTCCAAAACCAAGAGGTTTTCAGCAGTCACCCAAAATGTTAGCCATCTTAGTTTCTGAACTTTGTTTTAAAATTTCTTTTCAGTTGTTTTATTTGTTTTTCAGAGGAGCAGTATTTGATCAGAAAAGCAGTTCACTAATTCAGAGGAGTTGGTATTATAGTGGAGTCTAATCAGGAACCTAGAGCTGCCGAAGGTTAAAAACTGGCAGGAGCTGTCTGACAGCCACTGGTTGCTACTCTTGACCTCTCGGGCAGCTGGCTTAAGGCTGCAGACACCTGTGGCTATTCACATTTCAACAGAGCCTTGGACACTGTCCAGCAGGCTTCTCTTGTTCTACTTGAAATCTATTAACTACGGCATGTGCTAATTCTTCTCTGTCTACTTCTGTTATTTCCGTAGACTGTGTGTCCTGTCTATAACCCCAATGTAACTGGTCTATGAATTTAGATGGAGATATTTTAGAATGGAAAGAATATTGGGCAAAGACAAATCCAAACACATTGCGCATTATTTGTTGAGTGCATTAATTTTTTTTTATTTATCATTCTAGGCCTCAAAGTCATTATTATGGATTTAAGAGCTGTTTTTAATTATTTTTTGACCATATTATCTAGTAGATAATAGACAAATGTTTATTATTTTTCCCTGTAGCAATTCTTTAAAATTATGTTGACCAAATTGTAGAGGAAAGGACACTTATTATGTAACCCTCTGCTATGTTGCTGCTTACCAACAGGGCTAGAATAAATCCCAGCTCCTATTTATTTTAAAAATATCTTTTTTCCCATTAATCTTTCCAATTTATATGTAACAACTGACCCTAAAGCAACATGACCAGAGTTCTGAAACTGCTAGAAGATCCCTAAGTCTGATTGTCTTTGTTTGTACTGACTCAATCCTACTGAAACATGTTTGACAATGTAAATAAACTGGGTTTGTAAACTCTGGATTAGTTTTAGAAAGCTGAACTCTGAGAGTTACAAAATAATCACAGTGTTAAAAACATTAGTTACTAGAATATAAAGTAATCCAAACAATTAAGTGGCAGAAGGGAAGAGAGTATTATATAATACAATTAAATGTGTTATAAGCCAATGATAACATACACTTTAATTACCTAAGACTTGCTTTTCCACTGCTTGGGATTAATATGTGCATTTTCTACATAACAATGGCAGTTAAGAACATAAAGTGCAGCTTGCATTATGACCCCATATCATTGGTTGATCCCTGTCTGATTTGTTCTAATGATCAATGCTTTTCATGAGTATGGGTTTCTTGACATCATATACTTTATGAAGTTCCAGACTGACTAAAGTAGTTCACCCTCTTTACTCTAGCTTTGATCTTTTGCTTAAATGTTGTTTGTACTTTGCCATTTCTCCAAAATTTTATTTTACCCAATCTATACCTAAGAGAAATTGCATAGGGAAAATAATAGAGAAGGGTTGTAAAATACACTGGTACTTGGAGATGATTTTTTTAAAATCCATTAACTTATTTTTTACAAAAAAAATTGTCAACTTATTGTGCATTGCTTTTCAGACTTTAGTATGCATGAGATTCTAATTTGGTAAATCTGGGATGGGACCCAGGAATTTCAAGTTTTAACAAGCATCCAGATGGCAGCAGGTGGGCCACTGGACCATACCAGAGTAAACCTTAAATTGATTGCTGTATCATTTATATCCTACAGTGTAGCACATGCTAGTATTTAGTAAGAAATAAATTGAATGGATAACCAACAGTGTTAATAGAAAGAGGGCAATGTGAGGTATTCATTCATTCAGTCAGAGATTCGTTGTTTCAACACTCAATGAATAGCTGACATGCACTTGGTGTTAGAGTACTGTGTGTGTGTGTGTATGGACATTATAACTGGAAAAAGTTCTTTGTGTATACTTCATGCTTCCAAAGAGCATGGAGTCTACTGAAGGCATGAGGAAGGTAAAAATACCATTTCATGACAATATGTAGGTGTTATTAAAGCAGTAAGTGCACAGAGAAGTGGCAACATTGAAAAATAGAAAATCATGTTTTGCCTATTATATAATTTTTATACTAGATGAGTTATATGAAAGTAAGTTGGTAAATTATAAAAGACAACATATATGCAAATAGTAATATGGCCCTTCCTCTTTATAGAGCTATTTAGGTCTCTCTGGTCCCATTCAGTATGTTGACCAGATGCCTCAGCTCATCTTCCTTGCCCCACAGGGCAGCCACTTGCCTCTTTCTCTTTGCTTTTCTATATGAGGAGACATATGTCACCTATTTCTGTGGAAATCTGTAGGACCTGGGCTTATATGTTAATGACGTTCTACCTGGGCTTTTAGAATCTTTTCCTGTTAGCTGTAGTAGCTATCCCATAATTGGTAGAGCTGCTGCAAGTAACAAAGACCCCTGTCCTGGGATGCCTGAGCAGAGTTTATCCCTTTAACTAGCATGTAAATTGTATATTGTGATAAGGCAATCCATAAAAACCACCTCACTGTATCCTTGTTATTTGAACAGTATAAATATATTTTACCAGTACTCAGAATGGATAGTATGAACATTTTAACTGGACTTGTAGTAACATCCATACTTTCCATCATAGTGGACTTCAGAAATAGTCATTGAACTCATATAAAGTTCATGGAAAATATAGCATGTCAGAAATTTCAGTGATAAATTCCTAGAAGCTTTGGTGCACAAATGTATAACACATTTTTCCTCTGAGATGTGGAATCATTTCATCTGTTTAGTATGTAAATGATTCAAAATGATGAGAAGGAAAAGGAAGAAACTTTAATCTTGTGTATGTTAACCTAAGGGCTTATATTGACTGCCCTAGTGGAACCATAACCAGCTTGACATTTTCCACACAATGTGCTAGTTGTGGTTAATTTCATGGTATAAGTAACTTTGTCTGAGAAAATATGAAAAGCAGAAAATAAACCTATTTATCTTGGCAGTCAGTGTCCTGAATTTTGCATTTAATGAGTGCTAAGCAGATAGAAACAGAGTTGAATGTAGCAGATCTAATGGTCTGTTTTGAAAACCATCAGTCCTTTTTGTTCCCTATCCTAAAAATAAGTCACATTAAATTATTACTTGTCCCCAAATACTTTCTGTGTATATTCTATGTTTTGAGACACTTCGTGGTTAGAAGATTTTAGAAGCCTTTAATAGGAATACATTATAAAAATAAAATCCAAATAAAGGAAATAATCAGGGCTTGTCAAAAGCACCACTGGCAGCATGAGCAGGGTTTTCGTGGCACCATCATACTCTGCACAGGGCTGCCAGCTGAGTCTGCTGTATGACTGGGCCACCCCAGTCGGGCATTCTCAATTTCAAATTTAAACTAAATGTATTAAAAATATATATAATGCCTCCAAAAGCAGATTGCATTTTATAGTTGCCTTTTTGAAGGAGTTTAAAAATGTCTTAAGAGAGGGTGATGCCTGTTTGGGATTTACGATTATTACTCTCAGACTTTATTGCTCATCCAGCTTTCACACTGAGCGTCCACATCACATCCACTGGAGAGCATCCAGAGGCAGGCTCATCGCATAAAATTGTTTTGATAATAATTTATCCCAGAGTCTGACTCCATTGTTCTGCATGTATTACATAGAACTTCTCTGGAACATCAAACATATTTATTGATAGGAGAAAAATAGTGTCTTTATAAGTGTTTCTATAATGAAATAGAATGAAGGATGTGGAAAGTCACCAGCAGTTTCAGTTTGAGAGGCACTCTTCAGGAAGAGAAAAATGGGAATGTTTTTATGAACATGAAATAAAACTCTAAAAATAGATGAGATGTTCTTCTAATCTCTGTTGTTTAATTATACTCACATCGTCCTTTCGGAATGAAGACGGCACTGCAGGTTTTTCTTGTTGCCAAAAGTGTTTATGGTTCGAGGAAATGAGCATAATACCCCTTCTCCTTCCTATTCTCACAGTCTGGACAGTGGATGCTCTCATAGGTATTAAAACCTCTCTGTGGTCCTTAATGAAGGATGCTGATGACTAATTTAGAAACAGGTTCTTTATCTCCACCTCCATCTCAACCCCTGCTCTCCAGTGACACCAACACAAGGGCAACTGGGTCTTCAATTTAATAATGTTGTCAAGATAACCCTCCATCTCTGGAGCACTGGATTGCAATAAAGGCTATTTCCTTGTTGGCCATGTACCATATCTTTTTGGTGGCTGTTAATACTTTGCTCTTTTTTTTCCCCTCTTTTAATTTGCATTTAGAAGAGCTAGCAGGCTTACTTGGCAAAGCTAACTGCTGATGTAGCTAACGATAAAGCACTATGTCATCACTGGAATCTCTAAAATAACAAGGAAATGAAGAGCTAACATATATATTTTTTCTATAGCAAGAACCCATTTTAGTTTTGTCCAAATTGTGAAAAACAGTTATCTCAATGTGAGCTAGGACATAGCATTCAAATTTATGTTGAAAGGTCAAATTTGAAAACTACAGGGGGTGGGAAGGAGTTGATTGAATGAGAATAGGGTCTGTAAAAAGACAAGGAGAACTGTGTGATATACTGTGATGAGACAGCTTAATATCTTGTTTAGCTTAAAATTGGAAAAAATCAGTTTAGATAGATATGGCTTTTAAATCAAACTTCTCAATACACTAGCTAGGATGAATATGATTATCAAACTATCTTAATTATATGTCCATTTTGAAAGAATAGTTTTTGGGTTGTGTGGTTTGGTTTGGTTGGTTTGGTTTATGGCCACACCTGGGGCATGTGGAAGTTCCTGGGCTAGGGATTGAATCCAAGCTACAGCTGCAGGCCTACACCACAGACACAGCAACAGTGGATCCAAGTCACATGTGTGACCTACACCACAGTTTACAGCAATGCCAGATCCTTAACCCACTAAGAAAGGCCAGAGATTGGGCCCACATCCTCACAGAGATGATGTCAGGTTCTTAACCTGTGGAGCCACAATGAAAACTCCAGCATAGTATTGTTAGTACTAATTTGACATAGGTCTTTCCTTCAAGGAGCTTATAGGATAATTGAATATAATTATTCATAGTATTCTATTTTTTGAAATATGTGCATAAATCTTTCTTTGTAATTTCGATGTTGTGACTGTTCTGATCTAAACGTGCCTGTATATTCAACACTCTTGTTACCTAGGAGTAACTGGAGAACACCACCTTGAGTAGGAATTAAGAAATTGTAAAGGTTGAGTTTATGGCTTCTGGATAACTGGATTTTTCTACTAGAAGAACTTCAAAGCGAAGGAAAACCATCATAGTTATTGAAGCTAACTTTACATGTTGAAAACAAACTGCCTCTACCTTCTTTCCATATGTATATTTTGGTTCCACCCTTCAGGTAGAATCAGTGTCAGAATCAGTGACTCAAAGATGATAGAAAAATCCTCAAGACTAAGAATTATTTTAGTTCAGCTACCTTATATGCTGTTTGAAACTTGTCTGTACATATTATTTCTGTGAGGATTTTGGTTTATCATTTATTTCATTTCTCCTATATCTTAAACATATAGTTCTCAAAATGTCTCAACTTCACTATTTTCAAGTTTTTTCATCTTAGAGCACACAGCCCAAAATACTTCCTTGGCCCCAGGTATCTTTATAGAAGTCACCTTTCGTTTCATATTCATCCATCTTGAAAGTCTTGTTTTGCTTAAAGTTTATACCTTCTGATTTTTTGGCATTCACCTTACAATAAAGGGACATTTACCCCCACCATTTCATCATTGACTTATATGCTTCTAAAACTGAAGTACATATTTTTCATTTTCTTTCTAGTTTTCTCTCTAGCATTTCATTTCTCAAAGTCTTCCTTTTTGCATTCAACCTACTATTTCTCTAATTTTTTTCTACCTCTTTGCTAGATAGAGATGTTTTGTAGAGTCTTGGTTCTCTTTTGAGGTTTCTTTTCCTCTGGTTTTCCTTAAACGGCAGTGTTTCCCAGGGTCTTTCCCAATCCTCTTCACTTTTCTTTCTGTACCTTGTCCTTGGCTTCAAATATAACCTGGGAAATTATGACTTCAAAATCTATGTTTTCAAACCTAAACTACTCTCCCAAGTTTTAGGAGTATATAGTCAATATCTACTTGATATTCACACTTGAATATTCAGTGTTCATCTCACATGAAATATATTCCAAAGAAAACTTATTACACCCTTTTTTGCTTCTTCCTTCTATTTATTTTCTCTTTAGTAGTGCAGTTGCAAAGTATCAGGATATTTTTCTTTTTCTTCTTGCCCCTCCCATCAAGTTTAGTTGATGTTCCCTTCTTAATTAATATCTCTTGCATCCATTGTCCTTTTGAAGTAACTTCTACTACCTTAGTCATGTTCTTACCTAGATTATTTGGCAAAGTTAATTTCTAAAGTAGCTAATAATAAAAATTCTGTTGTCTGAGTTCTTTGACTCTATAGCTATGGAGTCCAAAAATATGTTTTGGAGTCTGGTCTCCCTTTGAGTAAAATCCTAATTTTACTATATCTCAACTTGAGGCTAGTGTGCTAATGAAAGAGAGAGGGCATGTATTAAAAGGATAAGAAGTATCCATCACAAAGGAAGTAAGGAGAATAGCTTCTCTTTTTCTTAAGAATTTTTTTGCTTTGTTTCTAATCTTGTCTCTTTCCAGTCTGTTCTCCAACCTCAAGAAAGAACCATACTTCTAAATTAGTCAAGGTCATGAGACTCATTTCTAATGTTTATGAAAACATGTAAACCTTCTACTAAGTCTGGGAGGTGTTCTCTTCATTCACATATCTTACCATTAGCCTTCTCCAGCCCACCCCTCAAATGCTATGTTCTTCTTTTATAGAAATGCATATTGTATCTCCAAAGTGTCATGTTTTCTTGCATCCATTTACCATTGCACAGGTTTCTTGGGTTACCAGAAGTCTTTACTCCATTCAACCACATATCCACTTAGTCCTTAATATTTGACTCAGATACCTCTACTCACCTTTCCCTACTTTTTATTGTTGTTGTTATTCAGTTTATGCCCAGGACTCTCTTTTTTTTCCCATGGAATCCTTTGTATACCCCACTCACATACTTTTCCTCACTTTATCTTAATTATCTATATTATAATACACCTTTCCTACTCGACTTATAACATTTTTCTGTCTGAACACCATCTTCCCAGAATTGTGTCTCCAACAGTATGCTTTTAATTAATGCAAGGGATCTGAAATAATTTTCAGACAGGCTGGTTTTGAGAATTTTCTCTTTTCTATTGAACAGTTTATCCATTCTAATCATTTCTCTTTGGCAGTAAACCTGTGTAAAATATGTTAATCAATCATTTCAAAACCAAAAAGGTGAAGTATTCTTGGACATTGAAGCTGAGTTCGGGGATTTGACAAGATAAAATTGTTAAAGATGCAGTCATAGTATTGAGAGAGGAATGGTTTTAAAGTTCGAATCAGTCTTGAGCCTGAATAAACTGCTTTAAGTATAAACTTTAGTTCCCTTTACTTGTAAAATGAAGTACCCACTTCATACACATATTTTTTAGGGGGGGGAGGAAACAATGTTATTAAGAGTATGACCCATAGATATTTCACAATAAGTAGTAGCTCTTACACTAACAAAATGATCTCTATAATGATTTTCACTTCTTTTTATTTGTTTTCTTGCTTTTTAGGGCCATACCGGCAACATATGGAAGTTCTTAGGCTAGGGGTCAAATCAGAGCTACAGCTGCTGGACTAAACCACAGCCATAGTAACTCAGATTTGAGCAGTGTCTGCAGCCTATACCACAGCTCATGGCAATGCTGGATCCTTAACCCACTTAGCTAGGCCAGGGATCAAACCTGCTTTCTCATTGATACTAGTCAGATTTGTTTCTACTGAGCCACAATGGGAATTCCCTATTTTCACTTCTAGTTATAGAAAGTCGATGTGGCAGTCTACGTTCAACCAGGGGACAGAAACTAGGTTTAAAGAGAAGGTTAAAGAGAAGTAGTCTAATAGAAAGAATTTCTGATAAGTTATTGACAAATAAGATGTAAAGAAATTCTGCCTGGTACCCTAAAGAGGAGAGAGATTACCCAAGGAAAGCTAAGACCTCCAAGATCTCTCTGGAGAAGACATGGATTGGCCACATCATAACAGAGATGATCACTGGTTTGACTAGGCCAAAACTGATCTGGAGCTACAGTGCAAAAAACAGGCTACTTTCCACAGTGCATGCAAGGAGCAGGTGATCAATAACTGATGGCTGGGCATGCAGCGAGAGTCCAGGTGCCAATGTGGATAAAAGGCTTTCAGAGCCTCTTTTGCAGAAGGATTGACTACTTGGCGTGTGACCCTTTGAGATACAGATGGCAATCTGCAGGCTACACAGGGCTTGTCAGAAGGATCCATGCTGACTGAAGAAATGTTATCACGAGGCTGAGGCTGCAAGGTCAAAGGACCACATCCTGAGCTCATGGCTTCTGGGTAGTTCCTAACCAGCTGTCATCATTCCCAAATTGCTGACCCTCCTAGATTGAGCTGCAAATTGCAGAAAGCCTCTACCTCCTACAATATCCCCTCATTGCCCTCTAGTGAGAAAGCTTAACACCATGTTCACTTTAAAGGAGAAATGCTTAAACAAATTCTGTTGTTTATCACATTGAAGGGTGCATTTGGAACTAAGAGGCAATAAACTGATGACTGACACAGCAGATATGCTTAACAAATACAGAAATAATCTAGAAATCACACACCGTAAAAATGTGTTCAAATACTCTGTTTTGCTCTGCAGTGCTTTCAGTTCCAAGTTTCTTGATATGAAAAATTGTTGCATATAGGTGTAAGGTAACTTTAGTTCATAATTTCAGTATGAATAGCCATTAGCATCATGATAGCTCTGCATATGCTGGAAAATAATTTAATGAATTACCAAATAGCACATCAAAGAGATGCTATGGTCTATTGAATAAAAAAATCCAGTTTTTGAAAACTGCCTAAACCTAATTTACCTATCCAATGTCAGTTTAAAATTTGCACAATAAGCCGTAATGACTTTTTAAAATCCCATGTAAATAATGACCCATTTAATCCGTTTCGCAACAAAATATATTTTAAACAGTCTTTTATATTGCTTTGATATATTGTATGAGAGGGCTTATTTTTTTCCCCATTACCTAAAAATGTTTCTCAGAGAAAATAATAAAAGAAAAATTATGTGCTGAGCCTGATGCCAGGGGAAAACTAAGAATCCTTGAAAGTATAAAATTTGTTGAACTGCTAAAAATATATTATGGCAAAGTTACATGGAATTAGAAAGATCATCAGGTGAACTTTGACTCACACAGATCTGCACCTAACTGTTTTGAATCTCAGGCAACACAAGCTATCATTCCTCTAATTTCTTTTTCTTCAATAATAATAATTTTTATCAACAATTGATTATTTATAACATGCCAGGCTGCGCTGAGTACTTTATATTTTCATTATACACTTTTTATTACAACAAGGTATTGCTAGAATTTCTCAGATGAGGAGAATTGTTGTTATCTGTTTAGTGGAATAATCTTAGAAGCAGAAGGTCTAGGATTTGAAAAGCTGTCTTCCTCCAAAAATTTTGCTGATTTCAGGTATATTTGAAACTCTCAGTCAAAGTAGAGGTTTATAGTTCATAATCAGTGGTGTTGGAATTGATAGTACTTTTTAAAATTTCATATGTTCACAAATCATTGAAGGATCTTCTTAAAATACCGGCTACATTTTAGTAGGTATGGGTTAAGATCTGAGATTCCAAAAAGCTCTCATTTGATGCCTCTTTTACTATTTGACAAACAACACTTAGCATACAAAAGGGTAAGAGCATAATGTGGTTGGAACAGTAAAAAATATAATAGTGGGATCCAAAGAACTTTTAAGATTTGAGCACTGCAGCTAGCCTAATAGAGAAAAGTGGAAATCAGTGAAAGAGATCATTTATAATTCTTGGGCTTAAAAAAAAGAGGGAAATTTGGAAGATCCTCCTGTAAACATCATGAAGTAATTTACAACAAGGGCAAGGGTGGATCAAAAAGAGATGGCTTTCCTAATTCATTCTGTGAGTTCAGCATTGCCTAATACCAACAACAAACAAACAAAATTCAAGAGAACAAAACATTAGATAAATATCTCTCATGGACATAAATGCAAAAATTCTCAACAAAATATTGGCAAGTTGAGTCCAAAAAGGTATAAAAATAGTTATGTACCACAATGAAATGGGATTTAACCCAAGTCTGCAAGGCTTGTTCTACATTTGAAAACCAATCAATATAATCCATCACATCAGCAGACTAAAAAAGAAAAATCACAATAATATCAGGAGATTAGCAAAGGCATTTAACAAAATCCAACACCCATGTATAATAAAAACTCTCAGTTAATTAAGAATAGAAGGTAACTTTTTTTATATAATTTTTTTTTTTATTTCCCCACTGTACAGCAAGGGGGTCAGGTTATCCTTACATGTATACATTACAATTACATTTTTCCCCCAGCATTTCTTCTGTTGCAACATGAGTATCTAGACAAAGTTCTCAATGCTACGAAGCAGGATCTCCTTGTAAATCTATTCTAAGTTGTGCCTGATAAGCCCAAGCTCCCGATCCCTCCCACTCCCTCCCCCTCCCATCAGGCAGCCACAAGTCTCTTCTCCAAGTCCATGATTTTCTTTTCTGAGGAGATGTTCATTTGTGCTGGATATTAGATTCCAGTTATGAGTGATATCATATGGTATTCGTCTTTGTCTTTCTGGCTCATTTCACTCAGTAGGAGATTCTCTAGTTCCATCCATGTTGCTGCAAATGGCATGATGTCATTCTTTTTTATGGCTGAGTAGTATTCCATTGTGTATATATACCACCTCTTCCCAATCCAATCCTCTGTCGATGGACATTTGGGTTGTTTCCATGTCCTGGCTATTGTGAATAGTGCTGCAATGAACATGCGGGTACATGTGTCTCTTTTAAGTAGAGTTTTGTTTGGATAGATGCCCAAGAGTGGGATTGCGGGGTCATATGGAAGTTCTATGTATAGATTTCTAAGGTATCTCCAAACTGTTCTCCATAGAGGCTGTACCAGTTGATATTCCCACCAACAGTGCAGGAGGGTTCCCTTTTCTCCACAGCCCCCTCCAGCACTTGTTATTTGTGGACTTATGAATGATGGCCATTCTGACTGGTGTGAGGTGATATCTCATGGTAGTTTTGATTTGCATTTCTCTTATACTCAGCGATGTTGAGCATTTTTTCATGTGTTTGTTGGCCATCTGTATATCTTCTTTGGAGAAACGTCTATTCAGGTCTTTTGCCCATTTTTCCATTGATTGATTGGCTTTTTTGCTGTTGGGTTGTATAAGTTGTTTATATATTCTAGAGATTAAGCCCTTGTCAGTTGCATCATTTGAAACTGTTTTCTCCCATTCTGAAAGTTGTCTTTTTGTTTTCTTTTGGGTTTCCTTTGCTGTGCAAAAGCTTTTCAGATTGATTAGGTCCCATGGGTTTATTTTTGCTCTAATTTCTATTGCTTTGGGAGACTGAGCTGAGAAAATATTCATGAGGTTGATGTCAGAGAGTGTTTTGCCTATGTTCTCTTCTAGTAGTTTGATGGTGTCCTGTCGTATATTTAAGTCTTTCAGCCATTTTGACTTTATTTTTGTGCATGGTGTGAGGGTGTGTTCTAGTTTCATTGCTTTGCATGCAGCTGTCCAGGTTTCCCAGCAATGCTTGCTGAATAGACTTTCTTTTTCCCATGTTATGTTCTTGCCTCCCTTGTCAAAGAGTAATTGACCATAGGTGTCAGGGTTTATTTCCGGATTCTCTATTCTGTTCCATTGGTCGGTCTGTCTGTTTTGATCCCAGTACCACACTGTTTTGATGACTGTGGCTTTGTAGTATTTCTTGAAGTCTGGGAGAGTGATGCCTCCTGCTTGGTTTTTGTTTCTCAGGATTGCTTTGGCGATTCTGGGTCTTTTGTGGTTCCATATAAATGTTTGGATTGTTTGTTCTACTTCTGTGAAAAATGTCCTGGGTAATTTGATAGGGATTGCATTGAATCTGTAGATTGCTTTGGGTAGTATGGCCAT
The DNA here is from genome assembly GCF_016906955.1 of Phacochoerus africanus. NCBI lineage: Eukaryota > Metazoa > Chordata > Mammalia > Artiodactyla > Suidae > Phacochoerus > Phacochoerus africanus. The sequence continues at coordinate 214,857,294 of NC_062545.1, forward strand.
TTTTACAATATTGATTTTCCCAATCCAGGAACATGGAATATCTTTCCATTTCTTTCCATCTTCTTTGATTTCTTTGATTAAAGTTTTATAGTTCTCGGCATATAGGTCCTTTACCTCCTTGGTCAGGTGTATTCTGAGGTATTGGATTTTGTGAGGTACAATTTTAAAAGGTATCATATCTTTGTATTCCTTTTCTAATATTTCATTGCTGGTACACAGAAATGCAACTGACTTCTGAATGTTAATCTTACATCCTGCTACTTTGCTGAATTTATTAATCAGTTCAAGTAGTTTTGGGGTTGAGTCCTTAGGGTTTTCTATGTATAGTATCATGTCATCTGCATACAGTGACAGTTTTACCTCTTCTCTTCCTATATGGATGCCTTTTATTTCTTTTGTTTGTCTAATTGCTGTGGCTAGGACTTCCAAACCTATGTTGAAGAGCAGTGGTGAGAGTGGGCATCCCTGTCTTGTTCCAGATTGGAGTGAGAAGGCTTTCCGTTTTTCCCCATTGAGGATTATATTTGCTGTGGGTATCTCATAAATGGCTTTGATTATATTCAGGAATGTTCCCTCTATACCCACTTTGGCGAGGGTCTTGATCATGAATGGATGTTGGACTTTGTCAAATGCTTTTTCTGCGTCTATTGAGATGATCATATGATTTTTGACTTTTTTTTGTTAATGTGGTGTATGATGCTGATTGATTTGCGTATGTTGAACCATCCTTGTGAACCTGGGATGAACCCAACCTGGTCATGGTGTATACTTTTTTTGGTATGTTGTTGGATTCGGTTGGCTAAGATGTTGTTGAGAATTTTTGCATCTATATTCATCAATGATATTGCGCGATAGTTTTCTTTTTTGGTGGTATGTCTAGTTTTGGAATGAGGGTGATGGTGGCATCATAGAATGTCTTTGGGAGTATTCCTTCTTCTTCAACCTTTTGAAAGAGTTTCAGGAGGATGGGCACCAATTCCTCTTTATACGTTTGATAGAATTCACCTGTGAAGCCATCTGGTCCTGGACTTTTATTTGTAGGGAGTGATTTTATGACCTCTTCCATTTCATTTCTAGTGATTGGTCTGTTCAGTTGGTCTGTTTCTACTTGATTCAGTTTTGGCAGGCTGTAAGATTCTAGAAAACTGTCCATTTCTTCCAGATTGTCAAACTTGTTGCCGTATAGTTGTTCATCGTATTCTCTTATGGTTTTTTGTATTTCTACTGTATCCGTTGTGATTTCTCCTTTTTCCTTTATAATTTTGGTTATTTGGGTTCTTTCTCTCCTCTTTTTAGTGAGTCTGGCCAGGGGTTTGTCAATTTTGTTCACCTTTTCAAAGAACCAGCTCTTGGTTTTATTAATTTTCTCTATTGTTTTTTGAGTCTCTATTTTATGGATTTCTTCTTTGATCTTTATAATTTCCTTCCTTCTGCTGACTTTAGGCCTTTTTTGTTCTTCTTTTTCTAATTCATTTAGGTGGAGGGTTAAGTTGTCAATTTAGGATCTTTCTTCTTTTTTAAGAAAGGCCTGTATTGCTATAAATTTCCCTCTGAGCACTGCTTTCGCAGCATCCCATAGATTTTGAGCTGTTGTGTCTTCATTATCATTTGTTTCAAGGTAGTTTTTAATTTCCTTCTTGATTTCCTCATTGACCCATTGGTTTTTTAGTAGCATGTTGTTTAGTCTCCATGCAGTAGGTTTTTTCTCTTTCCTTTTCCCATGGTTGGTTTCTAATTTCATGGCATTGTGGTCAGAGAAGATACTTGAGATCATTTCTATGCTCCTAAATTTATTGAGGTTAGCTTTGTGTCTCAATATGTGGTCGATTCTTGAGAATGTTCCATGAGCATTTGAGAAGAATGTGTATTCTGCTTTTTTTGGATGTAGTGTCCTGAAGATATCAATGAAGTCTAACTTTTCTATTGTTTCCTTTAGGATCTCTGTTGCTTTATTGCTTTTCTGTTTAGAGGATCTGTCCATTGATGTGAGGGGGGTATTAAGGTCTCCTACTATGATTGTATTCTCATCAATATCTCCCTTTATGTCTGTTAATATTTGTTGTATGTATCTGGGTGCTCCTATATTTGGGGCATATATGTTGACGATAGTAACATCCTGTCCTTGGATGGATCCCTTAATCATTAAGTAGTGTCCTTCTTTGTCTTTCTTTATGTCTTTTGTTTTAAAGTCTATTTTGTCTGATATGAGTGTTGTGACTCCTGCTTTTCTGTCTTGTCTATTGGCGTGAAATATGTTTCCCCTTTCACTTTCAATCTATATGTATCTTTTGTCCTAAGGTGAGTTTCTTGTAGGCAGCATATTGAAGGTTTTTGCCTTTTTATCCACTCAGCCACTCTGTGTCTTTTGATTGGGGCATTCAGTCCATTGACATTTAAGGTGATAATTGATAGATGATTATTTATTGCCATTTGAACCTCGTGTTCCAGTTGATTCTATGGTTCTCCATTCTTCCTTTCTTTTTTTTTTTTTTTTTGGTTGGGTGGTCTCCTGTTATTATCTGCTTGAGTGTATTTTTTTTTCATTTTTTGTGAATGCAATATTTGGTTTTGGCTTGTGGTTGCCCTGTTTTTTAAGTATGCTAACCCCTTCCCATAATTGTGTGTTTTAGCCTGATGGTCCTGTAAGTTCAAACACTTCATTACTATATTAAAAGTAAGAAGACAAACATACAAACTAACAAACAAAAAGGGTTATTTACTTCCTAACATCCCTTGCCCACATTTTATGGTTTTGATGACTCTTTTTTATTTTTTCTTTTTAATTTTATTTTGTTTGAAGCATGTTCTTGATTAAATCTGTATGCTGGCTTATTTGAGTGACTGCTCTCTGATTGCGGTTTCCTCAGTCCTAGTTCTTCCTCTTCTTCTTTTCTTTTTCTTTTCTTTTTTCTTCCCTTTCCTTCCTTTCTTTTTGGTTTAGAGAAGCCCTTTCAATATTTCCTTTAACCTGGGTTTTGTGTTGCTGTATTCTTTAAGTTTTTGTTTGTTGGAAAAAAATTTTATTTCCCCTTCTATTTTAAATGATATTCTTTCTGGATAGAGTATTCTAGGTTGCATATTTTTTCCTTTTAGCACTTTAAATATCTCTTGCCATTCCCTCCTGGCCTGTAGTGTTTCTGTAGAGAAGTCAACTGATATTCTTATGGGGGTTCCCTTGTAGGTAACATTCTTTTTTTCTCTTGCTGCCTTTAGGATCCTCTCTTTATCACTAACTTTTGCCATTTTTATTATGATGTGTCTTGCTGTGGGTCTATTTGGGTTCAGTTTGTTTGGGGCCATCTGTGCTTCTTGTATCTTGAACCCAGTATCCTTTAGATTTGGGAAGTTTCCAGCGATAATTTCTTCAAATATATTTTCCATCCCCTTATCTTTTTCTACCCCTTCTGGAATTCCTATTATGCGTAGATTGGCCCACTTTATATTATCCCATAGGTCTCTTATATTGCTTTCCAGTTTTTTGATTCGGTTTTCTGTCTGTTGACAGGATTGAGTGATTTCCATTATTCTATCTTCCATATCACTGATTCATTCTTCTGCATTATTCAGTCTGGTTTTTACTGCCCTTAGTTCAGTTTGCATCTCTGCAAATGAATGTTGTAGTTTTTCTTGGCTCCTCCTTATATTTTCTAGTTCCTTTCTGAGGGTATCTGCATTACTGTTCATATCTTTTCTTAATTCCTTCAATATTTTCACTATTTCTCTTTTGAACTCCAGGTCTGTCAGACTGCAGTGATCTGTTTCATTGTTGACTGTTTTAGGTGAGTTCTGTTGGATTGACTGGGGGTGGTTTCTCAGCTTCTTCATCTTGCTTGTTGTTTTCTTTCTCCTGAGGGAGTTGTACTCTCCATTATTGGGCAGTGTTTGCCTTGTCACTGCCGTGGAATATTTCCTGAGGGCTGGCGTTATTGGTCAATCTTTTTTGAGGCAGTGTGGCTTTTCTGGAGTGTTGATGGGGCTAACAGTGTTTCTTTGAAGCAAAGGAGGGCTTCCTGAGGGCAGACAGGGCTGGGAGGTCCACACCACGATGGTAGCAGATTTCACTTGGTCATGCAGATCTTGCTCTGGTGTTTTTAGGCTGTGGGGTTCTTGCAGGGGGTTGGTGGTGTTGGGCAGCTGTTCCTCAGGAGTGCAGCACCCCCTGGGGGCTGGAGCAGCTATCTGGGTCACTGAGAACCTAAGAGGCCTCTTCCCTAGGGCAGCCCAACTCAGGAGATGGCCTGAGAATGTAGGCGGATCTTTTCACAGTCTGGCCAAGCTTGTTGCAGCTTTTCTGGGCTGCAGGGGCTCCTCCAGGGGGCTGGTGGTGCTAAGCAGCTATTCCGCGGGAGTGGGGCACCCCCTGGGGGCTTGGACGGGTAACAGGGCCACTGGAAACCCAAGAGGCTCCTCCCCAGGGCAGCCGGACTCAGAAAGACCGTCTGAGATCTTTTCCCGGCGTGGCCAGGCTTGTTGCAGCTTTTCTGGGCTGCAGGAGGTCCTGCCTGGAGCAGTCCTATGCAGCTGATCCTCTATAGCTTGGCACCCCCTGGGGGCTTGTGCGGGTAGCAGGGCCACTGGAAATCCAAGAGGCTCCTCCCCGGGGGCAGCCCGTCTCAGAAAAACCATCCGGGAATTAGGCAGATCTATTCACAGCCTGGCTAGGTTTGTTCTAGCTTTTCTGGGCTGCAGGCCTTTTCTCAGGGGCTGGTGGTCTTTGGTGCTACTCTGTGGAAGTGTAGCCCCTCCAAAGGGCAAGCAGGCCTGTGCAGGGACAGCCCCTGCAGTGGTAGGCTTCAGGCAATTGTTGAGGCCAGCCCTCCTGGATGGCAGGCAGCCCCAGGTCCGGCGAGGGTGTAGGGGGTGGCGGGGGTGGAGGGAGGGGATGCACTGGGAAGCACAGCTTTCAGCTAGCTAGCAGGCCTGTAAGCTTGCTGTAGCGTGGGGGGTATTCTATGGGGACCCACCCCTTCTTCTCTCCCCTCCCCAGCACGGGCTCAGACCAGGCTCTTCTCCCAGGTTCCCTCTGATGCGGCTTTCCACTTCCCGTCCCTAGAGTATTGCTCCCTTCCTCTGTGACAGCTTTGTTTTCTAGTCTCCCAGGCAGTCTCTGCCCCATCAAATGGTTTCTAGACCTCCCAAGCAGTTTCCGCTCTGCCCCACCCCCCCAGCCCGGGGACTAACCTCTGGAGGCGAGGTCTTGGTGCCCAGCCTCCACCCAGGCGTCCCCCGGACCTTTCCCGGGGACTAACCTCTGGAGCTGAGGATTCGGTGCCCAGCCCCCACCCAGGCGTCTCAATTTTTGGTGACTGTGCCTGTAGTTCAGATGGTCCGTTTGGTTCTTGATCGGCTTTTCTGTACTCCAACTTACTGCTACACTCTTCTCTGCATCTGGAGATTCCTCCGGTTCATTTGATCTTTCCCCCATGTAGGTGACTTTCCAGGGTGCGGGATCCCTTTCTCCTCCGCAGTTCCCTTTCGGGAGCGCCCGTCCCACTCGGATTCACCTTCTCTCACTCTCCTCTTTTCTCCCGTTCTGCCCAGTAATGTCACGAACTTCTTGCCGTTATTGGAGTTTAGGTTCCTCTGCCAGCGATTGGTTGCTGTTGTGTGCGAGTCATTTATTCTGTAGATGTGCTTTTTTTGTTGTGTTTGTGGGAGAGGGCGAGCGTGTCCCCCTACTCCTCCGCCATCTTGTCCTCTCACTTTTTTTGATTGATAAAGGCTGATACAGGTGAGAAGCTTAAACACTAAGATCAGGTAAAAGGCAAAAATGACTCCTCTCACCACTCTGTTCAAACACTGTAATGGAAGACTTTGCTAGTACAGTAAGGCATAAAAGAGTGTGAAAGGTATAGGGCTTGGGAAGGAAAACATACAATAGCCTTTGTTCAAAGATGACATGATCATCTACACAGAAAATCAAACTTAACAAAAATACCTGGAACTACTAAGGATACGAAATTGATCAGAAAAAATCAGTTGCTTTCCTATATACCAGCAATGAACAATTGGAATTCGAAATTAGAAATACAGTACCATTTGTATTAACACCCCTCCCCAGATGAAATACTTAGGTATAAGTCTGGTAAAATATGCACAAAGTCTATAGGAGGAAAAAAAATTAATGGATAAAATCAAGTAACTAAATAATTGGAGAGATTCCATCTTCATGCGTAGGAAGATTCAGTATTAATAAGATGCCAATTCTCCCCAAATTGATTTATAGAATAAGTGTAATCCCAATCAAAATTCTAGCAGAGTATATTATAGATGTGAATAAACTGAATTAAATGTTGAAAAGAGAGATGAATGACTTAAAATAGCTAATACAATATTATAGAAGAAAAAGGTCAGAGGACCGAGGCTGACTAACTTTAAGACTTACTACAACAGTGCTATCTTCAGTATGCTAGGGTAATGTTTAAGAAATTGACAAATAGATCAATGGAACAGAATAAAGAGCCCAGAAATAGACCAACATAAATATAGTCAACTGATCTCTGACAGAAGAACAAAGGCAATACAATGAAGCAAAGGTAGTCCTTTCAACAAATAGTGCAGAACACCTGGACATCCACATGCAAAAAAAAAAAATATATATATATATATATACACACACAGTCCTTATACTGTTATACAGATTAACTCAAAATCATAGACTTAAATGTAAAATGTAAAACTATAAAACTCTTAGAAGATACCTAAGGGAAAACCCAGATGACTTTTGATGTGGTCATGCCTTTTTAGATATAACACCAAAGACATAATCCATTAAAAAACTGATAAGCTAGACTTTATCTTTTCTCTGCAAAAGATAGCATCATGAAAATGAGAAGACAAGCCTCAGAGGCAAAGAAAATTTTTGCAAAAGTCATGTCTGATAAAGGAGTGCCATCCAAAATACACAAAAAATTCTTGAAACACAACAGTAAGAAAACAACTTGATTAAAAATGGGCCCAGAACCTTAACAGATACCTCACCAAAGAGGATATGCAGAAAGCAAATAAACTTATGAAAAGAGGATCCATACCAAACATTATCAGAGAAATGCAAATTAAAACAAGGGGATACCATTACATATCTGTTACAGTGGTCAACATGAAACACTGACAACACCAAATACTTGCTATGGTGTGGAGAAACAGGAACTTTACTTTGCCAGTGGGAATATAAGATGGTATAGCCACTTTGGGGAGGCATTTTGCGTTTTCTTGCAAGACCAAACATATATTTACCATATGATCCAGCAAATCACGTTCTTTGGTATTTGCCCAAAGGAGTTGAAAACATATCTATACACAACCTGCATGTGGATATTTGTAGAAACTTTATTCATAATTGCTAAATCTTGGAAGCAACCAAGATGTCTTTCAGTAACTATTTGGATAAATAAATAGACTTCCATCAGACGAAACAATATTACTCAGTTCTAAAAACATATATGCTATGAAGCCTTGAAAGGACATGAAGGAAACTTAAATGCAAATGAATAAGTGAAAGAACCCAATATAAAGAAGCTACATACTATGTGATTCCAACTATATGAAATTCTGAAAAAGACCAAGCTATGGAGATAATACAAAGTGAGTAGTTGCCAAAGGTATGTGGGGGGAGATGCATAGAGATTTCTAGGGCAAAAGAATACTCTATATGACATTATAATGATGAATATATGCAATTATACATTTGTCCAAACCTGTAGAACATAAAACCTTGAGTAAACTATAATGTAATCTATAGACTTTGGATGATGAGAATGCATAGGTATAAGTTCATCCTTGGGAAAAAATGACCCTTTCTTGGGCATGATATTGATGATGGGGTGGGCAGTTGCAGGTGGAGGGCAGGAGTTATATGGTAAATCTGTATAATTTGCTCTGAACCTAAGACTGCTCTAAAACAATACAGTCTTTACAAATCAAATAGGAAAAACAGATGAGAAAAGAAAGGATGTTTTTCCAACTACCATCCCCAGGAACAGTGATTATTATGAAAGTAATTATCATTAAAGCTTCAGTCAATTGTTTTTAAAGTAGGGTAAAGCTTAAAGTACCTAACATGATGATGTAAAATGTCTTTTAGGTTTGAGATATCACCAATAAAGTTAGTAACTTTTATTGTCTATATATATTCATTTATGAACAATTTAATACTTAGTTTATATGTGTTGAATGGTTTCTATTTGCAGTTTTCAAAACTATTCCAAGTTATTAAATCATATACATATAATCTGCAGCCTTGCTAGTCAAAGTTGAAATAGTAGCATCAGTACTGAGTCTGTTAGAAAGGTAAATCTCACGCCCCAGCCCAAACCTACTTAATACAAATCTGCATTGCAACAATACCAACAAATGGTTTAATATGCATACAAAAGTTTGATAAATACTCTTATGCAAAAGGTCTGATTTTTAATCTATAATCAACTATTGAAAGGCCCAAGAAAAATCGCTCTTAGTGTTGGGTTTAAAAGTATATTAAAACCAAATGCTTTGTAAAAAAATGGAATGCTGAATATGTAATCAAACGGTAGCAGTGTTTCTGTTGACAGCAAAATGTTCCTTATATCAAAATGAATCAAAATAGTCCAAGCAGAGGCTGCCCTTGAAGAATAATTTCTCTCTCTTTTTTTGGCTTTCAGATTTGTTTTTCTCATCTTCCTACATTTTTTAAATATTGTAGTGAAAAATTATAATTACTGACTTAGGATAATTGGCTGAAGCTGACTGTGGGTTATTATCCCATCAGAATCTTGACCCTTGAGGTAAGAGGAAAGGAGGAAAAACAGAAAACCAGCTCAGGAGAGGAAAGACTACTTCCTTAATTCTGCTGTTGACTTGCCCTTTGAGTTTTTATGTTCACACCTCCACTCTGGCCTCAGCAAAACAACAGGTGCAAACTGCAGATGGATCCTATCGCAGTCACAGACAGATACATCTGCCACTGGTTACATGAGTCTCAGTTTGAAGCATGGCCAGCAGCAACCAGATCTGTGTCCTGGGATGGCAGGGCAGAGGGCTTTTGTGAACTGTGAAGATAGTTAAAGGCTGTGCTATTTCCCTCTGAGCACTCAATCGGGACCACTTCTCCAAGTTCATTTCAGATGTTTAAATACTGATTTTTTTTCCCTCTGCAGTTAGGTTAAATGCCTTTCTCCAAGTTAAAAAAAAAAAAAAAGCAGAATATGGACCTTAAATAAATAAATGCATTTGTTACATACCATTATGTATTTGTGGATTTGTATATATTATATAAAATTTATCAAAATAGCATAAATTATTTCTCCCTCAAACTGAGAGTTTAAAATGTTACAATATACCTGTTATTTTTTTGTTAATTTTACTATCAAAGGTAGGCGCTATGTTTAAGTTTTTGTGAAGGTACTTAGTATTTGTCACGTCTTATTGTGAAGGTACTTAGTATTTGTCACATCTTACTTATATGGAATTATTAAAGCAGATAATGTTCTGCCAATTCAAAATGTGTGTGTGAGTGAGAGAATGGGAATAGTTTTACTATTTGAGTGAGGTATGGTATATACATTTTGATGGGTAAGATAGACCAGAAGATAATATTCTATATTTCAAATGCCTACCAACATTAAAATTTTTATTCTTAAATAATTTTACATCAGTCACTGAATATGCCTGTATTATCAGACAATGAATATCTCTATGTATTTGTGCATCTACAATTAATATCATGTTTCATACATCTATGTGTGTATGCATGTGTACATATTCTGAGATGATGATGACAATATACTATGACTGCTATAACTGCATAGTAAAAGATAATAGGTTTACATGTGGATGTAGATATAGAAATGCCAAATATTTTATATACTAAATTTTCTCTTAAAGCTTTAGAGTAATAATATTTCCAATTAAAGATTATATTAATAACTCATACAAAATATTCAGCGTTACCAGTAATCTAGTAACTGTAAAACAAACACTTTTTTAACAAAATCTGTAAAAATTATTATCAGTATAAATAGTCATTTTATTGCTGGGGGAAATATATGTATGGCATATATAACAAAAGCCTTAAATAATTTCTTTTGATCTAATTTTCTCCTTTCATCATTTATATGTCATAATTAAATAATCATATACTAAACAGTTCTATATATAAATATGTTTACCGAATCTTTTATTTTTTAAAAGTTTATTGAGATACAGTTGATTCACAATGTTGTGATAATTTCTTTTTTTAAGCTTTTTATTAATTTGTTTTTTTTTCCCACTGTACAGCAAGGGGATCATCTACTGTACAACAGAGTGATTGAATTATACACATGCACACATCCATTCTTTTTCATATTCTTTTCCCATATAGATTATCACAAAATATTGGGTAGAGATCCCTGTGCTATATAGCAGATCCCCTTTGGCCAATCATTCCATATACCACAGTGTGCATATGCCAATCCCATATTGATGTTAGTGATAATTTTCAGTCAACTTATGTATTCAAAAATAGAAATTATGGCACATCATGTAGCCATTTTGAAAGCTACCTTTTTAGAATATTTAAGGAGAGGAGAATTCTCAAGATATGATGTTAAATAATTTGTAAAAAGACACAAAGTTAAAAGTATAATAAAAATCCAATTTTGAAATCATATATTTACTCATAACTGTTGAGTGACTACTTTTTGTGTTTTTTTCGGCGAGCACTGTCTAGGTTTTTGATATATGAGTGAGCAAAATAGAAGCCTCGGGTCCTCATATAGCATATGTTTTAGTAGGAATAAGACTAGAACAAAAGGCTCAAAAATTTTAGTAGTAAAATTTTGATTGTAACATTATAGGTGACATTTTTTTATTTGTGTCTTTATCATCTAATCTCCTACATCTAGGATGAAGTGCTTTGGGAGTTCCCTGGTGGTTTAGTGGTTAGTATTTGGCACTTCTCTGTAGCCTGGGTTCAATCCCTGGTTTGGGAACTGAGATCCCATATCAAACTACTATACTCCGTGGCCAAAAAACAAAAGATAACCAGGATCTTTAGTCATTTTCAGGTATTCAACCATTCCCTCCAGACCTTAAACCTCAACCAATACTCAGATTGTTTTTACTTTTCCCTACTCTATTCCCAGTGGGCATAACAGTCTCACTAATTTGTTCTTGAAAAAAAAATCTTTCAATGAAAATATAATTAGTTTAAATTAATACTGCAAATATGAAGATTTGGTCCTAGTATTGGTTCCCTGGCTAAATTTAGCACTACAATTCAAAATGATTATCCGTCCATTGAGAATAGTGCCTTGATATTGCACATTGATTTGAATTATCTTTGTAATGTAACTCAATACTCATTTACCTGTAACTGGATGATCTATCTGTAATTTTGTCATTTAACCAAATCATTATCTATATTTGCATATGACATTTCTTGAAAACATCATGTTTAATGGCTGCATAATGTTGTAGTTGTTCAAGTACTAAGTGGGCAATTATTCTCATTTGCATCATGGCTATTATTATATTGCAATAACCTGCGTTATGAAACCTCTTGAAGGATTCCTAACCTCTCTCTACTGAGTTACACTCTGCTGATTGTCAGATTTTGGCACATCCTCTCTTGGCATCTCTCTGTAGTCCCAGGCACAAATACGTACAGAGATCAGGTAACTACCATGAAGGAGTGAAGGCTGGAAAGAAGTGGGGAGGCATTTGTAGATTACATGCCATGAGTGCAAAAGACAGCCATTAATTATTCAGCTTCAGCTAATTTTACTAATCAGGAGTAGTAGCCTAAATTTTCCAACTTTTTAATCAATTTGAAATCTAGTTTTTAAATGTAAAATTTCCAAATTAAAAAAAAGAAAGAAAGAAATGTTGAGTTGACCAAACGCAGCATACTAGTCAATTGGATTTTGTTTCCCATAGGGAGAATTCAAGCTTATGAATCTTGTATATTGTCACTTTTTATACATTGTTGACAAGGCTTTTTCTTTGTTTCTCTTTTTACTTTTTAAGATAGAATAGGGAAAACTTTTAAAGGTAGATTTTGAATTTCTATGTTTGTATATAGAAACATCCATAACCTGAATTGTTGTCAGGTTTATTGCTGCTCAATTAAGTGATTCCATTTTAAGTTTAGTGTTTTAAATCTATATTTGCTTTAAAAATCACTAGGCTTTTAAAACTACCATTTGATAATAAACCAGTGTAACATTATAAATGTTATGGACAATCATTATGAAATTATAAAGAAATCCAGTATATCTGGGCGAATCACACATCCACTTTTCTTGCTGCTTACATAGTACATGCTCTTAGATCTATGATCTAATGTTTCAAAATGGAACATAATCCATAATCTTAAATTTGAAGTACTAGATATAACTACAATGTCATAGCATATCTGATCGTAGACAGAGAAAATAAAGAACCAGAACAAAGGAAAGATATTTTACTCCAGAACAAAACAAACAAAAAACAATAAACCGAGTCCTAGAGACTAAATTCAAGGCAGCAAGTCCCAGAAAAAGATAATTCTTAGAGAGTAATGTATAGGATAATACATATCAAGCAAAAAATGTTGAATTTAATAAATTGAAAAAGACCTCAGTAAAATCATAGAGAAGTTAAGTGCTACCAGCTCATGTGCTATAGCTGTCACCAGAGGACAGGGGTGAAATTCTACGTAGGTACAAAGGCAAAACACAGAAGTTGGAAGAATTCCATATCATTAATAGTTTGAAGCAGTGTTTTATTTGCTCATCTCAGTCTCTAAGATGACATTTTGTTTTCTTTGTGTCTAAATTCTGTTCACGGAACACTCACATGTGTTAAAGTGGTATCTATATTAGTCTTCTAGTAGGACTGCTCCTGGCAAAGTACTTATGTTTACTTTGTGGGGAAAGGATATGTTTAGAGAGATGGTTCTAGACTTGAGAATCCATCCAGCTTTAGGAATGGAAAAGTGCCCCCTACTGGAAAGCCTTGATTCAAAATCTTTAGTATAGTATTTTAGATAACTTTTTAATGAAGATGACATATTGCAAAGATTAAATACTATGCTCTGGATGCTTTAAAATGGCATACAAGACTTAATTTATGAAAATTTATTAAAATTATTTATTTTAATGTAATAATAATAATAATAATAACAATAATAATGATAGTAACTAACCCTTAGTAAGCCCCATGTTGAAAAATATATTGTGTACCTCAAAGAGTTGGTTAATCCGTATGTCAATCTATGAGGTAGTTACTATTATTACATCTGTTTTTCAGATATGAAAATACAGAATAAAGGGCAGAGCTTGGGTGTGAACCTGATCAATGTGATTCTTAAGGCAGTGATCCTAACCTCTTCGAGTATCAATATGGTTAGATATTTTGCCTGGTAGAGGGTAGAGTCTTGATTTTAACCCGTATTTAATCTAGGGGTATTGCTCTTCAACATACAAACTCTCCATTCTGCCACACTGCCTTTTCTACAAATAAGGGATCAGCAGGATGCACCTGATGACTTAAAAACCTGAAAACTCTCTCACTGTCCTCAAGACTGGGATTGTACATGACAGAATTGTGTTTGTTTCCTTGGTCCCCACCCACCACAGTAAAGCATTGAAATGGCAGGTGTATTACAGACAAATTTATTAAAGCAAAAGTACATTTTCAGAGAGAGAGAGAGAGAGAGAGCACTGGCCCCCCTGCCCTGCTAGTATGGGGCCTGCCCTGCTTTACAGTTGGGTTTTTATATCCGCATGCTGCAGACCTGAGTGGGAACCTGATCCTTCCCACACCCCGGCCTACTGTGCATTTGTAAGGACTGAGTGTTGTTGATTCGTTTTTGTATGGGCCATATTTGATCTGATTGGTCTCAGGCAGGATGCCTTAATTGTATGAGGAACAGGTTGTATAGATGCAGGGTGAGGAGTGGGGCACATACCTTTCCTAGTGGGTGTAGGAAGGAGCAGGCCAGGTTGCTAGAGGTGGGGGAAGGACATTACAATGAGACAGGAGGGGTGATGACAAGGGTCTGCATAATTCTTGTCTTGGCCAGAGGCTTTGGGTTTAATCTCCTTGAAGGGGACTTAAAGCCTAACATATATTTATCCTGTGTTAATCACAGTCTGTAGAGCATAGAGCATACTGCCGGAAATATTTCTATGGCAGGAAAAGACCTTTGACGACCCTTTTTTTTTGCTTTTTAGGGCTGCACCTGTGGCATATGAAAGTTCTCAGGCTATGGGTTGAATCACAGCTGCAGCTGCCTGCCTACCCCACAGCCACAGCAACTAGGGATCCAAGCCATATCAGCGACCTATACCACAGATCATGGCAATGCTAGATCCTTAACCCACTGAGCAATGCCAGGGATTGAACCCACACCCTCATGAATACTAGTCAGGTTTATAATCCACTGAACTATAATGGGAACTCCTTGACCCTATATTTTGATGCATGTTTCTTGAAGCAACATTGACTCAGATGTTTTTTGTTGTTTTTATTTTCTTATTTTGTTAGTAGCAACTTATCTGCCATTGTGGAGGAAGAAAAATAATTTTCCCTCTGTATTTCTGGGTTCTTGGCTTAGAACACCTGTAGTAATAATAATTTTTAAAATTTTAATACAAGGGAAACAAATAGAGTTCAGTAATGTGAGAGATATCACATTATCACATGAAAAACTGAGCAACTCCCTGAAATGGCCCAAGCCACCATATTCAATCCCATCTTCAGCTAAAGACAAAAGAAAATGATGGGATTTGGGGAAACCAGTTATGCAATGTTCTCAGATACAGTCCAATAACCAAGTGTATGGCTGTTATGCAAATTTAAGTCTTCACCTTCTCCTTTGATTACAGTTTCTAGAAATGAAAGAGTACACCCCCATCCCTGGTACAGAAAGGGAGATACCTTTACAGATGGAGATTTTTCTTATAAATAGAGATGTGTCTGACAAAAGGGTCACTTCTACTTGGTTTTCATTTTCTCCCATGCCTGCTGTTTCTTGAAAATAATCAGCCTAACATACTCTTTGAGTCAAAGAAGCATGTTGGGATGACAAATTCATCCTTCGCCACCTTTTCTTGGTCACCCTTGCATCAGTTCTAAAGCAAACCTTTGAAAATCTATCAGGAAAAAAATTCTCAAAATATTCACTGATGAAATTTCTCTTACTAGCAATCTATTCTATATTTAGATACAAAAGTTTGCCAGAATATCTGGGGTTAAACCTTTTCGCAAGTGTTTTGAGTTTACCTCTTTTTTGTTCTCTTTAGGTAGACTGAGGAAGTAAAAAAGGACATGCAGAGTTTTCATACTTTGTTTCATTAAGTAACACAGTTCATCCAAGTAAATCTGAAAATCTAATAGGATTTATTCAACAATTCATGAATGGGGAAACATCCCATCTAGTAAAGAGAAGGCCACTCCAAAGATTTGTGCAAAATCAAGAGTTGTTTTTGTGTGTATGTATAATATAAACACACAAAGAGGGTGGAACAAGGAATTTATCAGAAAAAGAATTTTTTTAGGCCAAGTCACCTTGTTTAGAGGGAAGGGTGAGATTACTCCTTTTTTGGAGGGGATTGGCCTTAGCCAGGGTCTCCAGGAGAGTTTATCTCATTGTTTCCAACCAGAAAATTCCAGAATGATCAATTAATTTTACATTCTCGGGGAAGGTTGAAACTGCAGTTAGGTCAAGTATTAAATCTGGGCTTGGTATTGTGGGCTTTAGCACAAGTGACACTGTTTTGGTCCTATGATTTCCTCTTCACCAGTGTCTTAAGGAAGCCTGGCTCTGTGGTCAAACTCAAAACAATTATATTCCAGTTCACCATAGATGTGTGGCCTTGAGGTAGTTTCCTCAGTTATAGAATAAAGGTATTAACAATTTCTTTCTTAAGCTTGTTTTGAAAATAAACTTAACTAAATTCATACAACATATTACCCATTGTGTAGTGTGAATTAGAAATAAATTACAATTTTCCTGCAGTTCCCATTGTGGCTCAGTGGTAATGAACCCAAGCTCGTATCCATGAGGACGTCTGTTTGATCCCTGGCCATACTCAGTGGGTTAAGGATCCTGTGTTGCCCTGAGCTGTGGTGTAGTTTGCAGATGTGACATGGATCCTACGTTGCTGTGACTGTGGTGTAGGCCGGCAACTGTAACTCTGATTCGACTCCTAGCCTGGGAACTTCCATATGCTGGAAGTGTGGCTCTAAAAAGAAAAAAAATTACAATTTTCCCTACAGAGAGCTTATTATTCAGATTAAATATCAAGTAAAAATACAAATGCTCAGCAATAGCCATAAATTTCAATGTGATTGAATTCCCTGTGATTTGTTCAATTTATTATCTAAATCACTAAAATTATATTTCTATTTCTTTAATCTTCACCTTTAAAAGGCTTTAACATACATAAATAAATAAGCCATAACATTGTATTTGTATTGTATTCTCAATCATGTACTCTGCTTTGAGGAGTTTCCATCTGAGGGACAGTCCCTCTGAATTTTGCAATTATCCAATAGGACAGAAGCACATAATTTTAATAGCATTGCCAAGGAGTCAGGTTTCTCCACCAAAATGAGCCTTCTAGATAGATCCATCTGCTTTAACCATTGAAGAAGAACATTCTTTTTGAAAGTATAGCCTGCAGGCTTCAGCTTAGACTATACTTGGACATAATCTCTGTGTGCTTGATAATCAGTTACTGTTTGGGGCCTTAAAAAATTTCTTTGCTTCAATCCGGTGTTTTAGTATGGACTTCAATTATTTTTCTGATATCAGACAACCTTCTTTTGGAGGCTTATGTTACTCCCAGGTGGTAGGTACTATAAATATATAATAGAGGGTCCTTTCTGCAGGCTGAAATTTACAAGTATTAGGGCTTTTTTCCTAAAATTTTTATGATCAGAAACTCTTTGGCCTAACATACAGGTTCATAACTATTCTCCTAAGATTACCATATATAACTTCCCAAATAGTGGGAAATTTCTTTAGTAGCCATATAAGTAGCAGCTTAGCAATGGAGGATACAGGGATAGGTAGGGATCGAAGGAGGGAATACCTGAAAACTATTTGCAAGTTAAAAAATAATCCCGGAGTTTCCGTCGTGGTGCAGTGGTTAACGAATCTGAGTAGGAACCATGAGGTTGCGGGTTCGGTCCCTGCCCTTGCTCAGTGGGTCAAGGATCCGGCATTGCCTTGAGCTGTGGTGTAGGTTGCAGACGCGGCTCGGATCCCGCGTTGCTGTGGCTCTGGCGTAGGCCGGTGGCTACGGCTCCTATTAGACCCCTAGCCTGGGAATCTCCATATGCCGTGCGAGCGGCCTAAGAAATAGCAAAAAAAAAAAAAAAAAAAAAATCCCCAGATTTAATTCTAACATACAATCAGCCTTGAAGAAATTGCTGTTGTACTGGAGACCAAACTAATTATAATGAGGCAGAACCAGATAATGATAATGCACTTTGATTTTAGAATGAAATTCAAGAAATAGCTGCAGGGTCTGTTTTTAATGACATCTCATTGATAAAGGATGTAAAAGTTTCCAAGTCTATTAGCTAGTCTATTTAATAGTAAATTTGGCCAAGTGTAATGACACCTACATTTTCTTATTAGAACCTTGTGGTTATCTACATAGCAAATGGCAAATTGGAGATTTAGATGCCATTTAAACTAGGCTACATCTAGAAAAATTTAATCCAGTCGACCTGGAAAGCCTGCTCTTAAAAGAGACTCCTTGCAGAACAGTTTTAGATGGTTTTCTATAGTACCAAGTGATGTTAACATAATAGCAGATTTCTTTTTAGCATAAGAGTTATTTAAATAGACAGTGGGGCCAACGTAGTACAAAACAGTTATCAAGCAACTTGGTTTTGCTCTTTGGCCTTTACTTATAAATGAGTCTGGTTGTGACAAGCCCATGATGATGGGAAATCTGTCTAATGCATCTCATTCTTGTACCTAATTCAAGGAGGTTTAATTTCCAGAGGTATTAATCCTACTACTAATAATAACTACCATTTATAAAGATTTTTAAATTTACAAAGGAGTTTCACATAGAGTTCCTGTCTTTGTATTTTTGGCCTGACTTCCTAATTTTTCTTCCTGACTCTAGTTTCAGCTGCTTCCAGCCCATCCTCTATATTGATTGTCAAAAACACAGATTTCATCATGTAACGTGTAATTATACATCTGCAGTTTTTCCTTATTCCCTATACGCTACAGTCTAAATCATTAGCAAACCATATAGGAGAGAGAATATTATACAGTTGTGGGGAACCAATTTTTTCATAATAAAGATACAACAATCACTCAAGAATGTATAAATAGGTACTGACCATAAATAGGCGAGTACATGCTATAAATCTTTGCTAGACTTTTTTCCTCACTTATTTTTTTTAGTGGAAAGAGTTCATCACTTCCAATGACATTGATAGTATAGGTCTGCGACTGGACAGATGTAAGAAAAATGTTTTAAATAGCATATATATATTATATATATATAATGTATTTTTTTCATTTGCAACAGTGCTTTGTACATAATAGGCACAGAACAAACATTTTCTAAATTTTAATTTATTTCAATATTGTAGGTATTATATTTATGATACACAGTCTAATACAGAATCATCATAAAGGCTTGGGATGATGTTATGGTATGATTCCAGTGTATAAATTATGTGAAAATATGAGCAAAAGAGAAGGAAATGTTTTGCTATGCCAAAATAGAATGCTGTGCAAGTTCCATTCAAACAGATTTGAAAGAGAAAAAAAAATTGGTGTTTATGAGTATATATTCCATAGTTGGAAAATAAGCCCATTAGATTTCACCTAAATAACATCAGGCACACTGTCTTATTTAAGCAAGACTGTGTACCTTAAGAGAAAGTAATTATAATCTACCTCTCCTTAGAGACTTTTTTTTTTTAGTTTCCTTTTGGAATATACATTTTTCTTTGAATTATGAGTATTTCTTGGTCACTGGTATTTTCCTAGGATATGTTCTTTTGGTAGTATATGTTCATGTGATAAAAGACTGGAAATGCAAATGTTTTTGCCATGGAAATGCTTCATTTTCGACCTTATCTAACATACACTCTTGAAAATTTGCCACTTACAGGCATAATTTAAATTTTTATACAAGCTATTAAAAGGATATGTGTTTTAATGAAATAAATTACAGTAGTAATGGTTAAAAATTTCCAGATCTAAGGACACATTGTGAACATAATAAATTATCATCACTTTACAGAGTTAAAATGATTTTTATAATAATTTTTAGAACATATTTCTGTCACAGAAAGCATCCATTCCAAAACATAAAAATGCATTAATTAGTTATAGTGAGAATAAAAATTCTACTAATCTCTTATTTTAGACATAAATCATGTAGTATAAAAAAGACAAACATTCCCTTCACAAAAACTGTATATACCTTTGCTTAAGCTATGTCATAACTGGCTTTGACAAATGGAATTTGATTTCCAAAGTACCTATCATATGTTAATAAATTAAAGGAAATACATTTAAATTTGTTAAATGGAATGATTATGTATTTTTATGTTATGTGTTGTCACTGAAATAGTATTGAACTTATTGACTAATACATTTAAATTGTTTGATTATGGCCTTCTACCTATAACCAAGGATTTTTCACTGGGCTGGTGGTACATATTTACATGTGTTCATCAAACAGTATAGTTTTTACTGTTAATGCCAATGACCGAAAAACTGGGGACCAACTCTCAAATAACACATTTTATGTCTCCCAGTAAAATATTAAATTTTAGATATTAAAGCAGAATTATATTAACCAAACTAATGCAGGCTATATAATTTTTAATTAAAAGTAATATACAGAAAGAATTAAATAAAGAACTTTCTAATCACTTGTATTTCCTACTTGGTATCAGTTTCAATTTATGTAAAAGAAAAGTAGTTAATAGATTTTTTTGGTCATAATTTTGGAACAGGATCCTTTCCAGAGTCTGACAAAAGCAGTGCATCATTTCCCCAGAGAAGGGTCACATGTGCATACACATTAATAATTCAATCTTCAATCAGTTAAGGACAGTTGAATAAAATATAGCATCTACAGATTTATGTTGACCAGAAATCCTCTAATAATTTGTTCCTTTCAGCCTTCATTCTCAAACCAAGCATTCCCAATTCTCTATACACTCCACTCACTATTTGTTTTTCTGAGCACTTTTCACCATCCAACATACAATATAATTTACTTGTGAGTTATATTTAAGTATTTATTGTTTGTTTCATCTGCTATAATGGAGCTTCCCCCAGGATCATGAGCTTTGTCTGTTCTATTCACAATGCATCTAGAACAGTTCCTGACACAAAGCATTCCTTCATTATTTGCAGAATCTATTAATAGATTTGTGATGACTGGATAGCTTATATTAAGAATAAGATTATGAATTTTGAGCTAAGAGGCTGATACTGAATTGTTGATCTGAATATTCCTAACTGCATTATTTCAAATGTAATAGATCATGGATGTTGTCATATTTTTTTAGGATTAAAGTAGTGAATCTATTTATTATCTTATAATAACTTTATATTACTTATATGACTCTGTAGACAATTCCTTGATTTAGGAATAACATATGGGGATCAAGGCCACCATTTCCAAGAACATTATCACTTACCAATGTTAAGTGTTAGCTTGGACAGGAAATTTTTTTAAAGGCAATTTTTTTTTACAACTTCATAATGAAAAGAAAATGATTTATTTTTTAAATTTTTTAAAATTATTTTTATTTTTCCATTATAGTTGATTTACAGTGTTGCTGTCAGTTTTCTCTGTACAGCAAAGTGACCCAGTCATACATACATATATACATTCTTTTCTCACATTATCCTCCATCATAAGTGACTAGATATGTTTCCCAGTGCTATGCAGCAGGATCTCATTGCTTATCCATTCCAAAGGCAATAGTTTGAATCTGTTAACTCAGATTCCCAGTCCACCCTACTTCCTCCCCCTCCCCCTTGGCAAACACAAGTCTGTTCTCCATGTCCATAAGTTTGTTTTGTTTCTGTAGATAGTAGGTTCATTGTGCCGTATGTTAGACTCTAGATATGTGATATCACATGGTATTCATCTTTCTATTTCTGACTTACTTCACTTAGTATGAGAGTCTCTAGTTCCATCCATGTTGCTCCAAATGACATTATTTTATTCTTTTTTATGGGTGAGTAGTATTCCATTATGTATATATACATTTTCTTAATCCATTCATCTGTTAATGGACATTTAAGTTGTTTTCATGTCTTGACTACTGTGAATAGTGCTGCAATGAACATATGGGTGCACATATCCAGTGAAAGTTTTATCTGGATATATGCCCAAGAGTGGGATTACTAGGTCATATAGTAGTTCTATGCATAGTTTTCTGAGTTACCTCCATACTGTTTTCCATAGTGGTTTTACCAATTTACATTCCCACCAACAGTGTAGGAGGGTTCCCTTTTCTCCACACCTTCTTTGGCATTCGTTATTTGTGGACACATTAATGGTGGACATGCTGTCTGGTGTAAGGTGGTATCTCATAGTAGTTTTGATTTTCATTTATCTAATAATCAGTGATGTTGAACATTTTTTTATGTGCTTGTTGGCCATCTGTGTATCTTCTTTGGAGAAATGTCTATTCTGGTCTTTTGCTCCTTTTTCAATTGGGTTGCAGGTTTTTTTTGCTGTTGAATTGTATAAATTGTTTGTATATTTTAGAGATTAAGCCCTTGCCAATTGAATCATTTGAAACTATTTTCTCCCATTCCATAGGTTTTCTTTTTGTTTGTTTGTTTGTTTTCTTTAAGGCTCCAGCCATGGCATATGGAGTTTCCCAGGCTAGGGGTCACAATGGAGCTACAGCTGCTGGCCTACACCACAGCCACAGCAACGCAGAATCTGAGCTGCACCTGTGACCACCGCAGCTCATGGCAATGCCAGATCCTTAATCCACTGAGTGAGGCCAGGGATCGAACTTCATGGTTCCTAGTCGGATTCATTTCCACTGTGATACATGGGAATTCCTCTATTTTTTTATGGTTTCCTTTGTTGTACAAAAGCTTGTCACTTTGATTAAGTCCCATTGGTTTACTTTTGCCTTAATTTCTGTTGCCTTGGGAAACAAGAAAATGTTTATTAAAAGTTATTATAAATAAAATATTATTATAGCTAGTAAATTATTTAATTTCTAATCATATATTTTCACAAAAGTGAATCATTATCCCCAGTGTATTGATCCTGGATCAACTGATTCATGATTTTTCTTTGCTTGCGTTTATTTATTTTCATTGTTCATTTTATTGTGTTTTTTAGCATTGTGTCCTTTATAGCATAATATGGTCATATTTCAATTAAACTATTTAGGTTTTATTACCAGTGGTTAGATAATTTTAGCTACATCATGAACAAAAAGTCACCCTAGCCAAATATATTATAAAACACACAAGTGGGATGAAAATAGTCTGCAACATCACTAGCCCATCTATCTTTACCACAGCTACTATTTAGAAGAGAGGCTGACAAAATGGAGAAGATAGTTCACATTTTGTAAGGAAGGGAAAAAATATTTTAACACTTGGGGATATTCATTAAATTTTACTACAAAGGGAGTTTTCTTATATACCTAAGTTATCAGCTAGCGAATGAAAACAGAAGGATGAACAGTTTTGCTATAACTGCTATAGAATTCTAGCTGTATATGGTGAGATTTAGCCTGAGGATAAGAAGGGAAGAAAGAACTTTTAAAGGGAACAGCTGATGTGCTTTGTAAGGGAGGTTCTTTTGGTTATTCAGTAGTTTTGACATCTGCCTGCCTCCTTCTATGATCATCACTCCTTCCTCTACAATTCCACAGACACTGTTAAGACATTTCTCACACTGCAGTAAGTGACTCTCTTCAAATGCCAGTGTGCCAGAGTGGAACATTTATTCTCCATGATGTGTCATCCTTAAAACAGGGCCTGAGCAACACACATGACTGAATGAATGGATGGTGATCTACGTAGTGTCCAGTGAGAAAGAGAGTTTATTATGTTTTGTATATTTTCATTATTCCAGAAAAGGAACATGCTAGGGTATAATTTTTCCTCCCAAACTTGTCAACAGTACTCTCTCCTTCCATTATTCAATCTTAATTAAAAAGTTCATTATCTTCTCAAATGATTGTGTTACAAAGATTCACCCAGAAAGTTGCCTGGTTCGTGTGCTTTTTTGTACCTACCTCTGTGATATACATATTGTTCACTTATTAGTCTGTTTATCACACACACATGATCACAGCATAAGAGAAGTCCTCAGTTAACAAACTGCAATGTTCTAAATACTCATGTGTAACTCATTTGCTTGGACTCAGTATGCATTTTAAATGTTACCAAAGAAATAAGCCCAGAGATCAAAGGGAATAATTCAGGGACAATTGAGATACTAAAAATGTTAAATAATTCTATTCATTAATATAACATTATACTCTATTTATTCATATTTCCTTTAATATCTGTCAGTAGAGTTTGCAGTTTGCTTCATAGAATCTGTAAATATTCTGTATTCAACTAATAACCAGATATTTTATAACACTTTTCTATTGTGAATGGCAGCGTATATTCTTTTGTTTTTTTCCATCTTATTAATGGCAATGTAGAGAAATATACTGATATTTTAAGTTTACAGAAATTTTCTAAATGCTGATTTATAGCAATTTGAATTTTAGAAATAGTTAAAATGTAAATGGAAAAAATCAGGGAGAAAACTAGTAAGTTAGAAGATAAATTTTAGGAAACCATTCAGAATGAAACACAAATAAGGATATGAGAGGAGTTCCCACTGTGGTTCAGTGGATTAAGGACCCAATATTGTCTCTGTGAGGATACAGGTTTAATCTCTAGCCTTGCTCAGTGGATTAAGGCTCTGGGGTTTCCATAAGCATGTAGGTGACAGATGCAGCTTGGATCTGGTGGTACCGTCACTGTGGCATAGTTTGCAGCTGAAGCTGACTAGTGCTCTAGCCCAGGAACTTCCATAAGCCACAGGTGTGGACTTTAAAAATAAAATAAAAAAGATACAAGAAAAATAAATCGATAGCCATGGAGGTTAGAGTAGGAGGCCGAAACTATGGTAAAAACTCCAACAGGAGAAACTATTGATGCTAGAGGGAGCTGGGTCCAAACCTGGCTCAGCAAAGTTCAGGGGTTTTTTGATGGATCTTGAGGAAGGTCAATGAAGCCATGTGGGCATGGACATCAAGTGTGCATTGGTATCAAACTTAGCTTTTTACCAATGGGGAGTGAGTGGTTTTGTGTAAAATATGTCCTTTCTAAGCCTTAGTCTTCCTATACTCTAAACAGGCTTCATATATATCTTAATTTATGGCAGTGTCATGGGACTCAGTGAAATGACACAAAACTGCTATTCACCATTGTGCCTGGCATACAAGCACTCATGAAATGCCACCTATTATAGGACTCTGGAAGTGTATTACTAATTATACTGTTATTTATTGTGTGGAGGTTCAGGGACTAAGTAACACTGTAAAACCTAACCACCACATTGTTAGATACAGTGTTCTTGGGACAGGCATTTATTATGCATATCTACATTGCTATAATCCTAATAGTTAAAATTATTATTTTCACTTATAAGTTCCAAAGGCTCAAGTTTGAAGCATTTAAGGGCTAAGAATTGTGAGGAGCTCAATGTCAGGTGAAGGGACTTTGGATCAAAAAGTACTGACACTCAGGTTCTGGATTAAGTTGGCAGAGCAGGAAGACACTGAGCTCATCTCCTACAGAAGCACCAAAATTACAACTACTGTCTCTGAGAAAAACATTAAGAATAACATGTTATATATATATATATATATGCACATACATATACACATATAAATATATATACATATATAGAGAGAGACAGATCAAGATAGAAGAGGTAGAGATACTGGATAGTCAGAACTGTGGAGGAGGGTGTTACAACCACAGAGGTCTCCCTGAGAAGCAAGGGGGCCAAACACCACATTGGGCTTTTAAACCCACAGGACATGCGCTGGCAAGATAAGCACCCATAACATCTGGCTTTGAAAACCAGTGGAGAGTTCCTGTTGCACCTCAGCTGAAACAAACCCAACTAGTATCCATGAGGATGCAGGTTTGATCCCTGACCTTGCTCAGTGGTTTAACATGCCACAAACTGTAATGTAGGTCACAGATGCAGCTTGGATCTGGCATTGCTGTGGCTGTGGCTCAGGCCAGCAGCTTTAGCTTCAATTTGACTCCTAGCCTGGGAACTTTCACATGCTGCACCTGTGGCCCTAAAAAGCAAGAAAGAAAGAAAGAAGGAAAAAAAGAAAAAAACCACAAAACCAGTGGGACTTAAGTTCAGGAGATCTAGAGGGCTGTGTGTAGCCTTTCTTGAGATTCTGCTCTCAAAGAGCTTGTGCAAACAAACTACTTCCCTCTCCCTCCCTCCAAGTATCAGTGCAGAGGTAGCAACCTGGAAAGCAGGTGGGCCATGCAAAATGAGATTCATTGACTAACTTCAGTATTTGCATTAAAGAGGCAAGGAAATGGTAAACTTTCTCTGGGGGTTAAAGCACTGGTGGGCACCTATAGTTTCTTTTTCTTTTCTTTTTTTTTTTTTAATTCTCCTTCCATCTAGGTGACCCAATGCTGGCAGGTGACATTTCTGTTCACTCTTTGACAACCTATCTAACACTGTTGTCCCACTAAAGCAGACCTCCACAATGTCCCTATTGACAGGAGGCCCTAGCCAGCACTAATGCCCCACCAAAGTGGCTCCAACTCTGAGGGAGCAAGAAGCACCCACCAGAGTGCTTGCAATGGTTGTAGCCAGACCTCCTAGACAGGCAGGATGGGTTCCACAGTCATGGTTGGGCCATTGGGCTGTAGGAAACCTTGAAGATGGCCCTGCCCAAGAGTATGCCCACAGTAGTCCTGATGCTCCTCACAGTGCAGGATCTTAATGTCCAACCCTGTCTTCCATTGCACTTGCAGCAATAACAACCCCTTCACAATAGCAGGACACATGAGTCCATGTGAGGGATACCCTTAGAGTACTTGGTCCTGGTGACCAGTTGTATCACTGGGCCTCATAAGACATCTTCTACATAAGGTCACTCTTCCAAGATGAGGAGACATAGCTGATTTACCTGACACCTAGAAACAAAGAGGCCGAATGAGGAGACAAAGAATAAATTCCAAATTAAATGAAAAGAAAAAATAAGTGAAATGGAGATAAGCAATTAGCCAGAAAAAAAGCTCAAAGTAACTGTCAAAATGATGCTCACTCAACTCAAAGAAGAATGGAGAAACTCAGTGAGAACCTCAACAAAGAGATAGAAACCATACAAAAAAATCGGGAACTAAAGAATACAACAAATAAAATGAAAAATACCCTGGAGGGAATAAATAGCAGATTAGAGGATGTAAAATAACAGATTGATAATTTGGACAACATGAAAGTGGAAATCATTCAACTGGAACAGCAACAACTAAATTTTTTTTTTCAATTGACAATATTTCAAGGGACCTCTGGGATAACAAGTGAATTAACTTTTGTGTTATAGGAGTTTCAAAAGGAAAAGAGAGAGAAAGGGCAGAAAATAAAGGAAGATCTAATGATTGAGAATTTACCTAAGCTGGTGAAGGGAACAGACATACAAGTCCAGGAAGTACAGAGCATCTCAAACAAGATAAACTCAAAGAGATCCACACCAAGACATAATTGAAATGTTAAAAGCTATATATTAAGAGAATTTTGAAAGCAGCAAAAGGAAAGAAAGAAAGAAAGAAGGAAAGAAAGAAAGAAAGAAAGAAAGAAAGAAAGAAAGAAAGAAAGAAAGAAAGAAAGAAAGAAAAAAATAGTTATGTAGAAGTGAACTCCTACAAGAATATCAGCTGACTTTTCATCTGAAATGTTACAAGCCAGGAGAGACTGGCATGATGTGTTAGAAGTGCTGAAATGAAACAAACACACAAAAACGAAAAACCTTACTATCAAGAATATTCTACTCAGCAAATTTGTCATTCAAAATTGAAGGAGAGATAATATTTCCCAGACATCCAAAAGCTAAAGATGTTCATCACCACTAAACCAGTTTTATAAGAAATGTTAAAGGTACTACTTTAAGAGAAAAAGAAAAGGCAAAAACTGGAAACAAGAAAAAAGAAAAATCTTACTGGTAAAGATAAATATATATTAAATGTAGTGGATCAAACACTTATAAAGACAGTATGAAAGTTAAAAGACAAAAGCAGTAAAATCATTTATAACTAAAGTTTTTAGATAAGTGATATACAAAAAAGATGTAAAATAGGTCAAAAACATAAAATACGCTGGAGTAAAATTGTAGGGCTTTTAAAATGTGCTCAAACTTAAGCAACCATTAACTTAAATAGACTATGATATATGATATATATTATATATACACACACACACATATATATATGCATATATATACACACATATACACATATATATACACATATACACACACATATATTTTCACATATATATTGTTATATATGAACATTATTGTAACCAAAAACCAAAAACATATAGCATATACAAAAAAAAGTAAAGGGATGCAAAAATAACACAAATAAAGTAATCAAATCACAAGAGAAGAGACCATGAAGAAAGGAAAAAAGAGAGAACTACAGAAACAATCAGAAAACAATTAACAAAAATGGCAATAAATATATACATATTAATAATTACTTTAAATAGAGTGGACTAAATGCTTTCATCAAAGCAAATAGGATGGCTAATGATTTTTTTTAAAGACCCATCATAAATCACAACATCGTTTTAGATACACCTCCTAGAGTGATGAAAATAAAAACTAAAATAAACCAGTAGGACCTAATTAATCTTTAAAGCTTTTATACAGCAAAAGAAACCATAAACAACATGAAAAGACAACCCACAGAATAGGAGAAAATCTTTGCAAATGAGTGACTGACAAGGGAGTAATCTCTAAAATAAACAGCTGATGCAGCTCTAAAAAAAAAAAAAAAAAAAAAAGAACCACCCAATCAAAAAGTAAGCAGAAGATTTCAGTAGACATTTGTTCAAAAAACAGACAGATGGCCAAATAACACATGAAAATATACTCAATATTGCTGATTATTTGCTAAATGCTAAAACTACTAGTTAGAACGGCCATCAACAAAACGTCTACAAAAAATAATTTCTGGAGAGGGCGTGGAGAAAAGGGAATCCTCTTACACTGTTGGTAAGAATGTAAAATGGTAAACCACTATGGAGAACAGTATGGAGGTTCCTAAAAAATTAAAAATAGACTTACTGGGGAGTTCCTGTTGTGGCTCAGTGGATACTTACAATGCAGCACAACAGTGGGAGAAAAAGTTATGTATAAATGTATGTGTAACTGGGTCCCCATGCTGTACAGTGGAAAAAAAAAGTGTGTTGAGAAAATAATGGTAAAAAATAAATTAAAAAAAAATAGAGTTACCATATGATCCAGCAATCCCACACCTGGGCATCTATTCAGAGAGAACCATAATCCACAAAGACACATGCACCCCAAAATTCACTGCAGCATTGTTTAAAATAGCCAAGACATGGAAAGGACCTAATTGTTCAGTGACAAAGGAATGGATAAGGAAGATGTGGTACATGTTAGACAATGGAATATTGCCAAGTCATAGAAAAGTAGAAAATAATGTCATTTGCAGCAATATGGATAGACCATATTAAGTGAAGTAAGTCAAACAGAGAAAGAGAAATATATGATATCACTAATATTTGGAATCTAAACAAATGATAAAAGCAAACTTATTTACAAAACAGAAATAGACTTACAGACTTTAAAACAAACTTATGCTTACCAAATGGGAAATGTTGGGTGAAGGATAAATTAGGAGTTTGAGATTAATATATACACAGTACTCTATATAAAACAAATAATTAGCAAAGACCTACTGAATAGTATAGGGAATTCTACTCAGTACTCACTAATAACCTATATTGGAAAGCAGTCTGGAAAAAAATGGATATATGCATAGGTATAACTGAATCACTTTACTGTACACCTGAAACACAGTACTGTAAATCAATTATACTGCAATATTAAATGAAAACATAAGAAAATACCCATGTATATACGGCCTACAATAGACTGACTTCATATCCGAAGACATAGACTGAAATTGCAGTAGTAAAAAAAAGATCTTACATGTAAATGGAAACAAAAGAGAGTTGGCTAGTAATACTTATATCAGAGAAAATAAAAGACATTCCAACAAAGACTATACTAAGACAAAAGAGGATATTACATAGTGATAAAAGGATCACTTGAGTATGAGGATATAATACTTTTATCTATGCATCTAAAATAGGAGTACCTAAATACAAGCAAATATTTATAGACAAAAATGGGCAAACTGACAGTAGTACAATCATAGTTGCAGACTTTAATGTTCCACTTACATCAGTGGATAGCTCATCCAGACAAAAATCACAGGAAATCCTGGCCTTAACACATTAGATGAGATTAACTGGATAAATTTTTATAGAACATTTGATCACAAAATAGCAGAATACACATTCTTTTCAAGTGTATGTGGAACATTTTGCCAGGATCATATACTGGGACACAGAGCAAGTCAATAAATTTAAAAATTTGAAATCCTATCAAGTATCTTTTCCAACCACAGTTAGAAAATAGGATTCAATTATAAGAAAAAAAATTGGGGAGTTCCCATCATGGCTCAGCAGAAACGAATCTGACTGCATCCATGATGACACAAGTTCAATACCTGGCCTTGCTCACTGGGATAGGATCTGGCATTGCTGTGACCTGTGTGTGTAGGTCATAGATGCAGCTCAGATATCTTGTTGCTGTGGCATAGTCCAGCAGCTGCACCTCCAATTCAACCCCTAGCCTGGGAACTTCCTTATGCCATGGGTGTGGCCCTAAAAAAGACAAAGAAAAAAAAAAAGAAAGAAAAGAAAGAAAATGGAGAAAACACAGTCTTGCGAAGGCTAAACTATGTGCTATTTAATCAGTGGTTAAAAAGTAAATTTAAAAATATCAAAACAAATCAAAACAAAACACAATCCTATAAAAAATGGTTGCAGCAAAAGCATTCCTAACAGGAAAGTTTATAATGATACAATATTCCTCAGGTAACAAGAAAAATTTAAAACAATCTAACCTTGCACCTAAAACAGCAAGAAAAAGAACAAACAAAACCTAACATTAATAGCTAATAATAACACTCAGAATGGAAATAATGAAAGAGACCAAAAAAAAAAGTAGAAACAATGAATGAAACTAAAAGGTGATTTTATGAAAAACAAAATTGATAAACCTTTACCAAGACTCAATAAGAAAAAAAGAAGAGGACCCAGATAAAATCAGAAATTAGAAAAAGAAATCATAGTTGAAAAAAAAAAACCAAAATAACAGGGATCATTAGAAATTACAAGGAGCAGCCAAGGAAAACATAAAATAACCCAAAAATATGACCTCAGAATGAGAGAAAATATTTGCAAAAGATGGAAACTGCAACCAACAAGCATTTAATGTCCAATATATACAAACCACTCATACAACAACACAACAAGGAAAATAAACAACCCAATAAAAAATGAGCAGAAGACCTAAATAGACATTTCTCCAAAGAAGACATATGGGTGGCCAAGAGATACATGAAAAAATACTCAATATTACTAATTATTAGAATAATGAAAATGTAAACTACATTAAAGTGCCACCTCACAGAGGTCAAAATGGCCCTCATTAATAAAACTACAAATAAAAGCTAGAGAAAGGGGAACTCTCCTGTACTATTTCAGAATGTGCGGATGTAAATTAGTAAAGCCAACATGGAAAGCAGTATGGAGGTTACTCAGAAAACTAAATTAGAAATACCATATGATCCAGCAATCCCATTCCTGGGCATATGTCTGGACACAACTATAAAACAATATAGTCTCCTCTATGTTCACAGCAGCACTATTCACAATAGCCAAAACATGGAAAAAACCTAAATGTCCATTGAAAGATAAATGGATTAAGAAGACAAATATATGATGGAATACTACTCAGCCATAAAGAGAACAAAGTAATGCCTTTCGTGGTAACATGGATACAACTAGAGATTCGCATACTGAGTGAGGTAAGTCAGAAAGAGAAAGATGAATTCCATATGATATCACTTATATGTGGAATCTCAAATGAGGTACAAATGAACCTATCTACAAAGCAAATAGACTCATGGACACAGAGAACAAACTTGTGGTTGTCAAAAAGGAAGGAGAAGGGAGATGGATAGACAAAGGGTTTGGGGTTTGTAGATGCAAACTATTACATTTAGAATGGATAAAAACAAGGTCCTGCTGCATAGCACAGGGAACTATATATGAAGTATCCTGGGATAGATCTGGTGGAAAAGAATATATTTATACACACATATATATACATGCACATATACATATAATTTTGCTGTATAGCAGAAATTGGCACAACACTGTAAATCAACTATAATTTTTAAAAAGGGGAAAAATTACAATGAACAATTATATGCCAACAAATGGACAATCTAGAAGAAATGGTTAAATTCCTAGAACATATCATCTTTCAAAACTGAACCAGGAAAAAAATAGAAACTCTGAGAAGACCAACCACCAATAATAAAATTAACTCAATGATAAAAAAAAAACTCCTAATCAGCAAAAGTCCAGGACTAGGCAGTTTCAAAGGTAAATTCCACCAAACATTTAAAGAGTGGTTAATACTTATCCTCAAATTATTCCCAAAAATGACTAGGAAGAAATAATCATAAACCCATTCTTTGAGTCCAACATTCCAGGTAAATATATTACCAAAAAAAGGAAAGAAAAAGAAAAGAAAAAGGAAATTACAGGGAAATATTTTTGATGAAAATCCATAAGAAAATATCAGTAAACTGAATTCAGTGATTCATTAAAAGGAACATAAAATGTGATAACATTTATTTATTGCATGGATTTATTCTGGGAATGTAAAGATGTTTCAGCATCTGCAAAGCAATCAATATGATACACCACATTAGCAAAATTAAGTGTAAAAATCATATGATCACCTCAATATATGGAGAAAAATCATTTGATAACAATTCAACATCCATTTATGATAAAAACAAACTCTCAACATAGTGGATATAGAAGGAGGATGCCTCAACATTATAAAGGACATTTATGACAATTCCACAGGTAACATCAGATAACTCATTCCACAGATGAAAAAGGTTTTGCTTTAAGATTAGGAAAAAATAAGATGCCTACTTTTACCAATTTTGTTCAGCTTAGTATTGCAGTAAGACAAGGAAAAGAAATAAAAGACATCCAAATTGGAAAGAAAGAAGCAAAACTGTCACTATTTGTAGATGACATAATACTATATGTAGAAAGTCTTACAACTTCACACATTCAAAAAAACTGCTAGAACTGCTAAATGAATTCAGTAAAGTTGCAGGCTCTAAGATTAATATAGAGAAATCTATTGCTTTTCTATACACTACTCACGAACTATCATAGAAATTAAGAAAACAATCATATTTACAATTAAATCAAAAGGAATAAAATACTTAGGAATAAATTTAACTGAGGAGGCGAAAGATCTATACTTGGAAAAATATAAGATATTAATGAAAGAAGTTGCAGATAACAACAAATTGAAAGATAATCCTGTGCTCATGGATCGGAGAAAGTGGAGAAAGTAATGTTGAAATGTCCATACCACCCAAAGTAATCTGAAGATTGATGCAAACCCTATACAATCACATTTTTTATAGAACTAGAAAAAATAATCCTGAAATTGGGGTGAAATCACAAAAAATCTTGAATGTCCAAAACAATCTTGGGAAAAATAACAAAGCTGGAGGTATCATGCTTCCTGTTTTCAAACTGTATTTTGAAGATATAGTAATCAAAACTGTATGGCACTGGCCAAAAAACAAACAAAAACAAACACATAGATCAATGAAACAGAATAGAACTTCAGAAGTAAAGCCATGCTTATGTGTTCAGTTAATCTGTAACATAGGAGATAACAGCATATAATGGAGAAAAGATATTCTCTTTAATAAGCAGAGTTTGAAAATTTTATAGATAGCCACATACAAAAGAATGAAACTCAACTACTTTCATATACCAGATATAAAAATAAATTCAAAAAGGATTTAAAGACTTAAATGTAAGATTGGAAACTGCACAAGTCTCAGAAGAACATATGAGCAGTACATTCTTTGACATAGGTCCTAACAATATTTTTATTTTTTGGTCCATTTGTTTAGACCAGAGCAATAAAACCAAAAATAAACAGGACTATCTCAAATTAAAAAGCTATGCACGCTGAAGGAAACTATCAAAGTGAAAAGGAAACCTATTGAATGGGAGAAGGTATTTGCCAATTATATACCCAAATAAAGGGTAAATATCCAAAGTATATAAAAAGATCACCAAACTTTATTTAAAAAAACTCAACTCTATTTTTAAAAATGTGCAAAGGACCTCAAAAGATGTTTTTCCAAGGAAGACAAACATGTGTCCTGCACATACATCAAAAGATGCTAAATTTCACTGATTATCAGGGAAATGCAAATCAAAACCACAAAATGGGGTATCATTTCACACATGTTAGAATAGTAAGTATCAAAAAGATAAGAAATAATAAGTGTTGTCAGGGATCTACAGAAAAGGGAAGCTAATATGATTGGCACAGCCACTATGGAAAACAGTACCCTCAAAAAGTTAGAAGTACCATAAATCCGTACATCTGAGTATTTATCTTAAGAAACCAAAAGCACTAGTTCAAAATGATACATGTACTTCCAAGTTCATTGAAGCATTATTTATAATAACCAATATATGGAACAATCGAATGTCTATCAATGGATAAATGGACAAAGATGTCATAAATATATACAATAAAATGTTAACTTGGTCATAAAATAAAAAAGAAACCTTGTCATTTGCAACAAGAAGAATAACCTATAAGGTGTTATGCTGAGTGACAGAAGGCAGAGAAAATAAATACTACATGATTTCACTAATACGTGGTCTCTAAACAAAACAAACAAACAAAACAGACAAAGTAATAGTTACCAGTGGGAGTGAGGATAGGGAATTGGGCAAAATAGGTGAAGGGGTTAAGAGGTCCAAAATTCCAGTTATAAAGCAAGTCACAGTATGGGGAATATAATAAATAATATTGCAATAGGTTTTATTATGACAGGGTTTCTAGACTTACTGTGATGATTAATTCATAATAAATATAAATGTGGAATCACTGTGTCATATACCTGAAACTCATATAATATTGTATGTCAATAATACTTTAATAAAAAACATACAAATGAAAAAAATTATTGGTGCTGAGGTCGTTTGCCAGTATGACACAGCTAAGTAGTGATCAAGCCAAGATGTGAACCCAAGTTCTCTTCCATGCAAATTTGTCTTACAAGCCATTTTGTGAGTGGCTGAGTTATTAGGATGTAGAATAAATGAGAAGGAGTAATTAAGTATTATATTTACCAGTAATGTAAAAGAAGTAATATTGTTAAACATTTTTGAAAATAGGAAAATTTGTTCTTATTTTGTTATAAAAACATTGACTTTTTTAAAATTAGAAGTTTAAAAGATCTGGGAAGAAGATAATCAAAAGATATATTGTAATTGCCTCTGAAAACATTATTATTTATAATTTTCCATATTTTTCTACCATGAAAATTGTACTATTTTTAATTATTTAAAATGATGGGAATTCCTGTCATGGCTCAGTGGAAATGAATCTGATTAGCATCCAGGAGGCCCAGGTTTGATTTCTAGCCTTCATAAGTGGGTTAAGTATGCAGCGTTGCAGGCAACTGTGGTGTAGGTCGCAGATGTAGCTCAAATTTGGTGTTGCTGTGGTATACATCGGCGGCTACAGCTCTGTTTCAACCCCTAGCCTGGGAAGTTCCATATGCTGCAGGTGCAGCCCTAAAAAGATTAAATAAATAAATAAATAGATATAATGTGATATACTTTTTTTTTTTTTTAACTGTAGGAATCAAGTTTTAGCAGGGCAAGGGCCTATTTTTGGAGTTGTGATTTTGAAGGAAGTCAGTGTTTTCTAATTAAAATGTTTTCAGGATCAAGAAATAATGAAGACCTGCCTTTCCCCTCCCTTATGTCCTCTCTTTCTTTTTATCCCCTTCTCCTACATCTCTTATACCCCCTCTCAATTTTCTTTTTTTTTTTCTTCTGCTATCACATAGAGTAGTGCAGATTGTGTAATGCATAAGGAATTTTTGTCCAGGGATGTAAAAGAACTTTAATTTAGCTCTGAACTGGGGTAAAAAGAGCCATTTTTTAATTGGTAACCTTCCACCATTATTCATGTATGCTTATGCCATGGTGGAAGCAGGGGTTTTAGTTGTGAGGGCTTTTGGTATTAGAAGAGTGGTGAAAGCATTAGTATTACACACCCTAACAGTTGAGCTGCCACTTGACTTAGGTGAACAGCACAGTCTTGCACAAGAGGCAGAATACTATTTCATCTCCCTTCATCTTTTCTATTGCTTATAATACCACAGACCACTCAGGTAATGAATCAGCAATCAGAAACCAACTGCTTCAAAATAGGCTCTAATTCTTATTATATCCATGGTTACCAAACCAGTCTTTTTGCCTGATATCCAGCAAGCCAAATGCTAAGATGCCAAGGTTTGCAGCAGAGACAGGGTTAATTCACAAGGAAGCCAAGCAAAGAGATGGAAGAACAAGTCTCAAATCTGTCTCCCCGAAGGCGAGGAGCTTGACATATTTATGAGATAGAAAACAAGGCAGTCTGAAGTGTGGGGAAAGATGATTAGAGACAAGGAAAAGGTGAACTAATCTATGTTCTGCCCAGATGTATCTGATACATTCTTCTTCATGGGGGTCATGTTCAGAAAATGATGTCTTTGTCATGATCTGAAAGTGGAGTCTTTGGCCCTCTGAAGTCAAAAGGTCAACCATTGAACGTTCACTCCTCTCTAGTTCAGTGGTCTGTAGTATTGACTGGTTTGAATTGTCAAGAATCTCTGTTCTTGAAAAACAACTTAAGCAACTATTACTACAGCAATCCATATGTAAAAGGTATTATTTCTAGAGGGTGGTTAAAGGAGTCTTGTGTTTTATGTAAGCTGCATGAAGCTTAGAGGATATGCAACTTGCAAAATAGTCAGGAAAGGCAGGTTACAGGATATTATTTAAGCAGGTTATGGTTTAAGAAAACTAACTGATGACTATCCTTGGTTTCAACATCATTTAACCTCCTGAAGCTTCAGTGCTTTCTGAAGCTTTCTTACCTGGGAAAAAATTAGGCTAAAAGATGCCTAGGTTCATTTTAAGTTTTATCGCATCTAAAAATTCTAGGGCTATACTTTTGTGCCTTTGCCTCCTATCCAATGGACATCAGAAGGAAGTTGAGATGTGGTGACTGAGTGAGGGACAGTGCTTGGGAAGGGCCTATGGTAGGGAGGAGGTTCAGGAATAATCATGGGATAAGATTTATTATGGGGCCTAGCAATAAGAAGAAAGTGAAGAAATTAAATAAGGGACTCTCCATTAGCAAAAGGGAGAGTAATGAAGTTCTATTTGCTAGTGAAAGAGTTTTGTCATGTCTAAGTAACTCCACAAAAAATAGGGATTTTTCAGAGCCAGAATGTATCCTTAGTATGGGTGCTTTTCCTTGTAGAATAGTGTTTGTAGTGGCTAAGCCTATTTTTAATGAATAAAAGATTCATTTATTTCATTTTTGATAAGCACTTCTCATAGAGTTGTTCAGTGAGATATTAAGAGCAATTAGAAACATAATAACCCCAAGTAAACTTGAAAACTGTTGGAAATAACTCAATGGGATTAAGTATGTCACAATACTATTTTTAGTAATTGAGCAGACTTTGTTTCTACAGGAATTTTCAGAGCTTTAAAGATATGAACATCTGTTGCATGCCTCCAAGAAAATGTTATGGTGACTAGGGTTCTCCAAATTTATACGGCTATTTCCCACCAAGTATATCACAGGATTAATATTTCATGAAACACATTTGGGAAACTATCTAAAATGTATTATTTCAAGATGGAAAACTTGAGTACTCACGGACAAATTGTTCTAGGGAAATGACATAGATTAAGTGTTCTTTGCTGAAATCTCAGTGTAACAGAGAGGCAGTATATAATACAGTGGCCAGTTGCTTAGGTAAGAATCCAAGTTTCACTACTCATTTGCTTGGTAATCTTGGAAAAATCAATTAACCTGTCCATATCTCAGTTTTTCATCTGTAAATGACCATACTAGCAGTACCTAGCTTGCATACTTTTTATGAAGATTGAATGAGTTAATGTGTTCAAAGCACTAAATATGTTAGTATATAGGATATTGTGCATAATCATTGGATTAAAAAATCCTTTTTTTTTTTTGGTAGGGAGAACTTTTAGAAAATGAAAATTCTAAAGTTTGCCAAGGGAACGTAGCTATTCTGAAATGCAAAGGATTTTTCTATGATGGGATTTTACCAAAGGAAAACCAGAGTCTTTGGAAATTTTTCCTAGACAAAGAGATGTGTGCTGGAGAAAATAGGTATTGTTGAGATGAAAGGTATTTCCTAGAATCAAGTATTCAATTCCAGAATTTTGCCTCTTGCACATGGTTAATCATGTACAGAAATGCCTGAATTGTGGGTCACTTTTTCAAACTGTCTTGACAGGCGCCATCAGCATCTAAGCAACCAATACACCAACTTGCTTCCTCAGATTGCATGTGTTTTTTCTTTTTACATGTGATTTTCCTACCTGAAAAGATTTCTCCCATTTCTATGCCTGGAATAATTCTTATTTTTCTTCACTCTTATCTAATCCAAATGCCTCCTCCCTGATCCTTCCTGACACAGTTGATCTCCTATTTCTCTTCTACCATTGCACCACTAAGGTACTTTTCTCTTACATTGTATTTTCTTGGTTACTTACCTCTCCCTCTGCTTTATATTAGTTCTCTTATTCTGTGCAATGTATGTTATTGGCATACAACAATAACTTTTTTTAACATCTCACAGTTTTCTGAAGGATATGACTTATGATGGCAAAAATATATTATATATGAACAAAATAAGCTTCCATAAAATCTGATTTCTAAGAAAGCCAGTTGAAATTTCTTTAGAGTTGCTGAAATCCTGAAGTTCTGAATATATAATAGTTTGTAAGAATAAGATCTTTAATCTAGATGTGTGTGAGTTTTTTTGCATTTAGCCTTTATATGAATAGTAGGAATAAAGAGAAATCCAATATAACAAAAACTATTAGTTGGAGTACTAGGAAAAATTAGGGAAGGATTTGTATTCTTTTATCAACACTATTAATTTAGTATTTGTCATACTCCATTCTATTAAACATTCTATTATTTCCCAATTTTACTGCCGAATTTTTCATATCTAGACTCTCTATTTATTATCTGCCTCCCTCTTATCCCCATTTACACTGTTGAAGAGAAATCATGTTTTCCATCAACATTAGTGGCATCTTTTTTCCCTACATGCCACTGATTTCTTTACTTGTCCTTAATTTTTTATTTTCTTCTATACATGGCACCATTGATTCCACCCCCCAGCTTTATAAGATTCTTTCCTACTTAGTTTTTGCAACTTTATAGTGCTTTTGCCCTTGAGTAGTTCTGTAAGCATGAATTAATTCTATAATCATCATGAAGAGCCGGTACTCAAGGGATATCATCCTAAACCAAATTTAATATGTTTTATTTCCTTCTCTTTTAGGATTAATCTATGCAACTAGTTCTTTATTCATTAAGTAGAACTTAAGTGAGAACTCATGAGCTTTTAGTTACCTTTACACATAAATCATTTTTCATTTTGTATAATTAATGTCCCATTATATACTACAGCAATAAACATTACTAAACTTTGTTCAGGATTATGGCTTCCTGTTTCCCAAAGTGGATCAGCTGGTACCCTAAAGTGGAGGAAGTTACATGTGTTTGTATTTTCTCTTTGCCTTCTTTTGCCTTTTACTATGATTTTGATTATCTTCCTTGCTTTTCCCCCCTCCTTCGGTCTTAGAGACAAGGCAAGTCTTTAAGGTCTATTTCCTCTCTTTTCAAATCTGTTAGTTTTTCAGAGACCACTGGGTGCTTCTCACTACATCTTTGACATAAGTCATTGCATCTCCTTTCCTGCTAATTACGTTCTTTCTTAGTCTGGGGTATGTTCTTTCTCTGTTCCATACAATTTCTTTGTGGCAGAATAATCTTGCCAAAAAAATGTATACTGATTTCATAATGATTAATTATTTTTTTGTCTTTTTGTCTTTTTAGGGCTGCACCTGTGGCATATGGAGGTTCCCAAGCTAGGAGTATAATCAGAGCTGTTGCTGCCAGCCTATGCCAGAGCCACAGCAACGCCAGATCCAAGCCGTGTCTGTGACCTACACCACAGCTCACGGCAATGCCAGATCCTGAACGCACTGAGTGAGGCCAGATATTGAACCTGCAACCTCATGGTTCCTAGTCAGATTTGTTTCCGCTGTGCCACCACGGGAACTTCCATAATGATTAATTTTGTATACTGATGTGTGTGACTTGTAAATAATATATAACTAGTTTGTAATTCTGAATGAGATTTTAAATTGAGGACAGAATGTTTTGTTTCTTTATATCCAATATTTAAAATGAATATAAGCTAATAATAGCACAATTCAAAGTCCACTTCATATAGATAGTATTTTTAGGAAATTTAGATCCTAGTTTGAAGAATATGGACTAGAAAGACAATAAAGTCTTTAATATTTAACTGCATCCTAAACTATATTATTTTAGCTTTTTTTACGATTGTATCATGAAGGAAAACTGGCAATAATTTTTGGACATTTTGTTAGTCTTAGGAACATGAGGCTAATATCACAAATGATCTTTGAAATAAATGCTGGTGATGTTTTAAAATATAGTTCTTTGTATTAACAGTAACACTTGACTTCTCTAAGTAGAAATGTATGGTTTTCTATAAACAATGGATAATAGTACAGTATGATTTAATGGCTGCAAGAATTATTAATGAAATAGGGTACCTCTGAATGTTTTATTGACCATATAAAAGTGTTTATGTATAATATATGTGTAATATATAGAGTACTCAGGGAGGAATTATTCAGGAATTATTCTATCGGCATGCTCTTTATTTTATCAGGCCTCTCTGCTCAGAAATTATTCACTAAAGATAACTTTAATATTACCTACTCTCACAAACTTGACATTTTGACCAATCCTTAGAATAAACACTGTACATGTTCATATATATATACACACACACACACACACACACACACACTTATTTAACTTAAATATAATGATAATGTTCTCATGTGTGTTCCTTGCACATACATAAGTATGTGTATTATAGTTAATCTTAAGTATAAATATCTTTCTCTAATTAAACACAAACTCCTGCAAAGAATGTGTATGATTAATGGGATCATACACATTCCAAAGAGCAAAATTTTTTGCAATGGAGCTGATAGAAATGTTTTTTTTTTCATATAACTCCATTATATATCCTGTCTTGAGAACTGACAAAATACTATAACATTTGCATTTAAGGAAGTATCACTAACTTTGAGTGTTCATTTTAATTTCTTATTCTCAATTACTGAATGTTCTTCCTTTGTATTCTGAATTGATTCATACCAAACTGAGAGTTTTAATGCATAGAAATACTATGGAATTTAAATAACTAAGTTATTACTTACCTGCTGTTTCTCGTTCAGGTAAACATGCAATGATGTTATCCTATACTGCCGCATCAATAGATAGCCAGGATCCAGTTTACTCAAGTTGCAGGTTTTTGGTTGCAATATCAGTTGTGGTTTATCCTCCCTCTTTTCTTATTTTGTTTATTTGGGTCTTCTCTTTTCTTCTTGATGAGCCTGGCCAGAAGTTTGTCAATTTTGTTTATCTTTTTCCAAAATCAGTTCCTAATTTATTGTTTTTTTTTCTATTTTTTTAATCTATATTTTATTTATTTTCTCTCTGATCTTTATCATCTCCTTTCTGATGACTTTAGGTTTTGTTTGTTCTTTCTTTTTCTAATTTTTTCAGATGATAGGTTAAGTTGTTTATTTGAGATTTTTCTTGTTGCTTTAAGAAGGGTTGGAACACTATAAACTTCCTTCTAAGAACTGCTTTTGCTGTATCCTGTATATTCTGCATGGTTGTATTTTCCTTGTCATTTGCTTCCAAGGTAATATTTAATTTCTTCTTTGATTTCATTGTTAATTGGTTGACCCATTATTTTGTTTTGTTTTGTTTTTAGTAGCTTATTGTTTAGTCTCCATGTATTTTTTTTCTTTTT
This sequence comes from Phacochoerus africanus, assembly GCF_016906955.1. Taxonomy (NCBI): domain Eukaryota; kingdom Metazoa; phylum Chordata; class Mammalia; order Artiodactyla; family Suidae; genus Phacochoerus; species Phacochoerus africanus. Next base: position 214,898,695 of record NC_062545.1, read on the forward strand.
TCTATTCCTTATACTTTTTTCTGGTTTCATGCTTTTGTGGTCAGAGAAGATGGTTGAAATAATTTCTGTACTCAGATTTATGGTGGCTTGTTTTGGGCCTAATATGTGGTCATTCCTAGAGAATGTTCCATGTATACTTGAAAAGAATGTGTATTCTACTTTCAGGTGGGATGTCCTGAAGATATCCATTAAGTTGGACAGTTCTGTGGTATCATTTACAATCTCTATTGCCTTATTGATTTTCTGTCTTAAATATCTGTCCATTGATGTGAGTGAATGCGAAAGTTTTCTACTTTTATTATACTTCTGTCAATTCCTCCCTTTATGTTTGTTAGTATTTGTTTTATGTATTTGGATGCACCTATATTGGGTGCATTTATATTGATGAGTGTAATATTCTCTCCATGTTTGATCCTTTTATCATTATATAGTGTCCTTCTGTATCTTTCTTTATAGACTTTGTTTTAATTTCTTTTTTTTTGGTCTGATATGAGTATTGTAACTCCCTCTTTCTTGCCATTTACTTTTGCATGGGATATCTTTTTCCATAGGTTGAAGGTCTTTGGGAAATACACATTTTTTGAGGGTAACAAAAAGGATTCTGACTCAAATCATGAAGGGTGGCACTCCTGCACAGTCAGTGGGTAGGGTACTGTGTTAAAAAAGACAGTTTCTCCAGATGACACCTGGATTACTAGAGGCTCTCACTCCAACATAGACTAATGATCTGGTGGAATATGCCTAACCTTCCTCATTGACCTTCACTTTGACTCTCTCCTAGGCCTGACTTTCAGGACAGAGAGTTCTCTTCTTTGTTAGATCTTGGGGGTCCTCTCTTGGAATGCCCTCATGCTCAATCACTTGGCATTTGCCTTTAAACCTTCTTGTAATCTGGAGTGACTTTCTCCCAGATGTTCAACTTTACCCTCAGAGGGACTCTCTCTTCCCTCAAACTCCATTCTCATCAAATTCTCTTACAGGAGTCTTTAGTAGACTTTCAAAATCCAAGCAAGATAACAAAACCAAGTTTCTCTTTTCTTAATGAGAAAAAATGCTCAATATTGTAACCTTTACAGAGGTGACTATAGAAATAATTTTTGATATACATGTTATTATATGTATTTGTATTCTTTCTCTCTTCCACAGCAATGAAAAGGAAGTTAATATTTTTTCTATATTCATGTTTATGATAGTAGGTAATTATACCACTACTGCTGCTATGAATATTCTGTTAATAATAGAAGTAAATGTGAGAAGAAAAATTAAACCTTTAAGTAGCTGCATAGATTTATTTTATAAATATTTTAATCATTAGTGTAACTGTCAGTTGATATTTGTTGATTACTTATTATGAGACTGAACTGTTCTGCAGTTTGCATGCATTATATCAGTTAGTCCTTGTATTGAGGTATGAACTCTCTGTTACCTACAACTGGAGAAACTGAGGCTTAGAAAAATTTAATGTTACATTCATATAAGATATTTTCAGTTTTGTGGTAAAATTTTATCCAATCTTAATATTTTTGTATTTATTTTTAATAAAGATGACCATTCTAATGCTTATTCATTATGAGACAATACACACCATTACATCTTTTTTTCCTTTTCTTTATATCTTTCTTTCTTTTTTAATTTATGTATACCTATGGCATATGGAAATTCCTGGACTAGGGATTGAACCCAAGCTGCAGCTGTGACCTATGCCACAGCTACAGCAACACCAGGTACTTTAACCTGCTGTGCTGGGAGAGGGATCAAACCAAAACTCTTCAGCAACCCAAACCACCACAGTTGGATTCTTAACCCACTGTGCCACAGTGGGAATTCCTCATCCTTCTTATTTCTAAGGAATAGACTAGAGAAACATTTGCCCTTAAATATTTAAAGTGTTGAAAATTATGTAATAGTGAACAAACATACAGTAGTTTTATCTAGTATATAATTAATGCTAATATTTGAGAGTAAATCTAGCATTCTATAGCCTATGGAAGATAAATTCAGTAATATTATTTTAAAGATTTTATACATTTCATGGAATTTCATTACATTGTATGGAATTCCATGAATTTTATACATTCCATGGAAATTTGCAGCATTTTTGGTTGCATCTATATTAACATATTTTCATTTATTTCTTAATAAATATTTCATTTTAAGAAGGGTTTTTGTTAATCTAGGTCTTGTAACACATTCTCTTTCCTCTTTTAGATATTGGAGGTATAATACTTATTTGTAGTACTTAAGGTGGATCATTTGTGTTTCTAATTCCTCAGTAAGAACACAAATAGTACAGTATTTCTTAGGAAGTTAATTAATGATCTATAGCCGCATTCAACACATAGTGTCTCAGTGATCTTTCAAAATGTTTAGTAGCATTAGATAGCCTTTGAAGTAATTATGACTATGCTCAAAAATGTGAGACTAGAACTTTCATATCACTGGATTTTTATTTTTTGAAGCTAAAATGACATGGATTGTAAAGACAAATCATTATTTTATAGTCCTCTTGAAAAAAGAAAAAAAAAGTCTAAATTATTCCATGGGGTATGCATTCTGAATTTAGAGATGTTAAAATTTGAAAAACAACATGTGGTAAACATATGTAACAGTCAACATTACTATTGACAGATATGTGAAAGATTGTTTAGCAGGGAGGGGAATAAGCACAAGCACACAGTTCTGGTGGGAGTAGAGGCTGGTATAGTCTTTCTAGAGCTTGAGATCAAGCCAAATCTGTAAAACTATTCATATCTTTTGACTCAGTAATTCCTCTTAAATAAAAGAAAGAGTGAGACATGTGTAAACATTTAGGAGCAACTTCTATGTGTTAGGTTCTATTATAAGCATTTGGGATATATTAACAAAGGGAGAAAAATTTCTTCCCCTTGTGGAACTCATGTTCTAACACAGAAGAGAAAATGATTGTGATATATTGCATTGTGAAAAAAATAGATTATACTAAACAAAAATGGATGTGTTTACATGTGTTACTGAATCACTTTGTTGTACAGCAGAAATTACCACAATATTATAAATCAACTGTACTTCAATAAAACTTAAAAAATAGATTTTAAAACAGTATTTGCTATATGATTCTAATTTGTAAATGCGTTTCAAAAAATAGAAACATTGTGAATACCCCAGAGTAAATGATTGGTATGATGCCTTTAGCCAACTGGGTTTTACTTCTATTTGAGTTTTATTCTGTAAATTTTAACCAGATTGGATTATTACAAGTAAAATTACATGGGCATGTTTCTATATTACTAACCAATCTATTTGTCTCCTTCTGTTTTTATTATGTTTGTGCAAATCTTGTTTTTATTAGATTTAGAACTGTAAGAGGCTAAGAACATGTAAGTGTGATTCTCTTAGTATTGACTTAGAGGTCCTCAAAGTGGGGTGCCTGGATCATTAGCATCCCCTAGGAACTCATTAGAAATTCAAAAATTGGAACTCCACTCCACACCTACTGAATCAGAAAGTATGGGGGCAGGGCTCAGATATCTGTGTACAGCTGAACCCTTCAGCCATTCCAATGTACTCTGAAGTTTTAGTAGCAATGTATTAACTCATACTCACTTGGAAAGAAGCTAACTGATGTTTGTTGGGCAGCTACCAAGTCAGTCACCATAGTGGGCCTTTTCATTAAATTACTTCATATAAGTTCTAATAGCATATGAGACAGTATCATTAGTAGACTCCACTCCTGACTAGATCTGTGTCCTTGGGCTAAGTATTTAACGTAATGTTGCTCAGTAAATTTATTCATAAAACAGATATGTGTCTACCACTTGTTTGTTGGGAGGATTAATTAAATTGACAAGTATATGAAAAATACTATTTAATTCTCATACTTGTTTTCTACCATCATTATTACTTTCAGTTATAAGCATTATTGAGGCCTCAATAACTTAAGTAATTTGCTAGACATGATACAGACAAAATTTGATCCTTGGCTGTTTTCCTTTAAAAGAAGATCTGTTTTTGTCCTCCCCTCTCCATCTGCATACAATAATTACATTCGTACAATATATTTTGTCTCCTTTATACATGTACATTTCTCCTTCTCCATTATTATTTATCTGATAGCCTTCTATAAATAAACATCATAAGAGAGGGGTAATACTTTGTATTTTCCAAAATCTGATTTTATGTTTAGATGCATAATAGATGTCCAGTAAACACTTGCTAATTGCGAGAAAAAGTCAATGGCTAAAACTTTCTTCAAACATTGATAAAATGTCATACATATACTCTGCTAGTGAAATAATAGATTATAGGAGTAATATTAAAGAAAAATCTCTTCCCCCCCTATCTTTTTAAAGGAAATTGTCAGAGTAGCCTACATATGAATACAAGGCTAAATACTTGCATGGTATCTGGCTAAATCTCTTTTAGTTAACAATGTCCAGCCTATATAATTCAAGGACTAGAGAAATAAGAAAATATTAATGTATTTTTCTATTTAATAAATAAAGAAAGAAACAGAATATTTAAGTAGTTGAAAGATATTTTACCTCATAGATACATGGGAAATGATCTTATGTCTTCAGAATAATTATTTTTAATACAGTTTGAGTAGTTTTCATATTGAGCAGTTGACAACTAGAAGAAATAAGAATGTTCAATAAAAATATTTTCAATACTAAAATAACAAATACTCTCGTGTATAAAACTCTATTCATAAAAATATAAATTTTTTTATATTTATAACCACATCATAATCCCCATTATGCCACCTATATTAGAAATATTCATTGACCATACAAACTTCTCATACTCTTCTTAGTTGGTAAGAGAATTGTTCAATCTTTCCTCAAGAACTACATAATGTATCATAATTGTTACTAGTGGCTAACTTAAGGAATTCCCTGTGATTGGAAGAGAAAAATGAAAAAATGAGATATGAGAGACTAATAAACAAATGGACATCAACCAGACCAAATATGACACTAGAACTTTGACCACCAAGCCTGGGAGTCCAAAACACAACCTCTGCAACAATTGGGTCAGAATCGTTACGAAAGTCTAGGACTTTCAAAATATTTTCAAGTGAGTGATTACCGACTTCCTTCATTTTGGTCTCCTGTTTCTAACTCTGAAACTCTCTGCAACTTTGGTTGCAAAGAAACCGCAAATGCTTCCAATCTCGTAGGATGCCCTGCTTTTAGTTAACCCACCTCCAGCTTTCCCATGCTAACAACCTCCACTTAGAGCATACCCGAAGCTTTCTGTTTTATGCCTATAAAGCTCCACGACACTGGCCTTGGCAATATTTTTTGGACACAACAATAAAAGCAAAAGCAACAAAGGGAAAAATTTTAAAAAAATGTCACTATATCACATAAAAAGAAAGAGCTTCTGCATAGAAAATAAACAATCAATGAGATAAAAAGGCAACCTATGGAATGGGAGAAAATATTAGCAAATTGTTAATCTGATAAGGCTTTAATATCCAATATATAAAAACAATTTGTACAACTCAATAACAAAAGCAATAGAAACAATCCAATTAAAACGAGGGCAGAAGAATTGAATGGACATTTTTCTAAGGAAGACATATAGATGACCAACAGATTCGTCAAAATGCTGAACCTCACTAATCATCAGGGCAATGCCCTCATCAGGGCAATGCAAATCAAACCTGCAGTGAGGTATTTCCTCATGCCTGTTCGAATGGCTACACCCTAAGAGATGAGATAACAAGTGTTGGTGAAAATACTGAGGAAAAGGAACATTTGTATACTTTCAGTGAGAATGTAAGTTGCTGTAACTGTGATGGAAAATAGTATGGAATATCCTCAAAAAATTATAAATAGAACAAAGATATGATCCAGCAATTCTACTTATGGGCTTATGTATTTTTAAAAAATGAAAGTAGCATCTTGAAGAGATATCTGAACTTCCATGTGGAACTTGTAGCATTATTCACAATAGCCAAGATATAGAAACAACCTGAATGTTTATCAATGGATGAATGGATAAAGATTTGTGGATTTGTAGGTTCTACAGTATTTCATATATATAATGGAATATTATTCAAACATGAGAATTAGGGAAATCTTGCCATTTGTCACAACATGGATTAACTTTGAAGACATATTTCTATTTTTTTTTTTTTTTTTTTTTTGCTATTTCTTGGGCTGCTCCCACGGCATATGGAGGTTCCCAGGCTAGGGGTCGAATCTGAGCTGTAGCCACCGGCCTAAGCCAGAGCCACAGCAATGAGGCATCCGAGCCGCATCTGCAACCTACACCACAGCTCACAGCAATGCCAGAACCTTAACCCACTGAGCAAGGCCAGGGACCGAACCCCCAACCTCATGGTTCCTAGTCGGATTCGTTAACCACTGCGCCACGACGGGAACTCCAAGACATATTCTTAAGTAAAATAAATCAGAGAAAGACAAATGCTGTATGATATCACTTGCATGTGGGATCTAAAAAGCTGAACTCATAGAAACAAAGGCTAAAATGATCATTACTTGAGCTTAGGAGTAGGGGAAACAGAAACACGCCAATTAAAGAATACGGACTTCAGTTAAAAACAAATAAATTGTGGGGATCTAATGCATAGCATTGCAATTACAGTTAGTGATATTGCATTATACACTTAAAAGTACCTAACAGAATAGATCTTAAATGATCTCACCAAAAAAAAAAAAAAAAGAATGTCAATTTTATAACATGATAGAAGTGTTAGCTAAGGCTATGTGGTAATTTTTTTAAAAATATCAATTCAACATATTGTGTACCTTAAAGTTACAGTTGTTTATGCCAATTTTACCTCAAGGATGCTGAAAAAAATAACAAGTTAGAAATGTCATTCGATAATCCACAGAGTATGGCAACAAGGGGATAAATTTTGTTTTAGACATTTTGATTTCAAGGTAAATGGGAAATTGGTAAGTCAAAATATCTAGAAAGAAGTTGGAAAATTAGCACTCAAAACAGTGAATACAGCCAGATCTAGAAATACTTATTTGGAAATATCCCCCATAGAGATAACTGAAGCTGTGTATGTGAGAATAATTTCAGATATGGTAGATACAGAAATAGGAGAGGATCATAAAATATACCCCTATACTAGTTCACACATTCATTCAAAAATCCCTGAGCACTGCAGTACCCTGGGCCTTATGCTTGGTGCTAAGGGTGGACGTGCTGCAAGACTGCCTACATTTAAAGATATTGGGAAGCAGAGAAAAACAAGCAAAATCCACAAGATGTAATCATCAGAATATTAAAAAAAAAGGCAGTGATGGAATTCCTGAAATAGAATTTTAAGAAGGAAGAATTGTTTAACAAGCATGTTGACTATGAAATGTTCAAGGGTGATGGTGATTCAGAAAAGAATGTGGGATTTGATATTTTGGCATTATTGAAAATATGCAATAAAAGTATGTCATTATAGTTATTAGGATAAAAAACAAACTGTTAGATATAACATGTAAGGATAAACTACCCACACACAAGAAAAATGAAAGAGAAAAGCTTGAAGAAATAGGTGGATCAAGGGCAAAGTTCTCCTGGACAGGTAAGTCTTGAAACTATAGTCTGAAAGAAATGACTAAATGGAAATAAGAAATTGATTGCCATTAGAAAAAGCACTGAAAACATATTTAGGACAGGCAAGAGAAGATGAAGACAAGAATACACAAAGGAGAGAGAAAGTCCTTTCTTGGAAATAAAGTAATGGGTGAGGAATGGATGAAGATAACAAATACATTTTTAAATGGAAATAGGAAAATTGAAGTTGTTAACATGAATAACTTTAATCCACTTTAAAACCTATGAGCAAATTATGTCATGGCAGAAGAGAGGTAGTTACAGAAAAGGGGGCATTGGAAATATTTCACTTTAGTGGCTATTAGTAGTGTAATGGGTAGGAACTGCTATGAAATAATGATGATGAAATGTGAGCAACACATAGGGCTAATTGTGTGTTAGAATAGCAAAAAAAAAAAAAAGGAAGCAAAAGTTTCAGTATAGCAGATTTCTTTCCCAAAACTTAGTAGAAATTTAAGGAATATCATCTAATTGATGTTGGGAGGATTAAAGAAAGGGGAGATTAAGAGGAGAAAGGGAGGTTGTGGGGTACCTTATCTACGACTACTCCATCTTACCTACTGATATTGTTAACATGAATATTATGGCTCATACTTCCGGCACATGGCCTGAGGTTCTACATTTGTATCAATTCCACAGAACTATCAATGAGATTTTGATAAAGACTCAAGTGATGTGTGAGCACATTTAAGTTTAGGAGGTACTGATATATACTTTACTTTTACCTCTGTTGGTAATTGCTAAGAAAGTGCTAAAAGGAAATGAATAAGTAATACTGGGTATTTTCCAGGTTCTTTTTAAGTAGCCAACTGAACAGAGTAAGCTAGAAAGGAACTGTGAAGCCCAAATACTGTTATATAATTTCAGAAGAGGGAGGATTAAGTATTCAATAGTCATGATGGCAGCTACAGAACTGAAGTAGGAAAGCTTATCCGGAATCCTGCTACATTTGAAGTGAGGTACAAATCCATGTTGCTACAGTTACCAAATTATTTACATAAAGGTTAAACCAATCCTATGAACTTTGACACATTCTTAAAAGATCTCCCAATGGTCCCAGTATTACCAACACCAGAAACAAAAAGATCATGATATTATGTTGGAAGTTACAGTTTACAGTGTTAGTATCTTCCCTAATGTGTAGATATCTATAATTCAACAGTGTTTTAATAAGCATTATTTTTGAAGCTTTACTAATTAATGTGGCTAAATATCAACTTATGAAAAACTTATGACATGGCAGTGTCATTCATGAAAAAGAGTTTGGAGGATCTCTTTGTAAGGCAACCATTTGTAGTTGGAGGTTATTGTTGCCAATCCTATCAACACAAATATTTTTTTTATAAAGTTGTAGTGTTTTGAATAATTTTTAAGGATAGTGATATCTTAGAGTGAAAATATTAAACATGATCTATACATTTTAATTAAAACATGTAAATTGCCACCTGCAAAATGAATTTCTTTTCTCTCTCTCTCTCTCTCTCTCTCTCTCTCTCTTATTTATTTATTTATTTATTTATTTATTTATTTATTTATTTTTGGTCTTTTTAGGGCTGTACTTGAGGCATGTGGAGGTTCCCAGGCTAGGGGTCTAATTGGAATTGTAGTCACCAGCCTATGCCACAGCCACAGTAACGCCAGATCTGAGCCACGTCTATGACCTACACTACAGCTCATGGCAATGCCGGATCCCTAACCCACTGAGCAAGCCAGGGATTTAATCTGCAACCTCATGGTTCCTAGTCAGATTCATTTCTGCTGTGCCATGACGGAAACTCCAAAGTGAATTTTTTAATGTTGTTTCAATATCTATTTGATACCAGAAATATTTGTACTCATTACTTTCCTTTTATCCTTTTTAATGAAGATTATAACTTTATTTTGAGGTTTTAATATATTTTTAAGCATAATTTTAAAACACATACTTGTTTAGTTTTGAAGATGTGAAAAGCATTACTACTAATAGTCTAAAATGCAAATTTCAGCCTACAATGTTTTTTGGCAACTTTATTTTACTAGTGGTACCTTTTGTTATATAGTAGTTTTCATATAGCTTTCAATTATATGATGATATCCTCACAGAAGCCCTGGGATCTCAATTGTTTGCCTTGGTATTAGTTAATTCATGAATAATATGTTTCCTCTGAAGATTTTAAACTATGGAAGAAAGAGATTGCCATCTTTGTTATTTTTATTCTCCCTAATATATGCAAACTGTTAATGCATTGTAAAAAACTAATAAATTCAGACAAATTTGAATCCCCACAGAATATGCTGCACAATTAGTTTTCTGTCATAGGCTAATGTATCCAAATTATTTGAGATCATATTAAACTAATAAAGTGATATAAGGCACAGGGTTTTTTTGTTTTTTGTTTTTTTGGTTTTTTTATAAAGCCTTACTGAGATATACTTCCCATAACATAAAATTCTTTTTTCATATAACCTTTTAAAGTATGCAATTCAGTTTACTTAGTATATTCAGCATTGTGCAAGCAGTACCACTACCTATTTTTATAATGTTTTCATGGTCCAAAAATAAATCCTGTACCTATTAGCAATCATTTCCATTCTGCTCACCCTTCAGTCCATAAAAACTGCTCATCTGTGCTTTCTATCTCTAGAAATTTTCCTTTCCATTCAGATGGACATCCAGCCAACCCTGGGATGACACACCCCTGACCTGTATCCAGTTTCCTTCTATCTTACTATTCTACTTGTAATAGGGTTGAGTTTAAGGGATCAGAGAGGGGAGGGAGCCTCTCATGATGCAAAATGACTGTTGTTGAAGCTCCAGGCATTAAGTCTGCATTCTAGCTAGAAATTAGTGGGAAAGGAGGATGAAAATGGGTATACTCTGTACATTCCGTGCTCTGTACATTCTACAAGTCACTCACTTTACTTCCCTATTCATGCTCTTGCCAGAACTTAGTCTGGTGGCACTAAGACCTAGTATCTTTTTTCCAAGTAGCCACAAACCTAGCTAAAAATCAATTATCTTTTTCTTTCCTTTTTTTTTCTTTTTTTCTTTTTTAGGGCTGCACTTACCGCATATGAAAGTTCCCCGGCTAGGGGTCTTATTGGAGCTACAGCTGCCAACTTATACCACAGCCACAGCAACACGGGATCCAAGCTGTCTGTGACCTATATACATCACAACTCACGGCAACACCAATCCTTAAACCACCAAGCAAGGCCAGGGATCAAACCCTCGTCCTCATGGATCCTAGTTGGATCTGTGAACTGCTGAGCCATGAAGGGGACTCCAAAATCAATCTTCTTAATACAAAAAGGAAAGATGGATATCGTGGGATAACTGGAAATTTTTGTCATAGTATTAAGCCCACTTGAACTTACTAAAATGTATTAAGCTAGAGTTTAGAACACCTGCAGAATAATACTTATGATAGATTTTAGACTGTTACAGCAGCATGTCTAGTGGCTTTTTTAAAAATAAACACATTATTTACTATTTTCTAAATTGATAGAAGTCTATCTGGTTTTCTAAGAAAATGTTTCTGAAAGCTTATACTAAAATTGTGTGTGATTACATAACACTATTTTATAAAATATTATGTATTCTAAAATTTATTGGCATAAAATTTTAGAAATTGGTATGTCTGTTGAATAATGCATAGTTTCACTTTAGTATTTAATGAGCTAGACACTGTGGAGATGTATTTATCTAAAATTAGTCATACTGTATTGGAATTGTAATACTGGAAGGATTTCATTTATTTACTATTCTTGTAAACTTATTTAAAAATTGAGATTGTAGCCATATCTCTACTTTATGAAGTTGAAGTTTTACGTTTCTTTCTAAATAGAATAAAATGGAAACTGTTAATTTCTTTCACACTTCCTCCTCGTTTAAAGAATCAGAATTTCTGGGCTGCATCTAAATAATAGAATAAGTGTTTGTGTTTGAAATTCAACTGCACCCTTTTTATCTCTTTGCTCTTGACCACATTTATTAACCTCTTTAATGAATTTTCTTATATGAACAATAATGATAACAACTGATAACATTGCTCTAGGGATTAAATGAGATGATCCTAAAGCACTTAACATACTTTTTGACACATAGTAGATATTTAATCAAAGATAACTATTATTAATGCTACATAGGTCCAACTATAGTGATAGCAGATATATAATAAACATGTGATTATATGAGCTATCAATCTAAAATATATATATATATATATATGTTTGTTAAAATACTACTTGCTAGAATATTTCACAATCAAAATATATCATTTGTAAACTGCTATAAGGGTTCATAGAACAGTCTGAACCGGGATAAAACCAAAAGTCTAAAAAACAAAAACTTGTGTAATAAGTGTGCATACACAGTAACTTCCTCACAGCTCAGCTTTTTCATCAATGAAATGGAGATACAGTTGAGAGAATTAAATTAGTTGATACATACAAAATATTAAATCAGGACTTCATGTATTACTTATATTCAGTAAATGTTATTTATGGCATCTGACTTGAGATTTTGAATGTTATTAAGCTTGGCTTGAATTTAACTTCACAATGTATTAGCCATAAAGTATTTTAGCTTCCAATTTTTTTTATTTTTTTATTTTTATTTTTTTGGTCTTTTTGTCTTTCATGGCCACACTGGTTGCATATGGAGGTTCCCAGGCTAAGGATCCAATCAGAATTGTAGCCAGCTCCTATGCCAGAGCCACAGCAACGCAGGATCAGAACTGGGTCTGTGACCTACACCACAAGTTTTGGCAATGCTGGGTCCTTAACACACTGAGTGAGGCCAGGGATCAAACCCACATCCTCATGGATGCTAGTAGGGTTCACTAACCACGGAGCCATGACGGGAACTCCTAGCTTCCAATTTCTTAATCTGAAAATGTGGAAAATAATCTCATATTTGGGAATATTACTAAAAATATGCTGAAGAGACTTTGATGAGTGTCAGTTGGAAATATATGAGATAAAGTATAGAAATCTTAGCCCTGTACTATTTATGCATTTCTAATTAACTATTATTTTTCTGAATCCACTAAACTATCTTTAAAAGTATTTGCAATTATTTTAAATTACTTGTAATTATTTAAAATAACTTCACAGTTTTTAGATTTACAAAATCATTTAAAAATTCAGACTCCATCACTTCCTCCAAAAATTGAGCATTTTGGCAAAATTGAGCCATGAAGAAATGAAGTTCTCTGAACTTTTTTAATATCAGAGAAATCACTATCTGAAATGTTGATTCCATGAATTTTTTGAGTCATGTAAATCCATTAATTAATAGCCATAATCCATGGAAATCAACATAATCAAATACAACTTTTCAAGATTTCTTTAGTAATTTGACAGTAATATAGATATTACTCTGAAACATTCATCCTTTGATATTTTAGGGTAGATTTAGGGTGTTAGCCTTCTAGCATTACCAGTCTTCTTTTTATTTCCTTGAAGTTTGTTTACTTGGCTCAGCATAAGTTCTTTCTGAATGGTTATTCCTTAAAATCTAAGTAGCATAAATGAAAGAAATATATCTGATCAAATTCATTTAGCTAGGATCTTATTATTTGAAATGAAATTTCCTGAAATCCATCAAGAATAATATTAATCCAGTGCCATTGTCATTGACAGTTTAATGACTGATCCTTCACCATAAATCTCTCACCTACATATATTTATCACTTTCATATCATGTTAAAATGGACTTTTTCCTCCTTAAGTTTATCCTAGTACTCAGTATTCTTGCTTGAGTCAGGCCATGTAAAATGAAAAAGGTGTATGGAAGTTGGGCTGGGCCATAATTCCTCTTTTGCTTTCTTATATGTCTAAAACCTACTCCCTGTCCTTTGAAAACCAACTAGCCAAATGCATTTAATTGTCATTTCCAGAATCCCTCAATTTAAACATGAGCAATAACTTTCAGTCTGAATGTACAATATATCCAATCAGTATAACATTGTCAATAATACAAATAATGATGTCCTTTGGATTTACTGTTAATATCTGAATATTCACATGTAGATATAGATAAGCATTTTATGTATAACTGGAGGACATAAATAACCTTATGTGCTTTTTATGTTGAATTTCTATTATTCAGTTTAAAGTGCCATTTTAATATTGCAAATATGCACTACTGTGCCTCTAGGAGTAATCTAGCATCTGATGGTGCTAAAATAAATTATTGTTTCTGCATTATAATATCAAACCTTAAAGCTTGGCTTTAAATCTTCAATAACAAAGTGGTAATAACAATTAAAGATTTCAGTTTGTGTACCCAGGGGATGGTAATACTTATTTTCAGCCAAATATTGATTCTAACATTTAACCCTTTAACATTTGCCCCAAATTTAACTTGATGTATCTCTTGATAAAAGAAGCAAGGGGGATGGGGGAAAGTCACTATAATTCTTTGATTGTCTTTTGAAATAAAAGCATTCAGATCATACTAGATTTTTGGGAAGGGCTTCCTTTTCAATAAATATTAGTAGAAGTAGATTTTCTGAGATCATCATCAGGTCATCATCTGGTCATCTTCTTCTTGCTCCCATAGGGAAGCAGAAAGCCATAGAATAGCAAGCCTGGGACATCCTCAAGGTGAATTCAGGTGCACTGGGAATACTAAAAGCAATGGGCAGCAGAGACATCTATGCATGCAGGGCTTAGTGAACAGTGTAAGGACTTGAGAACAAGAAGCCTGGGGCAACCACTCATAACTGGAATGAAACACAATGGATTAACAATCGAAGACAAAGTATAATCAAGTCTCTGCCATGAGCTGGTTCAGTGACTTCAACCAAGAAATTCTGAACATACGTTATTGAAGATTTCTCTCCATACATGTATAAATAAATCACTTTGCTGTGTACGTGGAACTAACACATTGTAAATTAACTATACTTCTATTAACTAATTAAAATATACATGAATACACATTATAATGATAATTAAAAACAATAAATAAAAAATATATTCCACACATGTATTTCAGTTTGCAGAACAGGAACAATAAATTTTGATGTGAATACTTACACTTCAGTGATAGTAATTGTTTCCACTAACATTTTATCAGAAGAACATCAGAAATATTTTATTTCACTCTTCAAGTGGTTCTTTTTACTGTTAAAATCATTTCCACATATTATAATCCCTCCTAAAAGTTAAAGAGCATTTATTTGTCAGATAAGCTATTTTATATAGTGTTTTCTTCATTTGCAGTAGAAAACAGCTGAAATGATTTAATGAGCATATGCCTGAGAAAAACATCTTCCAAAACAAGACCACTCGTAAGAAATTGACAAAATACATTCAATCTATTATAGTTTCTGTCTTCTATGAACTCATAATGCATCACACAGTAGAGCACCTGCCTGTATACCAGTCATTCATAAGTTTTCTAAAGGGTTCATAAATACTACTAATTTCTTCACTGATGGTAGAAATTAAATCATCAGTTTCCTTACTTTGTTCATATAGTACAGTATCTACCTAGAAGGAAGCGAATTCAGGGGCTTAATAAATGTGTGCTGATTAGTAAGTTACCACTGCATTAAAATGATACAAATTTTGCAAAGCATATTAACTACTAAATATGATCACATGTGACAGTAATCAAATGTATTGACAATGACAATATTAACCAGGTTCATAAAGTGTTATTGTTAAATATCTTAAGATATAATGAACTATGGATACTATGTAGCCTATATGATTATGTTAGATAATATTTATATTCATGGAGAGTTATCTATTACCCATTGATTAAAACAAAGATCTAAATCAAACAGTAGTAGGATATCTGCATTTGTATATGTGTGTGTGTGCCTACCTGGAAATGACAGCTTGTGTATATGTATATGTGTATGTGTGTACATATATATATTTGGCACTGTTAAATGAGTGTAACCAAGAAAGATTTCTAAAATAATATATGCAAAATACATTTTGCTTGCAAATGTGTCCCTCACCCATAGTTCCCCAAGAAGCAAAAGAGACAATACAATTCTCTGCTTGGTTGTTAGCCCTGCATTAAAGAGCTGAAATTAAAGTAATTAATCTCAAATCATAATAATTTGATGTGAGCTAATGGTAATTCTATTTCATACAAAATTGTACTCAAAACTGCTTGTCAAATAATATGCACAGTACTTATGCAATGTAATTTTTCATGATATTGAATCACTATTATTTTTTGATCCTTGAATTAAAATGCATTACTTGTACTAATACAAATGTTTTTGGTTGTAATTTTTAGGTCTCAGGGTGGTGAACTTTTTCTTTGAATTCCTCACCTATGAGCTTATGGTAAGACTTTAATTAATATACTATATTTTATGGGTTTTTATCCTCTATTACTCTTGCTTCATAGTGTCCAGTAAATATAACAGTAAAGGGAATTTGCATATTTAGCTTGATACTTTAACCTTAATTTTACATGAGTGTTAAAGAAACTATGTGACATATTTTCTATCAAATGTTTATATTCTTGGGTAGCTGATAGTGATATAGTGACTTAATATAGAGGTACTTGATAAAATCTTTGATAGCTTTCTAAGTAAATTTGAAGCATCATTCAGAAAGGTAAAGATTTATACCAAAAAATGTTATTTTTATATAAATGAAAATTTTATATATTAAAATTTTCGTAGTGAGGTGTATTTGATGTCAATGAATAGGGCAATGAGTTATTGAAAGAAAAATTCATTTTATCCCCTGTCAGGATTTATCAAAATTAGGTTCTTCTATGAAAGCTTAATGTTGGAGCTTTGGAAAGTTGAAAGTAAAATATGTAACTATGAAAATAGAAATAATAAGAAATAATGAGTAACTTCTAAGATGATTTGAAGGGGCTTTATTTATTTGATAATTTCTGTAGTTACTGCATTCAGTAATGTGTTAAAAATGTGACTCTGGATTACATTGGTAATTAATTACTACAGAATATAAGTAAACGTGTTTGTGTTGTGAAACTGATTTGGTTATTTCAGTAAGAGAATAGAGTTTATCTATTCCTTTATGGAAATCATGACAAAGATTTAGTTTGTAATTGATACATAAAATGCAGATGCTTTGTATGGGCATTTGTACCTACACTTCATATTTGTGGTGAAGTGATATATTGGGAACCACACAGGTAACTAACTAAATGTCCTGCTGATTTGGTAATATAGCATTATTGAAATGTAACTTGAAGGAGCTGCTTTAAGTGACTGTAGGTAACAACTGCCTCTAGGTACTCTAATGTATTCTCTTTGATGACATTTTTTTAGAAACACTCAACATATGATTGTGAAATAACAAACGCCACATAGCTTCAAGAGGAGATTCCTCTGTCCCACCAAAAGGACTCTTTTGATAAGGGAAGACATTTACATAAAATGTTATTTAGATATGCATAGAACAATAACTTTATCCTTGAGAATATTTTTAATTGGAAACTTGTATTTTACACATATATCTAAATGAACTTATAAAGTATTTCAATGTATAGATACAAAATATTTTACAAATTTACTATCATCTCTAGTCTTGTTAATATTCTTACATAAATGTAACAGAGAAAATTGCTCAGATCTTAAGTACACGGTTTCAGTGAAGTTATCACGAAATGAACACGCCTATATAACTAGCACTCACAAAAATTAAGAAACAAAAAGATAAAACATTAGAGTACGTTAAAGCCCCTACCATAATTGCTCTTTTCTAGTAACTGTACCCTCAGAGCATAAGCACTATCTTGAATTCTAGAAGGGTAGATTATTTTGCCTACTAAATAAAGTTGTGTAAAGGAAATCATATGGGAGTTACTGCTTTGCTTCTTTTCCTCAAAGTTACATTTGTAAGATTACATGCAGTGGTAAGTCACTCATTCACACTGCTGTGTAGTACTCACCTGTTTGACTACACCAGACTATGATCCTTTCTCCAATTTATAAGCATTTGGGTAGCTTCTAGACTTTTAACTCATGAGTAACGGTTCCATGGACCTCTGGAACATGTCTTTTAGGGAATATGTGTATATATTTTGTTGAGTATATAGTATATATATATATATATATATATGTTCTGCATTAGTAGATACTGACATTTTACGAAAGTGGTTATATAAGATTTTGACAGCAGGATCTGAGAGTTCAGTTACTCTATATACGCAATAACACTTGGGAATTTTCACCTTATTTCTTTCTTTTTTTTTTTTTGTCTTTTCTGGGGCTGCTCCTGTGGCATATGGAGATTCCCAGGCCAGGGGTCTCATCAGAGCTATAGCCACCGTCCTAGGCCACAGCCACAGCAACGCAGGATCCGAGCCGCATCTGTGACCTACACCACAGCTCATGGCAACACGGGATCCTTAACCCACTGAGTGAGGCCAGGGCTCCAACCTGCAACCTCACGGTTCCCAGTGGTTGTTAACCACTGAGGCACGATGGGAATTCCTCACCTTTCTATTATAGCCATTTTCAGGTGTTTCTAGATATATTTTAAATTGAATATCTTGAAAACTAATGGTATTAAAAACTTGTTTTTATAATTATTCATCATATGGATGTTCTCTTTCTTTTAAATGTCCGAATCTTTTGCTCTTTATTATATTTCCTTTAAATTTATTCTGTTTTTCCTTTTTTTATTATGTATATAATGATATTAAATCCTCTGACAGATACATGCAGTGATATACCAGGATTGCCTCAACCTGATTCATAAAAGCCAACTGTTGAAGTGTCAAGTATTTTAAGAGCTGCGTAGTAGTTTTTGCACCACACACACTGGCAAACACTAAAAAAACAGAATTTTGTTTTTCCTTATGGAGAGCTAGTTGTTAAACATTACCGGCACACCAATGGATATGTATATTGTCTATAAAACCATTTGGTGTAATTTCTCATCTGATGGTATCTTTTGCTGAATAGAAGTTCTTCATTTTAGCTTATTCTAGTTATAGGTTTAATTCTTGCATGATTAGGGATTTTTGTGTCCTATTTAAGAGATATTTGCCCTTGCTGTGGTTGTTACTTTCCTGTGGTATCCACAGAAGCTTTATAGTTTGATCTTTTGCATTTAATTATCTTTAAGTTTTAAAGCTATTGTGTGGTGGTATTGTGCACTTAAGATAGTTAGATGGACAGTTTTTCATCAGGATAGTATATGCTCTGTATATGTTAACTTATAAAATATGCTATGTATACATTAATTTCTTATAAAATATGAAGACACTGCTATCTATGTTTAATAAATCAATATAGCAACGTATAAGCAATTTGTAGTATTTCATAAAGTTAATATATGTGTCTATGCATTGTCTACTATAGGTTTTACATACTACAATCAGGGGGCCATAGTTCAATAATTTTGAAATAAATATCCAGTATTATAACAAAATGGCTTAATCTTAAATGTATTATGATAATTTACTTCCATCAAGGATTATTGTGCGAATGAAATTCTGCAAAATATACTACAGAATCATTACAAGACTCAGAATATTAGGTCAACCTTTTGACATTCAAATAAAATAATTACCAAAATATATTCAGTTACTTTTAAAATATTACGTGTAATAACTTGACTACATATATGACTGCCATGATAAATATAGCCTAAAGGATTATCTACAGAGCACTATTTTATAAACTTCATTAAGATTTTGCCTTGTGATCAATATAGGTATTTATATGTAATATTACATATATGTAATTTTCAGTGGAACACACTAGGGCACCACATATCTGTTTTGCACCTGATAGGACTAATAGTATAAAAAGCAGTATTATTTTTTCTTTATGAGTCAATTTTAGAAGTGTGTGTGTTTGCCACAGGTTGTATTGTCCTCTTTCATGTGTGCTTTGTGAATTGAATGTAATTTTTCCTCTCCAAGTTATGATCTTGATTTAAATACACTCAGTTTTCTCCATAAATTGAAATATTTGAGAGATGTTAATAAAACTTTATGGAATTAAATATTTTCAAATGGAATGTTCAGTAGTTTCAATATCCAACATATCAAATTTTAGTCTATTCCATTTTTAATCTCTGGGTTTTTAATCCAAGCCATTTCATTGATTTCAGAATAGAGAAGTACCTTGAGTTTGGGGTGGAATTTTATTTTATTTATTTTTATTTTTTGGCCCACACTCACAGCATGTAGAAGTTCTCAGGCCCAGGGATAGGACCTGAGTCACAGCAGTGACAACACTGAATTCTTAACTGCTAGGCCACTAGAGAACTCAAACTCAAACAGTGGAAGTGCAAAAACAAGTCATATAAAATGTTTTTAACAATTAGTTATTATTTTCCATATCTTTATAATGGTGAAAAATCTGAGAAATTTGGAGTTTATAGATCAGTCTTTGAAATTAAAGAAAATGAAAGTGATTTATTTTCACACATTTGGAGTGCCTAGGATTTGTATGAGTTGTTTTTCTTTTAGACATTCTTGCCTATTTTAGGTAGCCAAAGATGATAAAATCTTGAGTGTGTACTAATTAGAAGCTAATTATATTTTCACTTTTCCAACATTACTATTCACAGTAGGACAATTAAAGCAGGAAGAACAAAGGCAAATGAAACATAAAGATACCTTGAAGATTGCGCCATATATTTTACTTGGCAGTAATAGGTCTACTCATGTACTGTTTTAAATAGCTAACTAATGAGGTTATCTGTGAAATACACTACAGTTTATACAAATATTTCAGGATGTAATTCATGAAGATGTCCTTGAAGGCAAATGACATTTAAAGGAAAAAAAAAAATCCAATGAAGACAGTGACAATGGATATAAGTAATTAATGGCAGTTAAGTATACATTTTCATAGAGATTACAGAGTTTAAGGACAAATAAAGTTCAAAGGTATGCACTTAACATACTGAAAGAAGAAGATCAGCAGAAACAGGAGAGTTGTCAACATATAGAATATTTCATTATGTATAATTTGAGTCCAGGACTAACAATTGAATTCTGTAACAAAATTGTAACCTGAGAATATAAACACCCTTTTAAAAGCTCAAAAAAAAAAGGAAAATATATTCAGAAAAAAAAAAGTTCCTAAAATGTTTTGGTAATACAAATAAGGGCTGAACTTGAGAACTAAATTATTAGATATACAAAATACCATCTATGTATTGTTAGTATCTGCTCAATTACATATTTGTTTTGTTGAACTGTTAAAGGACAGTGTTAAATTTTTCTCCCCCTGAAGAGTAGTAATATCTTCTACTTCCTGGCCTAACATCTGGCTATAACAGATGCTCTCTAAATTTTTGCTATCTAGAAAATCAAGTGTATATAAACTAAAGAGAAGTTACTGTGTTTTTTGTTAAATCAAACATTAGTTTTCTGAAACACATTCTCCTTCCAAACTTTTCCTTCCTTCTTCCTCACTCTCCCTTTCTCCCTCCTCCCTTCCTGTCTTCCCTCCCTTTTTCCCTACCACCCTCCTTCCTCCCTTCCCTCTCTCCCTCCCCTTCTTCCTTCCTTCCTTCTTTCCTGCCTTCCTGCCTTCCTTCCTTCCCTCCCACCCTCCCTCCCTCCCATTAGCCAGGGTTGTAGGACTTATTATGTGCTAGAAAGATGGCTATCCTATGTTTCAATAGTGGAACAGATAAGACATATATTATTGATTTCACAGTCTAATGAGGAAAAAAACAGGAATAAATACACACAAATTTTAATTTTGATGAATGCTATGAAGAAAAACATTCTCGAATACAGAATAACTAGGACAGGAGTGGATAATGCTTCAAAGGAAAGATAGAGTTTTCCATATGAGGGAATGGAGAGGGAAAGGATTATAAAGAAATTTCTAGCCTCTGAGGAAAAGGGGAGCTTTGAATGCTCAAGAAGATAAAGAATGGTAATGTGTCTGGAGCATAGTGAGTAAAAAAGAAAGAAATATAGGGTAAGATAAGCCATGGTAAATATATTGTATTTTATTCTACATGCCATTGGAAGTCATTGAATGGTTTTAAGCAAAAGTGTTTAGTAATCTAATTCATGTATTAAGATAATTGTTTTGTGAAGAATGAATTATTGGGAAGGTCATTTAGGAGGAGTCATTGGCATACTTCAGAGAGAGAGAGAGATGTGATGGCTTACACCAGGATGGGATCACTGTGATGGTTTTATAATCTATTTTGGAGGGAAAACCAAAAGAACTTCATTGATTTCAAATAGATGGTGAGAGAAAAAGGGGCAAGCATGTATCCTAGATTTGATAATTGATTGTGTAGCAATCCCATTCACAACTGAGTTGGTCAAGACGAAATTGAGTCAGGTTCTAGTAATACAATCAATAACTCCATTTGGCATCAGGAATATATTGACTTACCTCTTTCTGCTCAGGATATGATTGGCAATTGTTGTCTCAAATGAAGACCATATTCAGAGTAAGGAATAAGGATTCAGTACTGCCCATTCTAAGGATTCATTAAAGCCAATGATCTGGCAAACCAGCTTATTATAGCTAATTGTCCTGAGATGATGGTTGTATAGGTATATATGAATCAATGGTGTAAAGGCATATGGTAACTATTCAGATCTAAGCATTCTGTGGAATGTGGCTGTGATTAAATGTATATTTAATTCAATAGACTAAAGCAATCTTTGGGATTTTAAAATGAGTATGTAGTGAGATCTAGACAATACACAGAAGGAAAGGAGTAGCAATGGCTAAGTAGCCTTTAAATAAATAATTAGAAAAAATAGGAAGATTTATTTCAAAGAGCAAAGAATTTCCAACTTTAGTGGGAACTCTCACAGTTGAACATGAGCAAAATTAGAAATAAAATAAATAGTAAGAGAAATGTACTGGGATAAGTAGAAGTTCAAAGCTCTCTATAAATTTCTGTCATTACCATTACATTCTCTAGTAAACTACATCTCTCAACTTGAAGGAATCTGATAGAGGAGAGTTGAAAACAGTATTTTTTTCTCATTTTATTAACTTGCAAAGAAGTTTCTACACACCCATGTCTGCCTTCTTCGACAAGGTTAAAAACATTGGAAACCAAAGCTTTCCTGTCATTCCTTATCTCTGTAGAGGTGGGGCAAGGGATTGTCATGCACTGCTTGCAACATGCAATCCCTTGTTTCACATATTTAATACCTAAATATATTATAATGGGTATCCATGCCCAATGCCATCATCTGACCTGTATTCTGACACATTTTACCTGAAAATTTTACAATTTTTTTTTTGCATTTAAAGTTTCCCACTCCTAAGTAAAGTAGATATTTTATGATTATATAATAGAGAGATCTGAATATTACTTTTCAAGGTAAGAAGCAATCATGGGACCATTATCTCTGGCATTTCCGAATTTCAGTCCACATATCCCCAAGCTATATCATATCAGCATATTGTATTTAGCTATGATTCATAAACACAGAAAAATATTGGCATTTAATCAGTTGGCTTCTCTTTCAAAGAGCTCCTCTTTACCCATAATAACCATACTTTATGTCAGAAATTGAAGAATTATGATATGGTAAAAGCAAGGCAATTAATACCTTAATGATTTCAGAATTTTTACCTATCAATTATATATATTGAATTTTTTTTTTGTCTTTTTTTTGGTCGTTGTTGTTGTTGCTATTTCTTGGGCCTTTCCTGCGGCATATGGAGGTTCCCAGGCTAGGGGTTGAATCGAAGCTGTAGCCACCGGCCTACGCCAGAGCCACAGCAACGCGGGATCCGAGCCGCATCTGCAACCCACACCACAGCTCACGGCAACGCCGGATCCTTAACCCACTGAGCAAGGCCAGGGACCGAACCCGCAACCTCATGGTTCCTAGTTGGATTCGTTAACCACTATGCCACGACGGGAACTCCTATATTGAATTTTTAATCTCAGATTCAAATAAGTGGGCTAAGTATTGAGATCTGTTATTTGTTATAGTCACAATTTCAATGAGTTTATTTCAATACATAACTATTGCAAAAATGTAAATATATTCTCTTTAAACACATCAGAACGTGCATTTACATTAATTATTGCATCTTATTTCCAATTTTGTGGGTGACAAGGGGTGATAATGTCATTTTGAAGATGTTGTTATTTTAAAATAAATGTAAAAGTAAAAGGGTTTTCAAGTTAATTGATGTCTCTATTATTACTTAAAATCAAGTCATGATTATTTTAGCCCATAAGTAAATTACCATAAGAAATTATAGTAGTATCAGGAAAAACTAGGCATAGAAATTCTGCTGGATTCCTAGCACTGTTGCCATGTGTTCTGGGATGGACAGTAATCTACACCATCGTAAAAGAAAATGGAATAACGTGGAGAGTGGAAAAATGCTAAGGAGATGAGGAAAATTTGTTATTAATCCAAAACTTAGAGCAACTTTTAACAGATTCAACAATTATTGTTCTGGTGATAATTCCTTTGTGCTTGATATTTCTATTTCTGGGAAATAGTGAAAAGAGGTTGTATGTGAGGAAAAGAGAGAAAGACAGAGACAGAGAAGACAGAGATTACAGATACTCTAAATATTTTGAAGAAACACGATCGTGATTCACCTTCCTACTGCCATCACCTCTACCTTAAGAACTCCATTTAATAACATCTGTGAATCAGTAGCCAAATCATAAGCTCTGCATATCTATAATTAAGGATCAGTGCTATTTTTCTTTTCCAAATGTGGATGTTTAATAAAAAATTTTTTTCCCCAGCTATAAAATCTACACAGTGAAGTTACTCGATGCAGACTCTTTCCCTAAAAGCGATGTATGAAAAATATTAGTAAGAAGATCTTTTTATCTTGATAAATCCCTGAAACCAAGATTTAAAATATTAAAATATATTTCTCTCTTATTAAAGGTATGCTGTGTATAATCAACCAGTTCTAAATTCAAACACAAATCTTTGTGAGGTTTGTCTCTAGCCTCAAGAAGTTCTAGCAGGTCTCTTAATAAAATTGATTTCCCATGTTCATAGGATCTGTACATCTACCAGGATATAAATATGGTGTAGAAATGAGATCACTATGGCATCATTATTGTACAGTGAGTCTGTTTCCAATAGTTGAACATTTATTGTTTTTGCTTCAAGGATGTACTTTTCAAAACTGGAAATGTTATAGCAAATATATGTATTTATTTATTATATTTAAATACACTTTTGTGTATTAGCCCATTCATTAAGATTTTTCTTACTTCAAAGTATTCATTTAACTTAATTTTATTCATGAACTTTCATAGCTCCTTAAAGTATCATTAAGTAAGGAAGTCAATTGTTCTTCTAATGTAAATTTCAAGCATGACAGGTAAAATGTTACATAAAAAGCTTACCATGCAAAATTGTTTTGAATACTATTGCTAGAGCATTTGCCCACGCATGAAATAAAGATATAACTACAAAATTTTCAGGTCAAACCACAGTATCAGTAAAAGGTTGAATATAAATTAAGGATGAAATCCAATATATTTGGGAGGGACTTCATTTTCTTCTTGAGAAATCAAAGGACACTTTTATTAAACTTGGTATGAAATTTCTCAAGTAAAACCTAAAAAACTTGACTTTGTTAAGGACACACATAACTAAAGCACTGGCTTGTTCAGTGTTTAATTTTAAACCTTTGAAAGGTGATCTTGGTTAAGAATATATGCATAACAAATTAAAAGACATCATGTCTATTCTACTGGACACGTGGAGAAAGGACTTCACTGGGGATCAAGCACGTGAGAATATTCATTCCTTGGTGTGTTCAGTGCAGGCTTACTGAAAGTAAATTTGTGCAAAACACAGTCCCAACTATAGATTG
The DNA here is from genome assembly GCF_016906955.1 of Phacochoerus africanus. NCBI lineage: Eukaryota > Metazoa > Chordata > Mammalia > Artiodactyla > Suidae > Phacochoerus > Phacochoerus africanus. The sequence continues at coordinate 214,924,026 of NC_062545.1, forward strand.
AATAATAGCTCATTTTGGAATTGCCTGAGTGATGGGCAAGGACACCTTATGTCGGCCCAACAACAGTAGTAAGTTATATTGAGCATGAAAATTTGCCAGGCACTTGCTAAATTCCTTACAGCGATGATCTCTTTTAGTTCTCTCAATATCCCTCTAAGAGAGGGACTTTTGGTTCCAGTAAAATTGATATTAAAAGAATATATGAAACTCAATCAAGCCTGCACAACCAAGGAGACATGTAACAGACATGATAGATCCTATTAGAAGGATATGGAGCCAATGTTACAAGAGAGGCTAGGATAATAACAAATGCCTAATAGAGTCTGTGAAGGCATCCTCCCTTATATTATAGTCTGAAATTTGAGCAGGTATAATATTATAGAAAGAAGATGAGGTTTGCAAGGTAGTGAAGGCAGGTAAGGGGAATGTTTCTATCTAATAAGCTTTAGGGGGAGCATTGCCTTCTCATCTTCATTTTATCATTTGTAATATATGAGAGTGGGGTGACATGAATTCCAAGGTTTTTTGAGTTCTTGATTTTATGATGCTACATCTATTTACATAAAAATAAAAGAAGCTGCTTCTTAGTGAATGCTAAAGCATCTGAGATTTTGCCAACATACCTCTGATTCTCCAGAAAGAATAAGGATTTCTTTTATCCTCTATATGAATAAAACCTTATCTATTTTCTCCAAAGATAGCTAATTATGAGTAGAGTTTTTCCCCCTTTAAAGTAGAATGAGAGAAAGCTACAAGACGTAAGGTGGGGGAGACTAGCAAATTTGTTGATAACTCAGTATTTATCTTCTGTAAACCCAAATACTTCTGTTTACAGGTCTCTTTGCCATTTTCCACAAATGTTTTCTAGTTGCTATTGGAAAGTTTCATGTTTTAGACTTAGAAGTGTTTCCTGTTTGAGAAGCTAGGGTATTTATTTCCCCAAGAGAGGTGCTATGCAGTGCTTGGACTGGCAGAGGGTGGTGATAGCCACTTAGACTCCCAGAAAAAGCCCGTGGAGTTGGGAAGATAGCAAAGGAAACAAATAGAAAGATAGCTATGAGTGTTTACTGCCTACATCATGGGCTATGTTGAGTGAACAGAGTCAGAAGGAATCTGTTAGGGAAGTTTTCCAAAAGTTTTGCAATATCATCTGTACTTTTAGCATGATTTATTGCCCAAGAAAAAAAAAAGTTGGAAAACCTCAGTTCTCCTTTCAAGGAGAGTTTTGAGAGAATGGAACAAACTTCTGAATGTTAACCTGATAAATCAGAGTTTTCAGGATATAAGTAACTAGAAAAACTAGTACATGCATGGTGATCCTAGTAAATACATCTTTACATGTGTTTAAGCATCTAAAATAATTAGTATCACCTACATCTTGGCAAATGAGCAAATGAGAAGGTTTTTGTGTCCAGAATGATTTCAGGAGTTAAGGGACACTCTTAAATGTGAGAAAGTGATGCCTTGCTGTACAGAACAGACATGACTTTGAGTGTGGTATTTGAGACCATGTTGGTGAACACTTTTCATAATAGACCAAGTTTCAACATTGAAGGAGAATTACAAGAGCAAAATATCAAAGTAAGGAGGAAAAAGTTGTTTCTAGGGCCACAAGGCCTGTGTTGAAATCCCAGCTCATCTGTTTACTCCTTGGGTAACTTGGGCAGGGTACTCATACCTTCTGCCTTAGGTAACTTATTTTTTTCAAAAGAGGGTTAGAATAATTCCTAAAGGATTATTTAGTGCATCACAATTAATAATGATGATAATAATAACAGCAATATCAGGAAAAGTCTATTGAATTTGGCCAAGAGAAAGACAAAGAAATCTTATCAATTCATTTACCATATTGAGATCTTTTCTTAAACAAGCACTTTGACAAACTGGCATATTGACTGTGAATATATGTGACTATGACCTTAGCTTTTCAATTGTGTGATAAAAATAGTTTGCATGAGTATTCTATTTCTTAGTGAGTAGTAATAATAGATATAAAAACTCCCTTGAACTCTATTTATAAAGCCAAAAGAATTTAAAGAAAATGTCATCTACATGTTTTTATATTAAGTAGAGGAAGTAATAGAAACAAAACAACACCTGCATTTATTTTAACCCTTGGGTGTTCCTGTTTTCATGTGATCTGACAGATAATAGTTTTTTTTTTTTTATTTCCATCTGAAAAAATAGAATTATGCCAGACCAAAAAAAAAAAAACCTGAAAATACATTTAGCTATATATAAAATATTCCTATGTCGAAAGAAATTAAATATGAAAGAGTTCATTTGAGAAATTATATATGAACAAAATCATCTGAGAGTAAAGTAGGAACATACTGTAATAGGAAAGCAGTAATTGGCTCTGATTTTAGAATGATGTAGGTTCAGCTATTTGATGCTGACAGAAAGTATTTCCAGTCAAAAAAGCTCATCTCTGATGACTGGTACATTTTCGGAGATGCACCACCAGAATAATGAGAAACGTTCGGAGACTTCTTTTATGGCCTTCCTATGACCTTGCTCTTTATTTCAAGAATGGTCTAGTTAATATAATCATTATTACTTACTGAAACTACTTTGTAAAGAAAAAACAATTACTTCTATTCTTAAAGCCTATATTACTCTTTTCTTATTAAAAGAAAATCAAGGTTAACTTACATTTACTTAGAAAGGGAAACTGGAAAATTAAAGGTAATAATTTTTCTTTCAGCTAGCCTCAGTACATTTATCTGAAATAAAATCATTTTCAAATACTGCTTAGTGAAGTGCTTTTCACTCATTCATTCAAATTTTTGTTAACTTCCTAGAAAAAAAAATAAGTACATAGCTGAATACCCAGGCAATATTCTAAGATAATCTTTGAAAGTTACTTTTATGGACCTGAACTCAAACGTATGTATGTGTTTTTAGCTACTTAATTGAACTTGTAGTTTGAAATGAGTTGCTTTTGCAGCAAATGTATGCTATATTAATTTTGCTTTATAGTGATCAATTTTATCTTTCCTCTATAAAACATAAACAAAGAGAGATATTCAGGCAGACCTTTTCCCAATTCAAATATAAAAATATTTATTTTACCATATCGTTTCTTTGGTATTCATATACTCAGAGTCTCAGAGAACAATGACAAAATTGTCTTCTTAACCACAGGCTTCTTCCCTTATAATTTCTGTACTATACTATTTTTTTCTCCCCCAATTAAGATTTATATCAAAAAGAAAAGTTTAAGCAATACCTTTATTAGTATTTAGTGACAAGGAATACAAAGAATACCCAATACAGGTCAAAAGTCACAAAAGCCAGAGTCAGTCATAGGTTTTTGGTGAGTGGCTTTAGTGTAAAAACGCTCACCATCATCTCTGTTCAGGCTGAGTTGCTAAGTGAAATTAATCTCATTTCCCACTTTTAGCATTTCTTAAGTCAAATATAGAAGATGACCTGTCATTTATGATTAATATTTTCTTAGAAGTGTTAGAACATAATATAGTATTATTAAACCCATCATGTAAGCATAATGGTTTAGATCAGTTGTGTGTACATTTATTATAGACAGCATTTCCCAGTGCAAGCTTGTTAAAACCCAGGATTTTCAGGTGCCACTGCCATCTACGGTGTTTGATTCAATAGATCTAGAATAAAGCTTGGGAAGTGACATTTTAATCAATCTTCCCAAAGGTGATTCCGATGTAGGTTGTTTTTCAATCACTTTTGGGGAAATAATTTTTGAAGAAAAGAGTAATATATGTTTAGATGAAAAGCCCAGTGAGGAGAAAATACAGGATATTAAAATAACGTGAAGAAGAGGCATTACTAAGGGGGGAATAGAGGACTTTAGTAGTGAAGTCCATAGTTAAATCACTTGCTATTTTATGTAATCTTCACAAAATCTCAGAAAGGTATCATCATAGAGTAAAAATTTGAGGTTCTAAGATAGTAAGGACTTTTTCCATATATTATCAACATGATATACTCCGAAGCTCATATGTTTCTGCTCTGCCAACCAAAATTGAGGGGATAAGTGACAGAGAAGAAAGAAATCCTTCAAGCAACAATTCAAAGAGAGGCTAATAGGTTTTTGCTTTTGTATTAATTACCTCCCAAAAAGTCAAATATCAGTTATGTGTTAAGGAGCAAGAAGGAAAGAAAAAAAAATGCATCCCCCCAACTACCTCAATAACCCAGTGTGTGAATGAATCCACACACATATATACATACAAACATACCACACGTCTTATTAGTCACCTGTTAACTAATGGATACAGATTTGTACAATCATTATGTTGCTAATGTTCTCAGAAGATTTTCCTAAATCTAAGTTATATACTTTCCCTTTAACACTTTGTGTACATGTAACACCAGTTAGTTCAACATCTTAGAACTGTCCTCAACTTAATCTTCAAAACATTTGGTCAAAGATACACTTTTATTTTGGTTAAGTTTTTTATTTACCTCTTTGACATGGTAAGTACACATTGAACCACTTCCTTGTTATCCTAAGTAAATTTTGGTTTATGGAAATAGTTAAAATTACCTGTCCTTGAACTACAAAACTTTAATGTCCTATTAACTGGATTAGAAGTGGGCAAACTGAGGCTTAGAGTGATTGAATTCTATTTCTGTTCTTTTTTTTTTTTTTGAGGTTTTAAAGTTCCTCTCTTTATGAAGTTATTAAATAAGCTATTAAATAATGCTTTCTCTAAAGAATGAGTGAAACACACACATATATACACAGAAACTTTTATTATTAGTATTCATTGCAAAATTTTATCTTGGGTAGTATATTTACCTCCTAAAATTCTTTTTTTGAATTTTACCTCTTCTCCTGGAATCTTAATCTGCTAATCTGCTAGTATGTGCTAAAATTATGCTGCTTGATAATAGATTCAAATGTGAAATCTCTAAAGATCATTTATATTTTAATTGTGAAATTTAAAAACCAAAAAAGTCTTGAAGTCACATGAAAAAAAGTTTTAATCATAAAACAGAAAATCAGGAGTTCCCGTCGTGGCGCAGTGGTTAACGAATCCGACTAGGAGCCATGAGGTTGCGGGTTCGGTCCCTGCCCTTGCTCAGTGGGTTAACGATCCGGCGTTGCCGTGAGCTGTGGTGTAGGTTGCAGACACGGCTCGGATCCCGCGTTGCTGTGGCTCTGGCGTAGGCCGGTGGCTACAGCTTCGATTCAACCCCTGGCCTGGGAACCTCCATATGCCGCGGGAGTGGCCCAAGAAATAGCAACAACAACAAAAAAAAGACAAAAGACAAAAAAAAAAGAAACAACAGAAAATCAAACTGATAGTTTGGCCCTAGGATTTAAGTATAAGAACACATAATTTTAACCATCTCATGCAAACAGTCTAACTCAACACATTTGCAATACAAAGTGTTAGATAGTTTTTACTAATTGCCGTGCCAAATCCTAATTCAAAATCTCTGAACTCTGCTCATTTATTTAATTCTATGTATTAATCTTTGTCCAAACTGCTAAAGAAGCTCATAGGATTCTCTAAATTCCCCATATTCCTCTAAATTCTCCTAGTCAGCATCCTTTTGGATCCCTGAGGCTAGCACATGTCATGTAAAATGTTAGATGACTGGTAATAATGTAATCCTGCATAACCAAGGTAGGCAGTACACAGCGAAAATGGAGTTCAAAATCTGATGGGCATTTTCAATTAATTTTTATGGAAAATCCACTTAATGATGTTTACTTACAAAATGGCTCACCTAAATCTTTTCTCTGTGTGTGTTTGTACTATCACCTGTTCACATCTTTGAGTAGATTGTTCCTATCTGGCTAGCTCATACATGATTCGGATTAAATAAAATATCCATATGTGAATCCCTAGGCTTAACTTTGAATACTTGCTCTATTATTATCTCTACACTATATTTAGCCACCTTCCTGCCCCCAACATGTCAGAAAGAAGTAATTTCGTTGCTAAGACTTTTCCATTTGTTTAAAGGCAAGCTTATCAACCTCTATAAAAATGTGTATGTTATCTTTCTCCCTGTTTGATATACCACGGATATCTGGGAGAATCAAGATTAGACTTTTGTAGATTTAGCTTGTTGATAATAAGGTGGTAGGAAAAGCAGTAAATGCATTAAAAAAAAAAAGCTTTAAAGCATATTTAAGCTTACTAAAGCCTTTCAACAGAACATATTTAATTCTGGTAGTAATGAAATGGATGGGATTTCATTGTAAAGCTGAGCAGAATACAGCTTCTAATATGTCAGCTTTACATGACAGATTATTAATAAACTGCCAGTGTTATCACTTGATACCAATCTTTGGTAACTGCCGTTTTTTGAACTTGGAACTCAAATGTCTTTTTTTTTTTTAAACCCATCTCTACTTTTTTGAACCAGTTTCTTCCTTAAAATACATCTTTTCCTCAGCTCTGTAGAAATTATTGTGGTATGTAATTAATGGTTTTGATTTCATTATACTAATATATTCCAAAAGTTACTAGGGTATTATGAGACCTCGGATAAATAGATAAAGGTTTTTGTTTTTCTTTTAATGAAGACAAGACAGAGTAAGAATTAAGAGAGGTTTTACCTTAAACTTGATACCTAACAAAATGAGAAAGTTGGTAAAATCTGTTTTGTCAACAAATTTTCTCCAGTGCTTTTGCCTTTTCTCTCTTTTGTTCCCATTCTGTGGTAGATAACCATTTTCTACTGCCTACACCTTCATTAATTCAACAAAACAAATTGAGCATCTGTATGAAATAGGCACTGTGCTAGTTTTGGGAAATTAAAAGGCAATGGGTAGAGCCTGCAGGAAATGAACAATTTACAAGTACTTACAGAAGAGTCTAAGGTCATCTTGCAAGTACAAAGGAGTCATAACCTAGGAAGTTCTCCATACTGCATAGTTCCTTATGAATCCATCAAAACTTGAGTTACTCATAGAGGAAAGTTAAGAGCTCCTTCATAATTAGTTGTAATTTAGTGTGTAAGGGCCATAGCATCTGATGATAGTAAAGAAAGTGTGCATTATGTCTTAATGCAAAGTAAGTAGAAACACTTGTGGGTCAATGGATATATGACTCACTAAGTTGCCTGTAAGTAGCATATGTTGTTCTCATTGTCTTAATTGGATGACTAATGTCAAAACTATTAGGCAAAGCTGAAAATAAGAGTTAATATTCTCAGGTGTTCATTGGTACTCACTGATCACTTACTTATTACATGCCATGCACTCTGCTGGGTGATATTATACAAATAAGAGAGTATTAGTTTTGAAATAAAACTAAAATATATAAAAGAAAAGTTAGAAAAATATTTGTAGAACTTATGAATTCTGACTCTGCCATATGTCACATCACACAAGTCATTTATATTCTCAGGTCCTCTTTTTGTTCAAATATAAAACTAGATGGATGTGCACCATGAATTTTGAATGTTGTCAAACCTTACCTTTAATTATAATTATTACACCAGTTGAAATGTTTTGTGCCACAAGTAATGGGAAACTAACTTGTTTAAGCTCTAATGAAGGTATATCATCACATATTATGCAAAGTTGAGCAGTTTTATGGTTCCATGAATGATTAATTCAGTAATGCACTGACATCATCTAGGACTTAGATTCTTTCCATCTTTGACTCCTGTCTACACTGGTCCTTCACCAGCTTCCCTCAGTATTGAAAGATGTCTATCAGAATCTCAATTTTCACACCCACACAAAATACCCAGTGGAAGAAAAGGGACTTCATCTTCTTTGTGTGTCATTTAACTATTAAGGAAGCCGTTTTGAAAAGTTCCACCTGACTGCCTGTTGCCGACAAATATCCCTTCACATCTGATTGATATGCCCAGCCTAAAAGGACCAGTTACTATTGGCTTAAACTGATCACATTTTATGTTCTGCCTCTGAAAATGTGTCCTGCTTCCACAGAAGTTCAAGGCTATGCAGAGAAGGAAGGAACTTAAAAAAAAATCATGTTCCCTCAAGGAGGAGAAAATAAGCAATGGTTCTTGGCCGGGCATCCAGGGGTATCTGTTACACTTATTATGCTTTGTTGGTATACTACATTCTTCCTGGATGAATATTTTTATCTTCCCTGAGGACAAAATTGATAACTGTGGGTCTCCTTCAGAATGAAAAGTCTCCAGGGGTAAGGAAATCAAATTAAGTATGTGATTGCATACTGAGTAAGCAATTTTTATTGTTTACATTCACATCCTCTCTTAGAATTCTTCAGTGACTCCTCATTTTCAGTAGAATAATTTTAAAGTATACAGGATAAAAATTTGGTCACTCAGTAAATTACACAGCTCTGTTCTCATCCACAATGTATACATATGTCATTCGTTTTCATGCACTTGCCTTAGCCCATGCTCTTCTTTCAACAACGTAATTATACCCCCAGGAGCAACCCCCTCCCCCCAGTCTGTTTCTCCTTATAACCAACCCCTCTTATACCTGACCTGCTTATGCATATTTGACTTGAATGAAGCTCATGCTTCATTCTTGCAAGTTTTGGGGTTATACTTCACCTTGAAGTCATTTATGAATCCTCAGGTAGGATTGTTCTGTAATTTTCCTATCAAACTTTGACTACATTTCTACTATATTGATTATTTTATGGTTTTACATTTACTTAGTTATCTCTCTCTGTACTGGACTTTAAACTTGGAGGGTAAAGCTGATGTCCTTGTTGCTTTTGTATTCAACTCTGTAATAACTGGCATAAGGCAAATTTTGTTGTGTGTTTGCTAGACTGCATGCCTGGGAAACAAATGGTGTTAGAGTCAATGTATATAAACCAATCAGCAGGTGGATATATCTGTTTTTTTTTCTCATGATAAGAAAATAAGATATCTCAAAGAAGTGATTCTCCAGATTTTCTATTAATAGCAAAATGTTTCTCTACCAAAAACTTGACCTATGAGAAAGAATATACAAAATATAATTAATAATAACCCACTACAAGTACAGACTTCCTTTAAATATGAAGTTTAATCTTTCAGAATCTTGCTAATTTTATATTCCTTAGTGTTGAACTTTTAAACACCTGATAAATCTGTCTTCTATGTCATAAAATACTCAAGTTTTGTTTACCATAAAAATAATGTTTACGTATAATTATGTAAAATCAGTTTCCACAAGGAATCACTTTGTTTATTCTGATGTCCTAAGAAAACCATTATATACATTCTAAGGGATTGAATTTTATAAACAAAAAGCATATAGTTAAGATAATGGAAAATAATCCACGAGATAAAACATTTTATCTGCAACATAATTGTTAACTGCTGTATTCTTCAGTAACTAATATACCTTCACTACATATTAAACAAACAAAACTCTTATAGTTGTGTTACTATAATTTACTTTCATATGTATTACTGTATTTGTACAGTTAACATGTGAAAATTATTTTCATGTCTTTGAATTCAGGGATTTATATAAATAACAGTCTCTAAACTGAGGAATAGTTTGATTTGTGTTGTCCATTTATAAATGTTACTATTTTAAATTATGATTATTTTGGACACATATTGGAAAGGAAAAAATATCCAAAGATGCACAATTTTGCAAGACAAAAACCCTAGCAGAGTAGCATTTGAGGTGTCACAAATAAGAAGGCAGCAAATAAATAATTCATTCTTTGTCTATCATGGCATATTTATAAATCCATCTGACATTTCTGGCCTATCAAAGAGCTGAAAAATGAAATTTTAGATTTCTAACTATAGATGACACCATCAATGAAGAGGTTTAGGGAGGTTATTTTGTCATTTTCATTTATCTTATATCTCTCTGTTTTATCCTTGATGGTACTAATATATGGGGTCCTCAGAATCCCAGGAAGCAGAGCCAAAGTTTAATCTCCTGTTTTGTTTTCAAAATTGCACAAAAAGATGTATAATATATACCCTTCTGGGAATATGTTAGAAAATGTATATAAAGTCATTTTTAAAATGATTTTAGTTATAAAACTAAAAGAAATATATAATTTCCTCTGGACAACTGTGGATTTTAGAAGCATTTTCTTTTTATTTCTTATATCTGAAGTATCATATCATGCTTTAAAAGTATTATATCCTTCTAAAGATAGGTCGTTAATTTTAAAAACATGTTTAAAAATAATAAAACGAAAGATAACAAAAAAAGAAAAACATCCTCATTAAGTCCATCATCCTGGAGTACAGAATCAGAAGTATCAAGATAAACAGGATTTCATACATTCCTTTCCAATCCTTGTATTGATTGACATGTAGATAACATGATTTAAAACATGCATTTCTTCCCAGTTTGTCTTTATCTTTTAAAGTAACCAACCGTTAGTGTTAATCTTTTCTATTATTTTCCCATCTGTATTTCACTTATTTCTCATCTAATCTTTATTATTTATTTCCTTCCATGAACTTTTAGGGTTAGTTTGCTTTTTTTTTTCTTTTTTTTGGCTCAGTCCTTGAGGTGTGTAGTTATGTTATTCACTTCAGATCTTTTATCTTGACTTATGAATTTATTGCTATAAACCTTCCTCTTTTTTCTCCTTTTGCTCCTTTTTTCCTTTTTACTCCAAACTCCTTTTGCTGCTTTCCATAAGTTTTAGTGGATTGCATTTTCATTTTGTTTCATCTCAAGATATTTTTAAAATTTCTTTTGATCCATTGGTTGTTCAGGAATGTGTTGTTTAATGTTCACATATTTTTGAATTTTTCAGTCTTCTGGCTGTTACTTATTTCAAATTACATACTAGTGCAGTGAGAAAAAATAGTTGATATAGTTTTTCTTTTATATGTGTTTTAGACTTGTTTTTTTGCCTAACATTTGGCGTATCCTTGTTCCACATGCTCTTGAAAAGTATATTATGGTGCTGTTGGATGAAATATTATACATTTGTCAATTAGGTCTATGTGTTCTCTAGTGTTCAAATACACTCTTTCCTTTTTAATTCTCTGTATATGTTATTGAATGTAAAGTATTGAATTACCTAACTATTGTATTGCTATTTATTTCTCCTTTTAGTTCTTTTAGTATTTACTGTTAATAATTATGTGTTCTTATCTTGGGTGAATTAACATTTATAATTGTTGTCTTCCTATGAATTGACCCCTTTATTATTATATAATGACTTTCTTTTTCTCTCATGACCTTTATCACTTTAAAGCCTATTTGTCTGATATAAGCATAGGTACCCTGCTGTCTTTTTTTAATCCATTTTATTGGAATATATATTTTCCATCTTTTCATACTCACACTGTGTGTATCCTTATCTTAATGCTAAAGCAAGTCTCTTACATATACCATATTATTGCATTTTTAAAATCCATCCAGTCCTACTGTGTCTTTTGATTGTAGATTTAATCCATTTACATTTTAAGTATTATTGACAGGTAGGTACTTCCGGAGTCCAGTTTGTCCATTGTTTTCTGACTGTTTTGTAGATCTTTTGCACCTTGCTACTTCTCTTGTCTTCCTTTGTGATTCAGGACTTCATGGGTATGGTATGCTTTGACTCCTTTATCATAATCTTTTGTATACTTACTATAGTTTTTTCTATTGTAGTTAGTATGAGGCTTACATAAAATATATCATAACATCCTATCTTAAGATTATAATAGCTTAATTTGAAAGCGTACAGAAACCTTATTCCTCTACCTCTTACATTTTAGGTTACTAATACTAAAATTTACATCTTTTTTTGGTCTTTTTAGGGCTGCACCCACGGCATATGGAGGTTCCCAGGCTAGGGGTCGAATTGGAGCTGTAGCTGCCGGCCTACAGCAATGACACAGCAATGCCAGATCCAAGCCACATCTGCAACCACCACAGCTCATGGCAATACCAGATCCCTTCCCCACTGAGCGTGGCCAGGGATTGAACCTGTGTCCTCATGTATACTAACCAGAATCATTTCCACTGAGTCATGACAGGTACTCCCCTACATCTTTTTATATTGTGCATCAAATAACAAATTATTATAGCTATAGTTGTTTTAATACATTTCCCTATCTTTTTAACAAAGTTATAAGTGATTTATTTATTTATTTATTCTAATTTTTGTTTTTTTCTTCTTAGGGCCACACCTGAGTCATATGGAAATTTCCAGGCTAGGGATCGAATCAGGGCTACGGCTGCTGGCCTATGCCACAGCCACAGCAAAACAGGATCTGAGCCATGTCTGTGAACTACACCACAGCTCATGGCAATGCGGATGCTTAACCCACTGAGTGAGGCCAGGGATCGAATCTGCATCCTCATGGATACTAGTTGGATTTGTTTCTGTTCTGTCACAATGGGAACTCCATGATTTATGCTCACCACAATATTAGACAATCTAATTTTTACTTTATAATTAATTTTACCAGGGAGTTTTCCACATTCATATGTTTTATGATGTTAATTAGCATTCTTTCACTTTAGCTTGAAGAGCACACTTTAACATTTCTTGTAAGAAAGGTATGGTAGTGATGAACTCCTTCAATTTTTGTTTATTTGGAATATCAAATAGGGATTTAGATATATAAAGCTCTGATCTGGAAGATATGTCAGTGCAGAACATAAACATGAGGTTGTTGGTAGCATAAAAATGGTATTTAATGTGATAGGACAAGAGAAAATCCTTAAAGCATGGTGCTTGTATAAAGAAGCATTATCTAAAATGAGCCATGGAGCATTCCAAATTAAGAGTTTTGGGAGAAAAGAGGAAACCGAAAAATGATACTGAGAAGGGAGAGAATCAACAGTGAATGGTATGAGTGAGCCCATGAAAAGAAGACTACAACACTTTTGAAGATGAAGAGGTCTTATCAACACAGATAATTGTATACATTAATAACATCACTCTTTCGAAAGTAACAGAGATCTATTTTAGTTAAGGCTTGAGCTGAGTACATCTCTTCATCCACATTCCCCACTTTCATTCTGAAAATAGAGGGAGGAATTCTCTTTTACTACTTGAGGATCATGACATGTGCTTATTCTTTGTGAAAATATCATTTTCCTCCAAGGTGTGTGATGAAAAATTAGTAACCATTTATTGAATGACAATGAGGACCAGACACTGTGTTGGAAGAATACTCTTTTATTTGTGGACATTACGTCTTATACTCATTATAGTCAATCAGCATCCTGTGAATGAAGCACTGAATCTTAGATAATTTAGATAAATTACCTAACTTGAGAGTCCTGATCATCTAAGATATGAGGGTTTCATATTCTGTTATTTCTCAGAGAAATAAAGACAAAGCTCTAAGCTTTAAACCTTTCATTCACCTGATGCAGGGGCCTAGCAATAACAAGTAATTTAAAAATATTTATTATTTATAATGTGCCAAGGCACTGGGCAAGAAAATCAGGGACAGGTTATATTCAAAGAGAGAAACACAATTTTCAAGCTTTCAGGAGTTAAAATTGTTATGAACAATAACAAGTATGATATAAGGACATATAAGGACATAATTTAGGATAAAAAAATAAATGTAATAGGAGCAAAAGTTCTATTCATTTATTTTTCTATATGTAGACATCCAGAGGAGGGCAATATTTTAAGCTTTTGCAGGCATTTGTTATTTTTTGCATTTCTTTTTAATAACAATATTTTTATTAGCTCAGTTTTATATATTCAAGTTTATTCTCTTTCTACATTGCAATTGTAATATGTCATTTCATAGCTAATAATTTCTCTACTTGAGAACATAAGAATTTGAGACATATTTTGTAACCTATAGAAATGCAAAACACACTTCTATATTTTTATATACTAGTTCCATATACATCAAATTTAGACTGTTTCTAAAATAGAAAGCAAACAGAAATCAGTTGGTAAAAGATTTTTTCCATCCCCCAGTATTGCTGAGCGATACTTATAGATAAATATGAAGTATCATATAATTGTGTATATGTATTTATGTGTATATTAGCAGAGTTGATGGGACTGCAATACCATGAAGCCAAATTCACAAAATCGCTGTATGAGGTTGTTAATTATGTCTAACTCATCCTAGGGATCCCAGTCAGTTATGTAACATGTTGTTCAAAAGGTGAACTGTGTCAGTGAGTATGGGGAAAATACAGGTTTACATAGTTGAATGATGCAGAGAACATGACCAAATATCTGCCTTAATTAAACATTTTATTATATTTGAAATTCTTATAGAAGTATAAGAAATTAATAATGGCACATATTTAATATTCGGAAAATAAATACAATATATTTATGAAACATATATGTTGGCAGTGTTATATATATATTTGTACTAAAATACACTCAAAATGGTGAAATTTGTCACTGTGTCACATTTGCTTTTAATCTAATTTAAAAATTGAGTCTAAATTATCTGAGTATATGGAATTATGTTCCTCTTTACAAAAATACTAAAAATTCCAGTCCATGTTTGACTAGGTTATAGCTGTAAAAAACAACAAAAACAAAACAAAACTTACATAATACAGAAAATATAGACCTAGAAGCAAGGCAGTTAAAATATGTATTTTTCTGATTGGCTCTATTTCCTTGAATAATTGACTATACATAGCTTTCTTTGGCTTGAAATGTATGACCTTTTTAACCTGTAGTCATACTTTCATAAAGTGTGTTAGGGAGAAAATTCCATTAAATCTTAAGTTTCCTGCCTAGTAAAGAAGTATTATCATTTCCTCTGCTTTCCTTTTTATCTCTGTTTCTCAGTATCTGTGTAGAGATTCTTATTCATTTGAAGATACTGGAGTGGAATTCTAATGAGTCAAGGCTCAAGTGTTCATTTCATGGGTAATTTCTTCAGGTGCCAAACATCGACCAACATTTTCATGTGCCAGAGTGGGTATAATTGTTCATTTTTTCTTGGGCGGGGCCAGAGCGCATTTCTTTAGAGATATTTAACTCTAACACTATTTGCTTGGCATGCTTCCCTCTCAAAAATCGCATCAAGATTTTTTTTCTCCTAAATAGCTGCCAGTATAATCAGAGAAATGAGTGACTCAAATCAAAGGAAAAAAAAAAAAAAACGAAAAGAGAACCATTTGTCACAGTATGTACTAGTAAATAAATACTCTGGTCTCAATAATGTTGGGGCAGGAGAATATATTAGTTTCTATCCATTAGTCACAAACTCATCCATAAAATGCTCAAATATCATTTGAATGGACATTCTCTCTGTGTGTACTCTAAGAAGCCATGTCCTTATTGGCACAACATTGAAGATAAATTACTTGGTAGCATTTCCCATATTTCATACACCCGCATGAGCACAGTGATGGAGTTTGCAATTAATACTTTTGGATTCTTGCCCACTTATCCATTGAAATACTGTAATATGAAAACTGGAAGGTGAAGTTTGAGTTTAGCTTTTCTACCCAGTTCACAATGGAAAGTTTAAAAATAGTATTATCCTTACATACCATGTTCCCATGTGTGCCTGTTTCATTCCTTAAAATCCAGAGAATCAAGAGCAGGCAAAAATTCGCAGATATAAACTCTGTTTTTGGAGGGTATGTGTAGCTGTCAATTTTTCTTCCTCACTCCCATAGGAACCAAAAATCATCAATTAAGTAATTTATAGATGTTGAGAAGTTGTGGGCATAATTCATTTTTTTTTTTAGTTTAGATGTAATCGTTAAATTTTGAAACGAATTGTGCTACTTTGCCTGATATTTTTTTAAAAAGATATCCATGTACTAAGGGTTCACATCATAAATATTTTGGTAGGAATTTCCTAAGTGTCCCACAATGTGGTCTGGTAAATTTGGACTTCCTTGATAGTGAAGAAAATTTGTGTGCTTTCCTCACCTCATAAATTCTGCAAACTAAAGCATAGTAGAAGGATTGTGATTTTTGGAATTCAAATTTGGGAAAAAAAATTGTTTCCCGCTTCATACTTATGGAGCTTGGGCAATTGTCCAATTCTTTTGAGTTTGAGTAGCTGCATTAGTTAAATGGGAATGATTTCCTTTGCTTCTACATAGGAGGATGTTTTGAGAAATAAAGTGGCTTTAATTATTCTGTGTAACATTAGTCAAATGTCATTTAATTTGTGAACAATGTATATTATTTTAATAATTAGAAAAAGATAATAAACCTAGTTCATTCGCTCATTCAATTTAAGTATTAAATATTTTCGATGTACAAATTAGCATACCAACTTCTCACAGACATCTAGGGATTATGTGTTCTTTTTCTATCCATCAAGTGCTTTCAAGTTATCAGAGAAAATCCTAAGAAAAGGGTTGTAATAATCTCTTTTACAAACCATCTTCCCAGGCATTAGAAATGTTGGTATGCTGTGTGGGCTTTGTTTTCATATTTAGTAAATAAGAAATATAATAAGTTGTTGTACCACCTCAGCACAAATGTGGCTCCAGCACAAATGTGGTCCAGAACTTTTTTCTGTTTTTTTCTAAAATGTAAAAAGACTGTCCATTCAGATTGGCTTTTGAAATCAGACCAAATGCTCCAGATGTTCTAGCACTGCCAGCAGAGCTTGTCTGTGATCCGTGTCAGAACTGCAGCTGTCAACATGAAAGCACACCTGCCACTGGTTTAGTCAACAAATGACTTTTCAATTGTATTAGGAAGTGAAGCAAACTGCCGAATGAAGCATTTGCCTTTGAACAGAACCTATGTCACAATGTGATTTTGCTACACTAAAATGTATGACTCTCTGGAGTCTTCTCAAGCACTAATCTTGAGCATTGGGAGCAGCACCTGAAAATTAGTAGATAAATCTCAGGATGTTTTAAGGTCATTAGTTAAAACAAGCTTGTGATAAGTTCACTGCAGAGAAACAAGTATTTGCACATTAAGGAAGCTGTCTTACAAATTGGCATACTTTACTTAACAAGTAAAACTAAAATATAAAGTAGCACTAAGTAAACTCATTTGATCTTAAATATTTCTAAGTATTTAATTGCAAAACTCATTGATGGGAGTAACACAATTTTAGAGATTTAGTGGTTTTAGTTATATTTTGAGATATAACTAAACTTAAAAAATGGCAATTGACAATGAAATTATTGTAAAAGTTCAAAAGACATACTTTTATGACCTCAAATTAAAACCATTTTGCTCTTTTTGCACCTTTTGCATACTGTTGCCCTTTGGTTTTGTATCAGTTGTTGCATAGAACATTTGAAATAGCATGAGTTTCGGAGTAAGACCGGACAAATTAACTAACCTCTCTGAGTTTTAGTTTCTTTATTTGTAAAAGCGAGATACTTACCTTTGTCTTATATGAAGAGTAAATGAGTTTCTAAATATTGATAATTTTCAAGCTTAGAGGAGATCTGAAGTTGACATACAGTTTGACACACTATAAAGTCCTATAAGTGTTGGTGATGAACAGTCAGGTTTGTGCATCTTTATGATTTCTGTTTTTGGCTTCTTATGCCTCATTTCAGAGAGACAATCTCATTGTTCCATTTAGTCACTCTTTCCCTTTTGCTTATCATGACACAGTGCTTCAACTTATAGGCCACTAGTGGATACATAAATTGGTTTAAAGCATGCTACCTAACTCTGGTGGACCAGACTAGTGGGTGGCAGAATTATATGACAATTTTATGACAATTTTATCACAAGCTTTATGCAGTAGGATTGGTAGATATTACTCACTGATATAAAATGAGGGATCCACTCCTATGTTGTAGGTAGGAATTTAGATTGGTACAGCCATTAAGGAAAACAGTATGGAGGTTCCTTAAAAAACTGAAAACAGAGTTAATATATGATCCACAAATACTCCCTTGGGCATATATTCAGAAAAGATGGAAACTCTAATTTGAAAAGATATATGTACCCCAATGTTCATAGCAGCACTATTTACAATAGCTAAGATATGTAAGCAACCTAAGTGTCCACTGACAGATGAATGGATAAAAAGATGTGTTGGGTCTGTCTGTATGAATGTGTATACACACACAATACCATGGAATGTTACTTAGCCCTAAAAAGAATGAAATATTGCCATTTGCAGCAACATGGATGAACCTAGAGATTATCATACTAACTGAATTAAGGCAGACAGAGAAAGACAAATACTATATCACTTAAATGTAGAATCTTAAAAAATGATACAAATGAATATATTTACAAATAGAAATACACTCACAGACATAGAAAAGAAATGTATGGTTATCAAAGGTGATAGGGTGGGGAAGGATAAATTAGGCGTTTAACAGGTATGCGTTTATCCATATATAAAATGGATAAACAAAGACCTACTATATAACACAGGGAACTATATTCAGTATTTGTAATTACCTATATGGAAAAAATTTGAAAAATTATATATATATTATATATATAATACATATGCATAATACATGTATGTATGTTCAAACACACATATATAATACATATACATATATGTGCTCACACACATATACATATTGCTTTGCTATGCACTTGAAACTAACACAGTATAATAAATCAACTACATTTCAATGCAAAAATGAAGGGTCCAACTAAATGAAAGAAGGCTGAATGAATGAGAGGAGGGCAGAGAATATAGTGAGAACTGCATAGGGACCAAATATGAATGGAATATCCTCAGCCTCTGTTCCCTAAATTCATATCTAGTTTTATAGAAACCTGTCTCAGAACTCTAATAGGTGGATACAGAATGAATTTGCTAACATGATACAAAAATTTTGAAGACATAAATATTCAAAAGAAAATTGTATGTATTTATTTTTAAACCCTATATACATAACTGTATCTATTCCAGTAATAGTTCACTATGTGTTATCATGTATAAAACAAAGTACCTGTATTGATGGAAGATTAAATACAATGTGCCTAATACCATCCTTGGAAAACTAGAACCATACTAGATTTAATGAATCATTAGAGAACTATATTTTAAATATTTACATTTCTAAGGTTTGTAGGGTTTTGACCTCAATTTATCATCTTTACAAAATTTTGCAATTATGGGTTTAGTGCTTCTTTTGTAATTTTATACAGTTTATCAAAGACTAGGTTGATTATCATTAGAAATCATCTCCTTCACCTCGCCCTAACCACTTGAAATACCATCAGATTAGTTACAGAAAAAATACTAATTTGAGGTTCTATTCAGTGCTAATATATACAGGGCTCAGTGTGAGACTATTGCAGTTCAAGAGACTAACATTATGTGTGTTTTATCAAAACTGATACTCTCTAAGGGCATTACAATTTATTCTATTGACTAATACTGCTGTGTAGTACTTCATGTGCTAGAGAATGAGAATGAGGCTACTGATGTAGGTTGAATAAAAAAGAATGGACTCTCAAAAGTATGAATTCCACTATTTTATTTGAAATTCTGAAATGAATCATTTTAAAGAAAATCTATAAATTCACTAAATTTGGAACCCCTGACTTGCCATGAATTGGAAGTAGAAATTCAATTATAATCCTTATGTTTTTTTCGCCTAAAGCTATACCACCTTCTTTAGGAGAAAAGCAAAGATACCTTTAAATACAGTAGCAGTTGAAAGGCGAAAATGAGAGTTGGGGATACAAAGACAAATCCAAGATTCAGGTTATCTTACTGTAGAGCATCTTTTGTTTGGTTTTTACATATTGTTAATTATATAAATATTATTTTTCATGTTTTATGTTTGAAATATTCATACCTTAAGCATACATTTTGATGGGCCTTTATCAAATATATATATTTACTTATTCCATATCCCTGTCAAAACATAGGCTGTTCCCAACAACCCAGAAAATCCACACATTTCCCTTCCTAGGCATTCTTTGCTCCATGTGGTACTCTTATGAGTGTGTATATGTGTGTGTGTGTGTGTATTGTGTATACAGTTTTATCACCTGTGTAATTGACATTTTCACCACTGCAAGTATGCATCATGTTGGGCATACATAAGCACATTTATGTTCCCTCATCAGTCCACCGTCTTTCACTTATTTAATCCACCTTCCATTACTAACTCTTGATAATCATTTCTGTAAATTTTGTCATAAATGTTATATAAATGGAATCAAGCAATATATAAGATATTAGAATTGGCTTTTATCATTCAACAAAATTCTCTAGAGATCCATCCATGTTGCTGTCCTTGTCAAGGATTCATTCCTTCTTATTGCTGGTTGGTATGAATGTGCCACAATTTACTTAACCATTCACTTGTTGAAAGATATCTGAAAAAATTCCAATTTGAGTCTTTTCCAACATTCACATGCAGGTTTTTGTGGGAAATAAATTTTCACGTAGGATATACAAAGATTTATATATTTAGTATAGTTTCTGGGACATATAGTATTTGCATAATTAGTTTTATAAGAAACTGCCAAACTCTTTTCCAGATGACTGTACCATTTTACATTCATACCAGCAAATATATAAGTAGTCTAGCTGCTCTGCTTCCTTCCAAGCATTTGATGTTTTGGTGTTGTCTCTATTTTTTTCCTTAATCATTTTGGCCAGTGTGTAGTGATAGTTTATTGTGGTTGTAATTCACGTTTTCTTTATAGCTAATAGTATTGAATGTATTTCAGTATAATTGTTTGTCATCTCTATATCCTCTTTGGTGAAATACTTGTTCGTGTATTTTGTTCAATTTCTCATTTGATTTATTTATTTTTACTAATGAACTTTGATAGTACTTTATTTATACCAGATATTAGACCTTTGCCAGTTATGAGATTTGCAAGTGGTTTCTTCCAGGATATATCTTACCTTATATTCTCTTCATGAGCTTCGCCAGAGCAAAAACTTTTAATATTCATGATGTCTCTATTAGTCAAGACTCTACAGAAACATAAAACCAGTTAGAAACATATATGCTTCAGAATATATTATAGTATTACTTGTACTTTATAAAATATAATTCATAATTACATTATATATACATAGAGAGAGAGAAGGAGGGAGGGAACAAGAGGGGGGAGAATTTTTTTAATGGGCTTATGTGATTGAGGGGGATGGCAAGTCTGAAATCCATAGGGCAAGCTGGCAGGAAAAAGTTTCAGGTAAGAGTTGATGTTACAGTCCTCAAGGCTCTGAAGACAAATTTCAGGCAGAATTTTTTTTGCAGGCATGGAATTCCTTCTTCTTTTGGAAACTTAAGTCTTTTTCCTTAAGGTTGCTAACTGATTAAATGATTATCACCCACATTATTGAGAGTAATCTGCCTTATTGAAAAGTCTACTAATTTGACCGTTAATGATATCTTTAAAAATATCTTAGAATACTTACACGTTGGTGTTTAACCAAACAACTGATCACCATAGTCAAGCCAAGATGTTTAAAAAATTTACCATCACAGGTTCAATTCTTCCTTTCATCAGTCATGTTTTTGCTGTTATATCTAAGGCATCTTTGCCTAGCTCTAAGCCTCCAAGATATTCTCTGATTTTCTTTCTAAAAGTATTTTTCTTCATTTTATACTCAAATCTGTGCTGCATGTTGTGATAATTTTTGCATAAGATATGAGGCTTAGGTCAAGATTCTTTGTTTTTGGCCTATAGATGTTCCATTGTTTTAGCAGATCTGTTGATATGTTCCTCCATTGAATTGATTTAGCACCTTTGTTTGGTATATTTTGTCAAAGCAGTTTTATGACATGTTTTCATTTTTGTTGGATAAGTACCACAGCATGGAATTGCTGGATTGTAGGATATATTGGTATTTAATACAATCCCACCTGCAGTTGGTGATCTGTCTCGTTGATCTTATTCATTTACATTGGATATATAGTAGCATCTCATTATGACTTCAATTTTCACTTTCCTGATGACTAGTAGTATTGAATTTAATGTATTAATTGTCTATTCTGATAGTTTCCTTTTTGAAGTATTTTTTTTACCTTTTTTACTCAAAAAATTGTGTTGTTTATCTTGATTGGGCTGTAGGAGTTGTTTATGTATTCTGGATTTAAGCCCTTTGTCATCTGTATGTAATATATAATATATCTTTGTAAGATTATATTTGATTTTATCTCAACTTGTGGCTTCCCTACGTATTTTTATCAGTATCTTTTAATAAGCAGATTTTTAAACATTTTAATGAAACCCAATTTCTCAAATTTCCTTCATTTATAAGTTTGTGCTTTCTGCGCCTTACATAAGAATTTTTGCCAAATCTACAATTGCGAAGATAACTGTAAGTTTTCTTCAAAAATATACTTACTCTGAAGTGGTTTGGTAAATATCAATTTATAAAAATATCAATGATGTCAAAAACTATGTTATAGTGTTATAAAATTGTATATATTCATTCTAATTATATTTTTATTTTTTCTGATAACTACTAGAAACTATTATAACAATAACAAATATGATTATGATTTTTTAATTTTCCTCTTTACTGTTGTCAATTTTTGCTTCGTTTATTTTTGAAACTTTCTTACTATGTGCTTGTATATTTAGAGTTTTGTCTGCTTGATGAATTGACCATTTTATTACTGCAAAATGTCTTTCTTTACCTCTGGTAATGTTCCCTTTTTGAAGTCAACTTTATCTTACAGGGTACTCTATATTTCTTATGTGTAGTGTCTATAAGGTATAATTTTTTTTTTACCATTGCTTTGCTTTTAAGGTAGTTGAGTCTTTATATAACAGTGTGCTTATATAAACAGCATACTTCTCTCTTGCTCTATCATAAAATCTGACAACCTTTGCCTTTTAGTTGAATGCTTACCCTATGTATTAGTCTATTTTCATTTAATGTAGTTATTGACAATCTAGCTTTATGTTCATATCCTTGCTTTTTGTTTTCTGTTTGTCCTAAATGTTATTTGCTATTTGCAGCCCTCATCTTCCCTCCTGTGACTTCTACTTTCTATTATCAGTTCTCTTTAATGCAAAGAATTCCTCTTATCATTCCTTGATATATGTATCTGCTGATGGAAAATTATATTTTATTGCTCAGCATATTTCTTTATTTAACCTTTATTTTGGCTAGATAAAGAATTCTTGGATGACATTGTTTTTCTTTCATCATTTGGCATCTTATCCTCTGTGTTTCATTGCTTTCGAGAAAAAGTCGGAAAAAAACTTAATGTTCTCTTAACTGCATAAGCCTCTCTCTTGGACTTTTTTGAAAATTTTTTCATTATCTTTCACTTTTACAAATTTACTTGTAATATGCTTTGGGCTTTTTCCTGATGTGTGTATTTGTGTGTGTGTGATTGTGTTTATTTTCATCACGTTTGAAGTTCACTGAGCTTTCTTAGATTAGTGGTTTTACAGTTTTCATCAAATTGGGAAAACTTATGACAAGTTTTGGAAAATATTCTTTAAATATTTTATTTCCTGCCCAGCCTTTTCCTTTTAGTTTTTTTCTCACATGTCAACTAAATGTATGTTATACCACATAAGATCATACATGTATCAGAGATATTTAGCAATCATAGTTTCTCTGTGTCCTTCAGTTTGGGCACTTTCTACTGCCTTGCTTGCATGTTTACTGATTTGTTTTTCTGTAGAATATTGCCTGCTATTAATACATCCAGTTAGTATTTTATAGTAGATTTTTCTTTGCTGTTATTATCAGTTTTAATTTTTTTTAATACAGCCATTTCTTTGTTGAGAATCCCCATCTGTCCATTTATTAAATGTATATTCTCTTTTAAACTATTGATCACATTTACAGAGTGTTTATATTTTTCTGCTTTTATCTATGTCTAGCAGTTTTTGCTTGTGTGCATGTTATTGCAGAACAATGATAAGAATTAAAGAAAATGGATTATGTTATCTTCTTTTAAAGACTTTAATTGTGACTCTCAGTCATTTTTGATAGTTCAGCATGATTTTATGAGCCTGGAGTTTAGAATTTATTACAATAGGTTTAGATTAGACCTTACTTTAAAGTTCTACCCATAAGTCCTTGCCTTTCTAGAGTCCCTGTCAAAAGACTATCATGTTCATAAAGGGATCTGCATTCTGGACAATTAGAATTCCACTTCCTCTCAGGGTTGTGTGATTTAAAGAATCTCCATTCAGCTCACAACTCCCCATAGCTATTCTCTGCTTTCTATTCTCCAACTCTGCATAATTTATTTCTATACCCATTTTTCTTTAACATCAAGATTATTCATTTTTCAAATAAGCATGGTAAATAAATGGAATTCTATGTGAACTTACTGGAAACAAGAACTATTTATCAACTGTAGTGTTTTTAAAGCACCAAATTGGAAATTTTAACTGGCCCATAAATGTTTAAATACTTCATCTGAGCCAGAAAGTAAATAGCTTTACCAGTCCTAACTCTTAATATCCTATCTGAAAGAAATTTTCAAACACACACACACTCACAAGGTAAAATAAAAACAATTTGGAGAAGAAAATTAGTTATCTTTGTTGGGTTGTTCTAGGATTCTTCATTTGAAATGCAAAATAACATAGCTATTTAATTTCATTCAGTAAAATTCAGCATAAGATGAATTATTTTGGATTATCATTAAATAATCTGAAATAGAAGGTAAATATCCTTGTCACATAGATATCCCAGGACATTACATTCGAAGGTTATAACAACTATTAATTACAGAGCCCTTACCAGATGAGGGCCAGTCATTGAACCAGTCATTTTACATATTTTGTCCTCAAAACAGTCTACAGTAGATTCTATTGTTATTAATGTTTTAAAGAGGAGTGTTCTAAGGTTTCAAGAGTTTCAGTATTTTAGTCTCAGGGCTAATTAAGTCCTGGTTCTGGGTTCCAAGTGAAAAGTTCATTGAATACAGATTGTGAGATCTTCATGCCTAATACTACATTCCGCTTGAAATTAGGTTCCCATATTTATACGGTGGTTTCAGTGCTTTTGCACGGAGGAGCAATGCTTTCAAATATCTCCATTATAGTCATTTTGACTATAAATATTTTATAAACATCAAGGATTTTAGTCTTTTACTACAAATTAAATAAGATAATGCATATAACAACACAATAGTTGGCATATTTTAAGTTGACAATAATAGCAGTTATTTTTATTATTATAAACACAGAATCTAGTGGTAAAAATAGAAACACTTTTAAATATAGATATTGCTGCCAGCATTTTAAATATAAAGGAGGTAGTCATATATAAAATAAGCAGTAATGGGGAATACCAAAGAGCTAAATAGAAAATGCTAAAAGTTAATATAGGACAAATAAAAGAATAACAATACTGAAATTAAATGAGGAAAAAACAAAGATTATTTTAAAACATCTAAAGGAAAAATCATAAAAGGACATGAATTATAAAAATGTTTGAAGAACAGAAAATAAAAACAAATACATGAGAATCTTCAACAAATGAAAGAGCTGACATTAAATTGCACTTAAAATAGCAGAGATTTAGGTTAGCTGAAACTTCTTTTTCAACTGGTCACAAACCTACCCTAACTAGAAATGTGAACTATAAGCTAGAATTTGTTTTAGGGTTCCTATTTTTAATTTACTATTGTGATTAAAACATAATACAATAATAAAATATTTAAAACAAGATTATAATTAAAATACATAAAGTTTAGTCCTATTGGACTTACCTCAAAAAAAATCTAATTTTTTTAAAAGTGCCCTATCCAAGGTAAATTTTTTTGTATGTTTGGAAACCACCACATGCATCTAATTTACATTAATGCAAAGAGTGCATCTAGATATTAAAATAATATTTTGGTTACATGAAGTAGTTATTAGAAAGTTAGATAGCTGATGTTCCTTTTGACTTAAAATTTCTCTGAAGGCATTCTCATGAGAAGTTCTCAAAACATTTTAGGCAACTTTGGATGAAGTATATAGCCTATAAAGAGAGATCATTTTTAAAATGATACTTTTAATTGAATATATGTCATAATAAAAGAACTTCATGTCATATGTAAGTAGAAAATTAAAATGATATCTAATTTAAAATATTTAAGTGGAGCAGTCATTTTGGAAAGCTTTATTGAATTAACAATATTTTCAGATGAGGACATTAAAAATAAAAATTTAATCCAGTCAATTAAAGTCTTTTAATT
The DNA here is from genome assembly GCF_016906955.1 of Phacochoerus africanus. NCBI lineage: Eukaryota > Metazoa > Chordata > Mammalia > Artiodactyla > Suidae > Phacochoerus > Phacochoerus africanus. Next base: position 214,949,935 of record NC_062545.1, read on the forward strand.
ACTAATAACACTTGCTTCTCTTATTTGATTCCTATGATAAAAATTTTAGGAGAAGAAAAATGAAAGCTACAAGTTTAACTAAATAAAATGAATTGCTCTCTTAAAAGAAACAGTTCTATCCTGGTTCGGTATTAAATAGGCCTTCTAAATGCTCACCATCTATCTGTAAGTTTAATTCAAACCAAGGTTATTTTGAAGTATATCACTGAGATATAGGCAATAGCTTAGATGCATTTCCTACAAGAGAACAGATTAAGTCTAGTTTTTTGAAATTTGGAATAGCTTACAAAATTGAAGGTAGAGGTTCTAATCTGACAGTTGCCTGATAAAATGTAGACTCAAAGTAAATTTTGTTAAAAGCGCTGGAAAATGGCAGCTTCTAATAACATGCATTTAGCAAACACAAATTGTTTTTAAAATACCTTAACACATATTCTTCTGATTCTACTATAGCAACTACTTTTAAGTTTTAAGATAACTGGAAAAATCATACAGCACTCTAATGGGGACTGGTTTATAAAGAAGCCCAAGCTGAAGTTAATTTATTCCCTATCTCATTCTTTTTTGTTTCTTTGTTTCCTATAATCCAGATTGATAGACTTCATTTTGGGCCTCTTATATAAAATGAACCTTGCAAAATTCTCAACAAGTTATTTGTATATCCTTTATTATAAAAGAAATATATCCTTAAATATCCTCTAGTTTAAAAAAAATAAAAACCTTATCAATTAAATTTAGGAATATTTAGCTAATCTTTACTCTGGCGTGATTTGTATAAAATTAAAAAAATTGTATAGAGTGTTATTTTATTAATATTGTATTGGTATTGTATATACCCTTTGGATTACCACCTGAAGCAAGATACAAAACATTTCATCCCTCTAGAAAATTGCCTATACAAATCCAGTCAGTTCTGTGTTCTCCAGCACTCACTACTGCCATTTTTTTCTGATTTGTATTCTCTAATTAGTTTGCCTATTCCTAAATTTTATGTCAATGGAATCTTAAAATATATATTATTTAGCATTTTTTGTTCAAATTATTGTTTTTGAAAAACATTTGTGTTGTTGTCTATCAATAATCCAATTCTTTTTTATTTCTGGGTGATATTTCACTGTATGAATATACCATAATTTGTTTACTTTCCAGTAGATTACTGAATTGTTTTCAGTTGCTGTGAATATTTTGGTAGAAGTCTTCCTGTGGATATATGTTTTCAGGTATTTGGGATAAATACCTACTAGTAGAATTGCTGAATTTTAGAGTAGGTTTCTATTTTGCTATATGAGAAACTACCTAGCAGTTTTTCAAAATAGCACAGTTTTTATACTCTTACCAATGTAACCCTTAGCATTTTATAAGGTGTCCAGTTGTTCTACATTTTTGTTAATATTTGAATTGTCAGTGCTGTTGATTTTAGACTTCTACTAAATTGAAGTGGTATCTCATTGTGATTTAACTGTCTCTCTCTCTAATGACTGATAATATTGAGTACTTTTTCATATGATCAATGACCATATATTGTCTATGAAGTTATACATCCATATTTGTTTGCACATTATTAATGTTTGTGTATCTTCGTATTGTTGATCTGTCAGGGTTCTTTATAAACTGTATCTAAAAATCCTTTGTCAGATATAACTAGTGTTGATGTTTTCTCCCACTCTGTAGCTTGATTGGCTTACTTGATTTCTTAGTATCTTTGATAAGCAGGCATTTTTAGTGTTGACGAACTTCAATTTTTTTTTTTTTTTGTGGCTAGGTCTTCTATGTCCAGAGTAAAAAGGTGTTTTTTTTTGTTTTTTTTTTTTTGTTCTGCATTAGAGAGATCTGACTAATCCAGATTTTGAAGATATTCTGTATATTTCTAGCTTTTACATTTAAGTCTATGATCTACCTCAAGTTAGTTTTTGGCATGAAGACAGCAGTCAATTCAACTTTTAAGAATCTATTCTTTTTTATTTGTGTTTTCTAAATTGTTGACATAAAGTTGTTCATAATATTCTTTAATTATTCTTTTAATGTCTGTAGGATGTGTTGTGATAACCGCTCTATCATCCTGATAACCATTTCTTTTTATCATTCATTCTCTCTCAGTTTTTCTGTTTTCTTGATTAGTGTAACTCAGACCTTATCAAATTTGTTTATCTTTTCAGAGAATCAACTTTTGGATTTGTTGATTTTCTCTACTTTTATCTATTTTCTATTTTATTGACCTCGGCTTTATCTCTATATTTCCTTACTTTGTTCTTATTCCTCTATTGTTTTTAACGTAGAAATTTAATTAATTGATTTTAAATGTTTCTTCTTTTTAGGACATCTTTTCTGCCCCACCCAACCTTAACCATTGAGTTACTCCCAAAGTTCAAAATACATCATAGCTATTATTTCAGCCTTCCTGCACTGCTGCCACTTCTCAGCAGGCACTAACTTTTGGGAAATAATCCCCATTCCTCAGAAGGAACTCCCTTATTTTTTCTATCCTACTTCAAGACATCAGCCTACCACGTCTATGCAATTGAATACCTTTGGGGAAAAGTATGTGGCTGGACTCTGACTTGTTCTGTAACTCTATCTCTCTCTGTCATTCTAATTCATCATGCCTGCCACATGTGGCAATTAAAAGTTTGTTGAAGGTTTAAATAGTGTATCAGTTATCTATTGCTGTGTAACAATCTCAAAATGGTGACTTACATATCAATTTTCACTATGCTTCTGGTTGATGAGGCAGTTCTCCCCCATATGGTAATTGGATTTGCTGAATTCAGCCAGTAGTTAGGCTAGACTGGAAGTTCTAAGATGGCATCTCTTATATTTCTGGGCCTTGATACAAACACAAACTGTCAGTCAGCATGTCTCAGTTCTTCTCCATGTATCCTCTATATTCACATGGTGTTTCATCTTCCTGGGATTCTCCACTTGACCTCTCGGTCTTGCATTATAACCTAGACTTTCTTATATCATGGCAGCTAGGCTTCAATAGTGAGTGTTCCAAAAGGATAACCCCCAGGGTGCAAGCACTTTTCAAGGAAGCTTGCATAACACTTCTAACATTGCTTTGATCAAAGCAAGTATAGCTTTGATCAAATTGTATAGCATGGAAGGGTTGGTTTATTATAGACCATCATAGCATTATTTACTTTATTTCTGAAGATGTTTGACAAGAAGATATTCCTTCTACTCAGCAAGGAATTAAAACAATTATAGATACCATATCTCCTAGAAAGCTATATTTATTTTCCCATTTAGTCTTTAGTTTTTGTGGCTAAGATGGAGGCAAAAATCTCCTGCAATTTTTCAATCCAAATTCTAAGTGGAACCAATGCCCACTTCTTTCCTACTTTCTCACCATCCTAAATATTTTCCAACCCCTAACTTTCCCCCTTAAGCTAAGTGGGTAATCTTATCTAATGATGACTCAGAGGAAACATAAGCCAGTAGAGGTTTTACCTTAACTTCCTTCATCATATCTATAAGTGCAGATAATGCAACTTAATGTAAATAAGCTAGTGGGACTTATTTTCATAACATTCCACCTTTTTTTGTTGTACACTCTTTCTGGAAATATCTTCATTAAAGGCCAATTTAATGCACCTTATTTCTACTTTTCCCTCAGTTCTTTCAAGATGTCACTTGCTTTGAATGACCTCTTGCTATTTAAACATGTATTAAACATGCGTCTTTGGTTTTCCTATTTTTCTCAGTGCTTTTACCATTATAGACATTATTAATGCACATTGCCCTTGACTATTTAGCTGTTTGTAACCCCCTCTGTAGCTCCACATACACACACATCCTAGATCATGAAGCAGAAACTGTATCTTTTCACCTTGCAATTGTATTCCCAGTGCCAAGAACCATGCCCAACACTATATGTACATAATGGAAGTGTATCAAAGAAATAGATTTGTGAATAACACACCTCTCCTCTGATAGTGTTGGACCAGTACCTTGCAAAAACCTGGCTGGGGTGTACTAGCCTAGTGTTAAAATAGTAAGTGGCTAAAGTTTATAAGAACAAAACTATATGTACAGTAGAAAAAAAAGATTTTTTCAGCAGTGTATTTTATTTAGTATAATTAGTAACTTTAAAATAATGATTCTTTGGGAAGGAGAATGAAAAGAGAATACATTCCTCTAGAACAAATCTCATACAAAAAAAGACAAAATTGTCAAAATGTCTACATGGGGGCAATTCCCATTCTACCTTAAGGAATTTTACTGGAAGGGACATATATGACAGTGGCATGACGTTTGGGAAAATGATGAAAGCCATTGACTAAAAAAGATTGTTAGGAGTTCCCGCCATGGTGTAGTGAGTTAAGAATATAACTGCAGGGGCTCAGGTGACTGTGGAGGTATAGGTTCAATCCACAGGCCCAGCACAGTGGGTTAAAGGAGTGAGCACTGCTGCAGCTATGGTGTAGGTCGCAGTTGTAGCTCGGATTCAGTCCCTTGCGCAGGGATTTCCACATGCCCTAGGAATAGCGATAAAAAAAAAAAAAGGAAAAAAAAAGATTGTTAAGTGTGCCTTGGTTTTATATATTCTATATATGTTTCAAATTTAGCTAACTGGGAATGCTTTTCCTATTCACTGAAGCAAGGCAGCAATTTACTAAGTAGTATCCTAACATCCTAAATAAGTTTAATGCAGTTTCCAAAAATGGACAACACTCCCAGTTAATGGCAGTGAGCACTTTGGGAGAACTGATTTTACAAATACATTTTTATTTAGTGCTTTAAAAATTCAGTGCATTACTAACAAACAAATGCTTTAACCCTTTTAGTTAAGGACTGTGTTTCTATGTTTCTATTCTAAAATACCAAAGATAGTTAATGTGAATGAATTACCAAAGAATATCAAAAACTCTAAGCAGAAGTATTTTAACAGAATATATTAGATCTGGAGGGACTTCAAAGATCAGCTTAGGAGAAACATAAGGCTCAGATAACTAAGTTTTGTCTGTACAACAGAGTACCACACAACAGAAGCTTTCCATTCTGTCATGATGTCTTCTGTTCTCCTACCTTCTTCCTCTTTCCACTCACTATGTCCATGCCACAGGAGTTTTATTTCTGCATCCAAATATTACAAGCTTATTCTTATATAAGGGCCATTGTACCTGCTAATGATTCTGTACAGAGCATTCAGCTCCCACAGTGGACCCTTCCCCACTGAAGTCTCAACAAATATATCACTGTGAGCACTCTGTCTCAAGTAATCACCTCTTCTCTGCTCCCCTTTTTTTTATTACATTGTCCTGTATTGTTTTCTCCACAGCACTTAACCTGAAATTATCTTGTACATTGATTTATTTTGCATTCTGTCTCCCCAATCTTGAAGCTAAGCTCAATAAAAGTAATATAGCTGTCTAAGTTGACACAATGGCATCTGAAATATCAGCTGGCACTGGAAAGAACTCATTAAGTATTTGCTAAGTGATGGAATGATTTATTCATATGATATCTATAATGCCAATCTTATGATGTTTAAAAAAAAAGTTTGCATTTAAATATATATTTAATTTAAGTTGACTTTTTTTAACCAAATCTTTTTCTACAGTCTTTCTTTAGAGCATTTGTTTGGGAAATGAAAATGATTCTGTAACTATTCATTGATATACATGCATCAATATCAATTTCAAAGTGCATCAATATTTTTATTTCTGTCTATCTGCATTAATTCATACATCACTATGTGTTCTGCTTCCTGGCATCTGCTGATTCCAGATTTTCTAGTTTACAGTGCAACATCATTGAGTTTGGTGCCATATGGCTGCCCTTCTTTGGTCCAAGTTTTGATCAGTCAAGTGATGGCAGACTGACTTGTGCCACTTTAGAGAAGATAGAGAATTGATGTGGAGCCAATCCGCTAAAATATTTTCTTGAAGAAAAATGTGTTCTAAGCATCAATAGGATAGCGTAAGCTATACTAAATAATATATAAAAATACACTTTGTTCTTAATGGTTGTCTCAGAGACAAATTGTCAGAAGCTTGTTTTACCCCTAAATGGAAATACTCATTCCAAAAATTTAACTGGTGCTGTGCTCATGTGTGTGACTAGAGTTATTCTTTACCAACAGCAGTGAGGGCTTTTATACCCTGAAGTGGGGTAGTCTATTCTTTCACTGATAGCAATCTGAAAAGCCAATGTTGCAGTTTAGTGACTTGAAACGCCACCCACAAACATGAGGAAATACCTTGAAAGATGCTCTGATGTGATCTACTGGTATTAAAAATGCATCAAGAAGTCTGGCCCACACTCATCCCATGACTCACATCCAACTTCACTTTAGTTATTTATTAATAACTTGTTTATTCTCAAAAGTAGTAGAGGCAATTATAAATATGTATATGTGATCATAGAATAGATGTGAAGGGACAGAGAAATGAAATGCTGTATAAAGGACTTTTCTTGTGGTACAGCAGTTTAAGGATCTGGTGCTGTCACTACGGTAGCCCAGGTCACTGCTACGGTGCAAATTTGATCCCTGGCCCAGAAACTTTCACATGCTGCAGAGACAGGCAAAAAAAAAAAATTCATATGTGTATATATATATATATATATATATATATAGCCATAAAGGTAAACTTAAAAATGAAAAAAAACCCAAAAGTTTGCAAAAATTGTTAATGAACTTGGTCTTGAAGTTATTAGTGGCTAAGACAAAAATGTTAAATTTTTTTACAGTATTCATGAGATACATAGTTTTAAAATACTAGCTACCTAATAAAAACAAGGTTTTTTATTTTTTAAGCACTAAAGTTTGAGAGAAATATCTGTTAAAGGGTTTCATAAAGAGCATATAGGTCTTATCTGAACATATTCTTAGCCACATTTGAATAGTCAGTAGTGGAAGTTCTGTCACACTATGCCTTAGAGTAAAAACAGGCAACAAGGCAGTTCTCAAAATCAGATTCTAAGATGTGCCATGGATTTGCATTAGAAATTTTCAACATTTTGAGGTGTTCTGAGTTGTTTTAAGTGTAAAAGACTATTGGCTAAATATGTTTCAAGAAATTCATGTAATACTAGTGCAAGTTGAAAGTAAGGTTAAATAAATAAAAACTGTTTAATTATGACAGAGCACCGATATTACACAGAATTCTCTTAGCTTAAGGTTTGTAGCTAATATACAAGACTAGTGGGACATGCATGTCCCTTAATATTCCATCCCTACAACTTATTACTTGTGTGCCCATATAGAAGTTACTTAATCAATTTGTTCATACATTCTTTTCTCTGTATTAAGAAATATCCTATGTACCTAGGAAGAAATTCCATGAAATAGTGCAGTTAAGAGTCCTCAATCCCCATACTGAGAGTACCTGCTATATAGTAGCTACTCAATAATGTCACCTTTGCTGCTTTATGAACTATATCAAAAAACATTCCTTTAAGAAAAGTTCAGGAGAAAGTATCCTTTTAGCAATGTGAGTCGTTGGTAAAACTTTCATTGAACCATAAAAAAAGCAATTAGTGGATAAAAAGAGCTGATGGGTACATAGCTGCTTCTGGGCCATCTCAACTCTATCATATACTGTCCTTTCCATTCAATTCCATAACTGCTTCAAAAAGCGAAAGGATATGCCAAACTTTTCTCTGGCTACAAGAAAGTTTTAATTGAAAACAAGAGTGCTGGGCTGAATACAGCTTCAGCAGATTCCCAGTTAAATTAGAAGGGGCTTTTCATTTAAGTCCTAGTGTTGATATGTCACTGTGCTCTGTCACTTTGAAAAGCGATAGTGCTTTGTTATCAGCACTGAGCCCTGGCAGGCTTCTGATGTAGACTTAGACTAAAATAGAATGCCAGAATGATGAAGGCGCTGCTTACCTTCAGAAATCTCCAGGCTGTAGATGTGGGCAAAGGTGCTGACATATTGCTCTGTCCATCCCAATGGGTTTGATAATCGCCGACAGATCATTTTCACATTTTAGTTTGTAATTTGAAATTTTTAAAGCATTGGCAGATTTTCACAGAAGTATGAATATTACTGATTCTATTAGATTTATGCCACACAAAAACTTTATGTCTTAGGCAAATTATTAAGAATTAATGTTTGCCCTTTAACCTGCAAGTTCTACTTGGAAAGTATTCAAAGAAAAAATTACTGTAATTTGACAATTGATAGAAGATGCTGACCTGCCAGTAAACATAGTCATTTTTTACATTACACCCTGTTTGTGTGCCAACCTGCTGCTGCACACTGAGGTAGGTGCTGGCAATGGGACGACAAGTTAAGAGTCCCTGTCCTCAAGCAGGGAGACATACACAGAAATAGGTAATTATAAGCTAATGCAGCAAGTGAAATCATGTGTATAAAATATTACTGAAACATGAAAAGCAAATATCATGATATGTCTTAAGAAGCAAGTGCTAGAAATTGTGCATGTCTAACCAGTATCCTTGTTCCTAGTGACTAGATCAACAAATTATTTGTATGGATGAATATTTATATTTGTGTGACATTACTTTCCTTGGCTAGGAACAAGATGTCTTTCAGGAATAGAAAGATATATTTAAATAGAGGATTTTAGTTGGAAAATGGAAACTTTTTGAGGACTTAGAATTATTACTCCTCACTTCTACAACTCCCACCCCAAACATACACAGTGTAACTTTTTATATGCTGAAGTGTTCCATGGCTTTCTGTGGTTGACTACATAGAAAGAAAATCACTTTTGAAACTGCTTTACTCTAGCACTTCAGGCTCTTTAATATAGACTCACTTTTCTACTAATATGTTTCTCCACATTAAATTCTGATATAATAATCATATAGCTAAAGAGCATTTAAGAGAGTATACCTTGTGAAAGGAAAAATACATGTTTTACCACATTTGCTGCTTTTTGAAATTAAATCAATTTTTGAATATCTTTGTGTAGGTCTTCAGATCCCTCCCCTCTGGAGAGATGTTTTAGGAACACAGCGGTGCTGCTGTGAGCTTTAATCACTGGGTATTTGTTTTTTCACACTAATTTCAAACCACAAAACTAGCATCCAAATTGAATATGGCAGTAGGTTTACAGGCCTTTAATTGACTTTCAAGTGTCATACTATATTTTCAAAGCATTTGATCAAGTTTATCACTTTGGGATTGTTTAAAACTTGGTTTTCTGTAATATGCGGCCTTTGAAATATTCTAACTAAAAGGCAAATAAAAGTAGAAAACATTTTACAACTTCAGTGCAAGTTTTTAAAAATTAATCAGCCACATGTTTGAGTCCCATCTCTGTGAGCAGATTTCTAGAGTAAATTCCTCCTGTGCTAGGCTGAATTCCTCAAACCACTGTGTGTCTCTGTCCAGAGGGGTGGATGTATACAAACTGGCCATTCAAAGTAAAGTAAATACTTATTTTTCAACATTTATAGATGCTGGCATTCATATTTTGCGTTTCATTTGACCATTTTATTGTCTACCTTTATTTAGTTAACAAGGGGAGGAAAGTAGTGATTGGTAGCTTTGAAGGTAAAACTAAAAATGATAAGGAGGGCATACATAATCGAATGTGGCCCCATATGAGAGTAGCAGGAAGGTTCCAGGAAGTTTTATAAAACCTGGCCCTCTACCTTATTTTTTAACTGGCATTAGGGTGGAGATGCCTATCACAATTTTTCCTTTAATCAGAAAACCTTGAAAAATATTGCTCCAGGACAAAACTTAGTAAAATGTAATTTCTGAGAATGTTATTTAGGACCATTTGAAATGGGGCACTTGATCCTAACTGTATACAGAAGCAAACACATATATTGGTTAGGATATATTTATATGTTATGGAATTACTTCATATATTATACATGTTTACATGTTTATACTATTTATACATTATATATATATGGTACTGATTTATTTATTAGGTAAGTCATAACTATCTTATTAAATTCTAACCCCTTTTCTCAGTAAATATTACCATTTGATGTCTCTTACCCTCTATTCTCTGTTGTGTTTTATACACTTGATGGTCAGGGAGTCAGGTGATTTTACCTCTAAACAAAGCAAAGTAAGAAATAGCTTTGATGCCATTGTGGAGGTAATTGAGGATGCCCAATTTTGGTAAATAAAAAAACATGTCATGATTTTACTCTTTCCTCATTCTTTCAGTATTGTATAAATAATAGTCTTAAAATGTCAAACAGATCCTAAGACTATTCTATAATATTTCAGGTCATATTTTATAGAGAAACACTAACAAATTGTATCTGTCAGAATGATTCTCCTTACTTGGCAAAACAACTAACACAGCAACAAGATGTATGAGGAGATCAGAACTTTATAAGAGAACTGCCTTTGCCACTATTTTAAATTCTCTACTGGCTTAAACTATGATTTTATGACTATTTATTTAATGTGTGTTTATGTGTCTGTGTTTTTTTTTTCTTTTTTAAGGCTGACCTGTAGAATATGGAAGTTACCAGGCTAGAGATAGAATCTGAGCTGCAGGTGCCAGCCTATGCCACAGCCACAGAGACACCAGATCTGAGCTGCATTTGCAACCTACACCACAGCTTACGGCAATGCCAGATCCTTAATTCACTGAGTGGAGCCAGGGATGGAACCCTGATCCTCATAGACACTAGTCAGCTTTGTTACCACTGAACTACAACTGGAACTCCAGTATTTTCTTTCTTTTTACCCTCTGAATTTATTCAGCAATTTTATTACCATTTTGATGAAAGTTATTGAGTTTGAGACATTTTATAGCAGACTTAGCTGTTATGAACTAGTTACATCTTAAAGATAAAAGGAAAAAATGAGTATAGACAAGCACACATTAATTTTTCTAAGATATATTAATAAAAATTCTGAATGTTCATTTTTCTTTCTATTTTACCCTCCTTTATGGCAACCCCCCCCCCACACACATAATTATTAAGACAAACATCATCTTCTCAGATGATATTCATATATTTGTATTTTTAGTAGTTTAAAGATAATATCATAATTCATATTAAGGTGGGTTTATAAGGGCAAAGAAACAAAAGAAAATTGAATTATATATGGCAAATTATATGAAATTAAGTATTATTTTAAGCATGGATTTTTTGCAAAATCTGAAGGTCATTCCACATGTTACTCATTTTGTTCAAAAGAAAAGCAACCTGAATAATGCATTTTTAAAATAGGCAACATTCATTAGAGAAAGGAAAAAGCAAAACAAAACAGCACCCTCGGAAAAAAAAAAAAAGTCTCCAAACACCTAGAGCCTCAAAATCAAAGCAGGAAAAACTATGGCACAATAAGAGGTAATCAAACCATTCCTTTGATGAATGAATGAGCCCAACATAGACAATGTGTTACCTGAAAATGGAAAGAAGAAATTTAGATTGATGATGTGAAAGACATCACTGGAATCATTAAGAAACCTAGAAATTGTATCATAATTCACTCATTTTATTTTTTAATTTTTAAATTTTTTATTGTTATTTCCCCAATACAATTTTTTTTTCTACTGTACAGTATGGTGACCCAGTTATACATACATGTATACATTCTTTTTTCTGACATTATCATGCTCCATCACAAGTGACTAGTGCTACACAGCAGAATCTCATTGCTGATCCATTCCAAAGGCAATAGTTTGAATCTGTTAACCCCAAGCTCCCAATCCATCCCACTCCCTCCCCTTCCCCCTTAGAAAACTATACATAGAACTGCCATATTACCCAGCAACCCCACTTGGACATATATCAAAACTTTCCTTAAAAAAGATACATGCACCCTCATGTTCATTGTAACACTCTTCACAATGGCCAAGATATGGAAATAACCCAAATGTCCATCAACAGATGATTGAATTAAGAAGATGTGGTATATATACACAATGGGATACTACTCAGCCATAAAAAGAACAAAATAATGCCATTTGAAGCAACATAATTCACACATTTTAAATTAATCATTTTTTCTATCACTAGTAGGTTGGACTTCTGTGAGTGTTTGAAATTTTAAAATGAATAAAACATAAGCCCTCCTTAAGGAGACTTCATTCTACCAAAAGAAAGAAAAATATAAACAGATAATAGCAATGCTATCTACCTATATACAAAATTCTTGTAGATACTACCTATTTCTTGTATACTCATGTCAGAGTTTGTTTTCTTAAACCAAGCCAGGGATGCTGAACACCTTTTAGAAGTTTTTCTGCACCATTTTAACCCAGTTCTTCATTGTTATTTGATAGTTATAAAACAACTGCAGGGAAAAAGATAGTAAAACCAAAATATTTAAATAGTCACACAATAGCTATTTCAAAAGAGGTTTTGCTAGTTCATAAGTATCCAGTCATGTAAACTCTACCTAGGTATTGTGCATAATTATACAGCTGTAAGTACTTTTTTCAATGATTGCACCAAAATTGTTAATATGGGATGGAAGACTAGGATGCAAGATTGAGATGGAGGGCTGATTTGAAATCCATCTGCTATGGGTTTCAACTCCATCAGCCTGTAAAATGACCTGAACCACATAATCTATTCTAATATCCTCTCCCATGTTCATAAGAAACAGCAGCACAGACCCAAAGTTGCAATGAGTTGGAAAATCTTTTCACGTAGCTTTTCTGAATTTCAAGGAAATCTGGATTGTCAGTCTCAGAAGGATCTTTCAGCCACTATGATGTCTGGGTTTCTATCCAGGAGGGGACCTACCCATACCATGGCACTATGTTAGAAACCATCATGCAGAAAGGCCAGTTCCCAGTTTCAGAGGAGATTGAGCAGGAGTCCAATTTGGTTAGGTGGTGCCTGGGTTTATTTCTGGTGCTGGGAAAACTGGACAGCTGCATGTAATTCAGTGAAACTGGAACATATCCTCACTCCATGCACAAAGATAAATTCAAAATGGCTTAAAGACTTACACATAAGACAAGACACCATAAAACTCCTAAAAAAGAGCATACGCAAAACATTCTCTGACATCAATCATACAAATGTTTTCTTAGGGTAATCTCCCAAGGCAACAGAAGTAAAAACGAAAATAAACCAATGGGACCTAATCAAACTTAAAAGCTTTTGCACGGCTGAGGAAACCATAAAGAAAAACAAAAAGATGACCTATGGAATGGGAGAAAATAGTTTCAAATGATGCAATTGACAAGGGCATAATATCATAATTTCTTGTTCACTTAACACTTTATTTTTATGTCTAGGTTTTGGCTATTTTTAATCTCTAAAATATAGAAACAACTTATACAACTCAACAACATAAAAACCAACAACTCAATTGAAAAATGGGCAGAAGACCTGAATAGACATTTCTCCAAAGAAGACATACAGATGGCCAACCGGCACATGAAAAAATGCTCAAAATCACTAATTTCAGAGAAGTGCAAATCAAAACTACTATGAAATACCACCTCACACCAGTCAGAATGACCATCATTAACAACTCAACAAATAACAAATGCTAGAGAGGGTGTGGAGAAAAGGGTACCCTCCTCTGCTGTTGGTGGGAATGTAAATTGGTACAACCACTATGGAAAACAGTATGGAGGTATCTCAGAAAACTCAATATAGAACTACCATATGCCCCAGCAAACCCACTCTTGGGCATATATTCAGAGAAAATTTTCCTTGAAAAAAACACATACACCTGCATGTTCATTGCAGCACTATTCACAATAGCCAATGTGGAAACACCTGAAGGTCCATTGACAGACGAATGGATTAAGAAGATGTGTGATATATACACAATTGAATACTACACAGCCATAAAAAGAACAAATAATGACATTTGCAAAAACATGAATGGAACTGGAGACTCTCATACTAAGTAAAGTAAGTCAGAGAATGGCAAGTACCATATGTTATCACTTACATTTGGAATCTAATATATGGTTCAAATGAACTTTTCTCCAGAAAAGAAACAAACTCATGTACTTGGAGAACACAATTGTGGTTGCCAAAGGGGTAGGGGGGAGAGTGGGATGAACTGGGAGTTTGGGGTAGGAGATGCAAACTATTGCATTTGGAGTAGATAAGCAATGAGATTCTGCTATATATATCCAACTATATCTAGTCACTTGTGATGGAACATGCTCGAGGGTTATATGTTTATAAAAACTGGGTCACTTTGCTGTATAGTATTAATTGACAGAACAATGTAAATCAGCAAAAAAATTAAAATTAAAAAAGACAAATTTGTTCAAACTAGTCTGGATGATTATATGCACTTAGTTGTTACTCTGTTCCAGTCACTGTTCTAAGGACTTTGAAATTAAGGACTCATATAATCATCATGATGATTGTGTAAGATTTTTACTTTCCCTGGCAGAATCCTTATAAAAATAAGAAAATCTAACTGAATCCTATGGTGGACTGTCTATATCTTCTGACTCACATTCTCATGAAATCATTTACATATATGAGGGACAGTAACTTACCCAGCTATCTAACAGACCCTTACTTTATGCCACATTATCTTTCACCCCTCTATTTCCTTGTCTATGCCACTTCTGTGGGCTGGGATGTACAGTTAAAGAGAATGTACTACCAATTCATGCAACCACACAAATGAGGTATGGAGTATGTTCTCTTTAACTGCTGAATAGTGTTCAACTGTATGGAAATATCACAATTTCTTGTTAACTTTATGTCTAGGTTTTGGCTAATTTTTTATAAGCCTGTGTTAAATATTCAAATTCAATTCTTTGTGTCAACATACATTTTCACTGTCGGGTAAATGCCTATGAGAGGAATTGATGCATTATTAGGACAGTTTATATGTAATTTTTTTTTTTGGTCTTTTGTCTTTTTGTTGTTGTTATTGTTGTTGTTGTTGTTTCTATTTCTTGGGCCGCTCCCACAGCATATGGAGGTTCCCAGGCTAGGGGTTGAATCGGAGCTGTAGCCACTGGCCTACGCCAGAGCCACAGCAACGCGGGATCCGAGCCGCGTCTTCAACCTACACCACAGCTCACGGCAACGCCTGATCGTTAACCCACTGAGCAAGGGCAGGGACCGAACCCGCAACCTCATGGTTCCTAGTCGGATTCGTTAACCACTGCGCCACGACGGGAACTCCAGGACAGTTTATATGTAATTTTATGAGAAGCTGTCAAGCTTTTTTTCCAAAATGCCATGGCATGGCATTTTTCATTTTCACTGTCATTAAGTTTCAGTTGCTCCCCAACTTCAGCAAATCTTGATATTGTTATTCTTATTAATTTTAGCTGTTCTGAGTATGTAGCGCTGTTTAGTGTGCTTTGGTGTGTATTTCTCTTATGACTAATGATGACCATCTTTTTATTTATTTATTTTTCATTCACATATTTACTTTGGTGAAGTGTCTAATAAAATTAAAATCCCATTTTAATTGAGTGAGTTGGCTTCATATTCCTAACTTGTAAGATTTAGATATTCAAGTTATATGTTCTTTATCATAAATATAACAAATATTTTCACTTAGGCTTGCCTTTTATCTTCAATGTCTTTTGAAGACTAAATATTTTCAATCTCGATATTTTACTTTACCATATTTAAATATTTTGAGCTTTATACATCTAATCTAAGAAAGTGCTTAATCCAGGATCCCAAAGATTGTCAAAATTTCTAGAGTGACGGGTTTTTTTAAGTAATTTTTACAACTGTAAAGATATCTTTCCATTGTCCTCTTGGACCTTCCTTCCTTCCTTCCCTTTTTTGCTTCTTCCTTTCTTCTTATTTTTAAAATTGTATACAGTGTTTCTTCTGTCTCATTTTACTTTAATATTTTCTCTTCCTCAATGATTTCACCAGCTTCATTATGACATTTCTTGGAGTGTTTTCCTTATATTTATACTGCTTAGGGGTCTTTCACTTTTTTTGAATCTATGTGTATATGCTTTTCAGCAACTTGGAAAAATCTGGCTATTATTTATTCAAATATTTTGTTCCCATTCTCTGTCCTCTGTTTCTAGGAAGCAAATTACATAAATTTATGCTGTTAATATAAGTTTTTTGTTTTTAAAACTAATATAGTTCAAAACTAAAGAAATATTATTATGAGGATTCTACCCAATATCCTATGTGTTGTAAGGTCTTTCTACTATGGCATGTAGAAACATGAATTATCCCCAGCCCTGTGAGAACTTCAGTTCTGTTCACTCCTTGCATGCGGTTCATTGCATGGCTCCAGTGTTTCTTCTCATGAATGTGCAGAATGATACTCAGCAAATGACTTTGGAGGATTCCCCTGAAGTTCTACAAGGTGGCCTATCAGTTCAGTCCCCTTTCTTATCCTGTTCTGCAAAATCTAGTTTCTTTGACTTCCCCCAAATTCGATTTCTACCTCTACAACTTTGCAAGATGGCTGGATTCTATTATGAGTAACCCTCCTTCAGTGACCTCGAAACTGCCTCTAGGTAGCCAGTCGGTGCAATTAAAGGGCTCATCATTTTTATTTCACTTATCTCAGGGGTCATAGTCCAGTGCTGCCTATTTTCTAGTGTTCAAAACTTTTACATATATATTTGTCTAACGTCTTGTTGTTTAAGGCAGAAGATTCTTTGTTGCTCAATCCTAAGAAGGTAGTTTTAGCCTGATGTAATGTGCTGAGATTAAGGAACTGGTGGAACATAGGACAAGAAGTCAAACACAAGCATGATAATTACAGAGAAGCTTGTTTTTTATATGAAATTTTCCAATTACTTCTGTAGGCATAGTAATTAAAACTAGATAATATAAACACTTAATTGGAAACTAGTCTATGTAATAAAAGAAAAACTAAAGACATAATTATTGGGGAGTTATACATAAGAGAAGAAAGATTTATAAAAAGAAGAGAATCATATGTTAGATAAACATGGAAATGATTTTAAGAAATTTGGAGTCATTCTGATGATTGGCTGGTGGATGAAGGGAGTTCGTCCTATTTTTTTCCCCTAAAAATCCAGTCAGTTCTTGATTTAAAATTTTTAAGAGATACGATTTTCCAATGAAGCGACAGTTGGCATCAAACATTTGTGTCTTCAGACAAGACAGCGACATGGTGCCACAAGTGCCCACGACTCAAATGGTGTCTAGACAGGAAGGAGTATGTTAAACTTATTTTTTTTTTTTACTGTCACTAAGTTCAGTATCAGGAAATACACCTTCTATGCAAAGTGATTAGGCATAGATCTCACACAAAAGGGGCATAATACTTTCACATATTAAAATAGGAATCAATTTTTTTTAAAGTAGATTGGATGTTGTTCAAGAGAATTAACCATAGTTCATTCATAAAGGTAAAATCAAAACCTTAAATGGTGATTTAATTCTTTCAATAAA
This sequence comes from Phacochoerus africanus, assembly GCF_016906955.1. NCBI lineage: Eukaryota > Metazoa > Chordata > Mammalia > Artiodactyla > Suidae > Phacochoerus > Phacochoerus africanus. The sequence goes on from NC_062545.1 coordinate 214,967,186, forward strand.
CACATATATATACACAGAGAAAATTATTGAAATGATACTAAGCAGTCACGCTCAAAATAAATTTAATAGATTATTGAATATTCTATTTTTACTTGGCTATGTAAAAATATTGTTAAACACTTGTAAAACTGAGAACACTTTGTTCTATATATACATTAAACTACATCCTTGATTCAGTATTTGATATTTCATTGGAAGATGAGGAATTTTATGATAAAAGAATAAGTGAACATCTAAATTAAAACCTACATATTTCTAGAACATTATAAATTATACTTAAATTGCCAAACTTCAAGCAATTGGGAAGCATATAGAACTGATTGCATTAATTATTCTAAGAAAGTTGAATAATTATCCATTTAAACTCATTTGGAAATGCCACAGAGAAAAAAATTTTAATGCTCTAAAAAATTAATTACCTCATTTTTAGAGGGAGATTTCAGGGAAAAGTACATCTCAAAGATATGACACCTTTAGATCTTTACTAATTTATTGTGGCATTAAAGTCATGCCCAATTATAGGCCAACTTGGGTTATACATTTCTGAAAACTATCTATAATTCCTCAAGGTTATATTAAGTTATAATAAAATATCTGCCAAAGAACAGTAGTTGGTATTTTAAAATATTTTTCCTCAACTTACAGTAATTCATTTATAAAGCAAAAATAAAACGTTTGTCTTTAAATTGTATAATTCCATGGTACAGCTACTTTGCAAAGCACTTTGGCCTTAATCTCTGTAAGGCAGGAATGGACATAAACTTTGGCATAGCCTTCGTAAATATTCTAGAGAAATTCATGTCCCTGTGCACTCAAATATGTGTATAAAGATATTTGTGAAAGCATTGTTAATATGAAATCAGAAAGAGGTCCAAATATTCATCATATTTAGTAGAATGTATACATTGATGTGATACTGTCATTACAATATTATATTATGGAATTAGTTAAAACTACAACTTCACTCAAGATTATAGCTGAATATTACAAATATAAATAGAGCTGAAGAGGCAATATGTATATAATGATTTTTTTAAGGTTCAAAGAAAACCTAAATTTAACTCTTTGGGGTACATACCTCAGTGGTAAAACAAAAAGGAGAGAATGAAGGACTTGTTAATATATCAGTTAAGATAGTGTTCTCACAGGGCGAAGGGAGAGGATAATGGTTGGAAAAGGACACATTTGTGTTTATAAAGTAAGGCGATGTTCTCTTTTTGACCTGGATGGTTTTTACATGGCTGTGTACTTCTTAATTACTTTTGAACAGAAAAGTTGTGTTTGATGTACTTGTATCTATACATGTTTTCACAACAATAAAAATTATTTTAAATATACAACTTTAGGAATAGAGGACCTTAGTTATATTAGCTATGTAACAGATCATCAAGCTCTTTAAAAGTCTCTGTGTAATTGATTTTCTTCAACTCATTTTTATAATTTGCTATGTCAACATTAAGCTTTTATTTTTTCATTTCTAAGCAGATTAACCTATGATTTAATTTCCTTTATTTGAATAAAATTTGTTTAACAAATGCAGCTCTGTCAACTCCACCATGTATTGCTTTCATATCTACTATGAATAATTCATCCCTCTAAAATTAATAGTGAAAAACATTACCTATTTATTTTGTAAATCATCTTCACTTATGGCAGATTTTTTTATTATTTATTTGCAATTTTTAAGTTTTACCCTTTGGAAGGGGAAAGAAGACCATATTATGCTGCTGTTGACTACATATGATAAGCACTAGGCATTATTTGATAAAAATAAAAGAAGCAGAAATGGGATACCTACATGCTTTATGAGCAAAAGCAGGAATGTAGAGATGAAAAGGACAGGAAATCCAGATCTTCAAAATAATGAATGACAAATATCTGAGAGAGGACCTAACACCAAGAATTTTCAAAGAAATGTGAATGATAATAAGATCAATGCATGATATTCAATATCTGTAAGAATTCCTATCCACCCCATATCAATCCATATTTCAGATAAATATCCTGTTTCTGTTTCACATTCACCACCCTGGTTCATTTGTCCCCTGATGAATAACTGATGACAATGACTAATTAGATTCACCGCTCTGGCTGGTTCATCTTGGGTCATCTGCTTACTCCTGAAATCAGTCCACTTAAAGCATATGAATAGAGGGTTTAGAGGAAATGTTTGCAAAGGAAAGAGGCGATGCTATTCCCTTCAGAGAAATACTGCAATTGGAGGGATCAATAGAGAAAATACAGAGAACAGAGAATGGGTGTGAAGAAAACTAAGAGATATTATCTCAGAAATTGAAGAACATTTTAAGGAGAGAGCAGTTAAAGGTGTCAAGTGTCTTAAGTAAATGAATTTAACTGAAAACAGTCCTTCAGAGTTTGCTTTAGAAATTCAGATGGTTTAACAAGGGCATTTTCACTGGAAGCACAAGTCAGAGTGCTGTGACAAAAGGGAAAAAATTGTAGAAATGTAGATAACCAAAAGATATAGAACAGTAGTTAGATAAATATGTTGTGTCAAGTAAAGATTAAACACACTACTATCTAATAATATATTTATTTTGCTACTAATATGCCCTTAGCAAATTGCATTCAGTTCATGAAACTAAATGTTTGTTACTGAATTATGTCACGTGTGCCCCTTCAATTCACAGGAATTGTGATCTTAGCAAGTGTGATCCTTCATATGAATGTGGTAACTGGCTTTTACAGTAAAATAGGATTTCAGCTAAGAGAGAGTAGAGAGAAATTACCAGCGATTAAATATAATCCTTGCCTAAAGTAAAAATTATCCACATGTGTTATTTTATAATAATCTCAAAAAAGCAATTGCTTCTTAAAAATATTAAATTGAATCCCCTAATTTTATTGTATTTTTTTTGAATATTTTCACCTATTTTCTTTGGTTGAGGTAGGTGATTGTGAGAGATCTGTTTTTAAGCACATGAAGAAATTATGGTTAATTTAGGTAACATTAAAAATAGCAATAGTGTTGCTTTCCACCATATAAATATATATATATATATACACACACACACACACTCTATCATCTATAGATAGAAATTTATACACTTAAGTTCTTCTTTTCTTAGCTAATATTATTTTGTGAAGTGACTAAATTTTCAGAGCATATGTGTCAAGGAACTTACTTATTTAGCCAGAGGGAGGTGATACAGTGGGAGTAATCCCCTGCTTTATGAGTATGTTTGGGCTACTCACACTATTGCTTCAGAAGTCTGAAGAGGAGTTCCCACTGTGGCACAGAGGGATTGGTGGGCTCTCTGCAGGTCTGGACACAGGTTCAATACCTGGCCCAGCACAGTGGGTTAAAGACCTGGCATTGTAGCAGGACACAACTGTGACTCAGATCTGATCCCAGGCCTGGAAACTCCATATGTTGTGGGACAGCCCAAAAAGAAAAAAAAAAAAGTTTGAAGAACCTCAAGCATCAGAATTTAAAGCCCTCAACTAGTTTTCTCTTTACTTTGAAGCATTTACTATCCAGTAAAAGCTTTTTGTTATCTGAGACAGGAAGACAGGAAATTTTACCAACAGGCAAAAGTGGTTTCCCTTAATTTTTAAAATTTCTTCTTGTTCAGTTACTATTTTGTAGAATCCAAATTCTTTTGTTTCCTATGATATATATTCTACAGAATCTATTATTATTTGATATTGAAATTTGAAGCTTTGTTGGGGTTGCCTGGCAACACCATCAGTAGTGTCCTTTCAAATACTGTATCTCAGTTTGCCTATTTTCCTCCTATTTGGTTAAACAGATTATATTTTCATCATGTCCAGATATTTCCTTTCTTAAGAGTCCCCCTCCAACACACACTTTCTCCCACTTATTGTGGGTTTTGGCTAAACCCTGAACATTAGCTTTAGCTGATTTCCAAACTAACTTACATTTGATATAATATAAAAAAGATTTAACTTGGAGGTTGTTGACTTTTTTTTAGTACGCAACCTTTTTTGGAATCCTACTTGTGGTGATTATAAGCCAAAAAAAAAAAACATGAAATAGGTTGGTTATAGTTGCAATGCAGTTAGCACCATGGAATAGCAATGTCTTTGCATCCCTATAAATGATCATACTATTAAATTTTCTAAACTTTGTACTTGAGTAGAAATATTTATTGCTGTGACCATATAGTTTTCTGTCACTTGTCAGGCATAGTTCTCTAATTTTTTTGAAAGAAAATGTCCTTTTCCTTGGCCATTTACAGCACCTCGCCTTTTCAGGTAAATGGTGATTTTTATGGACAATTCCTTGATTTTAGAGAAAGAGATTCCTGGGAAAAACACTAAGGTTTTTCCCAGTCTTAAAATACAGGTGGAATAACTGGGAAATTTTGAAGCAACATGGTGAGAGGTTGCCTTTGCCTTTTTGTTTTTTCTTTTGTTTTGTTTTGGTTTTTTTTTTTTGCTTTTTCTTAGTGCCGTACTTGTGGCATATGGATGTTCCCAGGCTAGGGGTCCAATCAGCGATACAGCTGCCAGCCTACGCCAGAGCCACAGCAAATGCCAGATCCAAGCTGCATCTACAACCTACACCAAAGCTCACGGTATGGCCAGATCCTTAACCCACTGAGCGAAGCCAGGGATTGCACCCACATCTTCATGGTTCCTAGTCAGATTTGTTTCCACTGAGCCACAACAGGAACTCTTTGTCTTATCATTGATGGTTAACAAGCAAGTGGCTAAGTGGATGATGAGTATACTATAAATGTTTACTAGGTGGTATTTAGGGAGCAGAGTTGGAATATCAAGTAACATGAAGGAAGTGAAATATGCTGGGACTGAAACTATGATTGAATGCTAAGAGGAAAAGTACCACTCAGACCTACAGTAGCTGGCTTCCTTGTTCAGCAACCACCACAATCAGAAATATCTAAAAGATACCATAGTTCAGAATTTGGTTCTTTAATTCTTGGGAATTATGAAGTCTTAAATCACTTAAAAGACAGATATTTAAGTTTACTTGAGCAAAAATCAATTCTAATTGGACAGCATCAATCCAGAAGAGCTAGGCACACTGAGGAGATGAGAATCAGGGGAGAGATTTATATAGAAATAGAAAGGAAGCAGAGAAAGGAAATTGTT